>NW_026909276.1:16972088-17297755 GCF_033115175.1 Lepus europaeus
AGAATTAAAAAGAGAGAAAGGTAGACTAGGAGAAAAAAAGAGCCTCTTATCCACTAACTTACTTTCCCAAATATCCACAGTAACCAGGAATGAGTTCAAGAGCCAGGAATGTACTCCTTGCCCTGACATGTGTGGTAGGAGCCCAATTACTTGAATTATCACCACTGCTTCTGAGCATATATGGTAGTATAAAGTTAGAATGAAAAGCCAGAGCTGGGAATGAAAACAAGCACTCTTAATTAGAATTAGAATATTTTTTAAAATTTTATTTATTTATATGAGTAGAAAAATTTCATGTATTTCATATATACAGTTTTTTTTCCTTTAGCTTTTTTTCCTTTTAATTTAACTTTTATTTAATGAATATAAATTTCCAAAGTACAGCTTATGGGTTACAATGGCTTCCCCCTCCCAAAACTTCCCTCCCACCCATAACCCTCCCCTTTCCCACTCCCTCTCCCCTTCCAATCACATCATGATTCATTTTCAATTCTCTTTATATACAGAAGATCAGTTTAGTATATATTAGGTAAGGATTTCAACAGTTTGCCCCCATATAGCAACACAAAGTGAAAAAAAATACTGCTGGATTACTAGTTATAGCATTAAATAACACTGCACAGCACATTAAAGACAGAGATCCTACATAATATATTTTTTAGAAATTAATTAATTTTCTATGCCAATTCCAATTTAACACCAGGGTTTATTTTTATCATTTCCAATTATCTTTATATACAGAAGATTGATTCAGTATATAATTAGTAGAGATCTCATCAGTTTGTACCCACACAGAAACACAAAGTGTAAAAATACTGTTTCAGTACTAGTTATAGCATCACTGCACATTAGACAACACATTAAGGACAGATCCCACATGGGATGTAAGTACACAGTGACTTCTGTTGCTGACTTAACAATTTGACACTCCTGTTCATGGCATCAGTAATCTCCCTAGGTTCTAGTCATGAGTTGCCAAGGCTATGGAAGCCTTTAGGGTTCGCTGACTTTGATCTTATTCCGATAGGGTCATAGTCAAAGTGGAAGTTCTCTCCTCCCTTCAGAGAAAGGTACCTCCTTCTTTGATGGCCCTATTCTTTCCACAGGGATCTCATTGGAGAGATCTTTCATTTAGGTCTTCCTTTTTTTTTCTTTTCCATGGTATCTTGGCTTTCCATGCCTACAATACTGTCATGGGCTCTTCAGCCAGATCCGAATGCCTTAGGGGCTGATTCTGAGGCAAGAGTGTTGTTTAGGACCTCTGCCATTCTATGAGTCTGCTGTGTATCCCACTACCCATGTTGGATTTTTCCTTTTTGATTCTATCAGTTAGTATTAGCAGACACTTGTCTTGTTTGTGTGATCCCTTTGATTCTTAGACCTATCAGAGCCATCAATTGTGAACTAAAATTGATCACTTGGACTAGTGAGATGGCATTGGTACATGCCACCTTGATGGGATTGTGTTGGAATCCCCTGGCACATTTCTAACTCAATCATTTGGGGCAAGTCTGATTCTGCATGTCCCAAGTTGTACATCTCCTCCTTCTCTTTTTCCACTCTTAAAATTAACAGGGATCACTTTTCAGTTAAAATTTAAAACCTAAGAATAATTGTGTGTTAATTACAGAGTTCAACCACTAGTACTAGAACAACAACAACAACAAATACTAAAAAGGATAAAGTATTACATTGTACATCTAGAGTCAGGACCTAATCTGATCAGGTCATTGTTTCTTATAGTGTCCATTTCACTTCAACAGGTTTCCCCTTTGGTGCTCAGTTGTTGCCGATCATGGAAAACAAATGATATTTGTCTCTTTGGGACTGGCTTAATTCACTCAGCATGATGTTTTCCCGATTCCTCCATCTTGTTGCAAATGACTGGGTTTCATTGTTCCTTACTGCTGTATAGTATTCTATGGAGTACATGTCCCATCATTTCTTTATCCAGTCTATTGTTGATTGGCATTTGGGTTGGTTCCAGGTATTAGCTATTGTGAATTGAGCTGCAATAAACATTAAGGTGCAGATGGAGATGGCTTTTTTATTAGCCAAATTAATTTCCTTTGGGTAAAATCCAAGGAGTGGGATGGCTGGGTTGAATGATAGGGTTATGTTCAGGTGTCTGAGGAATCTCCAGACTGACTTCCATAGTGGCTTACCCAGTTTGCATTCCCACCAACAGTGGGTTAGTGTCCCTTTTTCCCCTCATCCTCTCCAGCATCTATTGTTGGTGGATTTCTGAATGTGAGCCATTCTTACTGGGGTGAGGTGAAACCTCATTGTGGTTTTGATTTGCATTTCTCTGATGGCTAGTGATCTTGGACATTTTTTCATGTGTCTATTGGCCATTTGGATTTCTTCTTTCGAAAAATATCTATTGAGGTCCTTGGCCCATCTCTTAAGTGGGTTGTTTGTTCTGTTGTTGTGGATTTTCTTGATTTCTTTGTAGATTCTGGTTATCAACCCTTTATCTGTAGTATAGTTTCCAAATATTTTTCCCCATTCTATCGGTTGCCTCTTCACTTTCCTGACTGTATCTTTTGAAGTACAGAAACTTCTCAATTTGATGCAATCCCAAATGTTAATTTTGGTTTTGACTGCCTGTGCTCCTGGGGTCTTTCCCAAGAAGTCTTTGCTGGTAATTATATCTTCCAGGGTTTCTCCAATGCTCTCTAATAATTTGATGGTTTCGGGTCATAGATTTAAGTCTTTAATCCATGTTGAGTGAATTTTTGTGTAAGGTGAAAGGTAGGGGTCTTGCTTCAAGCTTCTGCACGTGGAAATCCAATTTTCCCAGCACCATTTATTTAATAGGCTGTCCTTATTCCAGGGACTACTTTTGGATCTTTGATCAAATATAAGTTGGCTGTAGATGTTTGGTTTGATTTCTGGTGTTTCTATTCTGATCCATTGGTCTATCCATCTGTTTCTGTACCAGTACCATGCTGTTATGATAACAACTGCCCTGCAGTATGTCCTGAAATCTGGTATTGTGATGCCTCCAGCTTTGTTTTTGGTGTACAAGATTGCTTTGGCTATTTGAGTTCTTCTGTGTTTCCCTATGAATTTCAGCATCATTGTTTCCAGATCTGAAAAGAAGGTCTTCAGTATCTTCATTGGTATTTCATTGAATGTATAAATTACTTTTGGGAGAATAGACATTTTGATGATATTGATTCTTCCAATCCATTAGCATGGAAGATTTCTCCATTTTTTGGTATCCTCTTCTATTTCTTTCTTTAAGGTTTTGTAGTTTTCATCGTAGAGATCTTTAACATCCTTGGTTAAGTTTATTCCAAGGTATTTGATTATTTTTGTAGCTATTGTGAATGGGATTGATCTTAGAAGTTCTTCCTCCACTGTAACATTGTCTGTGTATACAAAGGCTGTTGATTTTTGTGCATTGATTTTATATCCTGCTACTTTGCCAAACTCTTCGATTAGTTCCAGTAGTCTCTTAGTAGAGTTCTTTGGGTCCCCTAAATAAAGAAGCATATCATCTGCAAAGAGGGATAGTTTGAGTTCTTCCTTCCCAATGTGTATCCCTTTCATTTCTTTTTCTTGCCTAATAGCTCTGGCCAAAACTCAAGAACTATATTGAAGAGCAGTGGTGAGAGTAGGCATCCCTGTCTGGTACCAGATCTCAGCGGAAATGCTTCCAACTTTTCCCGATTCAATAGGATGTTGGCCGTGGGTTTTTCATATATTGCTTTGATTGTACTGAGGAATGTTCCTTCCATACCCAGTTTGCTTAGAGTTTTCATCATGAAAGGGTGTTGTAGTTTATCAAATGCTTTCTCTGAGTCTATTGAGAGAATCATATGGTTTTTCTTCTGCAGTCTGTTAATGTAGTGTATTACGTTGATTGTTTTGTGAACCTTGAACCATCCCTGCATTCCAGGGATAAATCCCACTTGGTCTGGGTGGATGATCCTTCTGATGTGTTGTTGCATTCTATTGGCCAGAATTTTATTGAGTGTTTTTGCATCTATGTTCATCAGGGATATTGGTCTGTAATTCTCTTTCAATACTGCATCTTTTCCCGGCTTAGGAATTAAGATGATGGTGGCTTCATAGAAAGAATTTGGGAGGATTCCCTCTTTTTTGATTGTTTTGATATTTCGAGAAGAATTGTAGTTAGTTCTTCTCTAAATGTCTGGTAGAACTCAGCAGTGAATCCATCTGGTCCTGGGCTTTTCTTTGTTGGGAGGGCCTTTATTACTGTTTCAATTTCTGTGTCAGTTATGGGTCTGTTTAGGTTTTCTATGTCTTCCGGGCTCAATTTAGGTAGGTTGTATGTGTCCAAGAATCTGTCTATTTCTGATAGATTTCCCTGTTTGCTGGCATACAAGTCCTTGTAGTAATTTCTGATGATTCTTTTTATTTCTGTGGTGTCTGTTGTTACATTTCCCTTTTCATCTCTGATCCTATTGATTTGGGTCTTTTCTCTTCTTTTTTTAGTTAGTTGGGCCAATGGGGTGTCAATTTTGTTTATTTTTTCAAAAAACCAGCTCCTCGTTTGGCTGATTTTTGGGAATTTTCTCTTTTTTTGGATTCAATCCTGTTGATTTCTTCTTTGATTTTTATAATTTCTCTTCTGCTACTGGGTTTGGGTTTGGTTTGCTGCAGCTTTTCTAGGTCCTTGAGATGACTTGAAAGCTCATCTATTTGGTGCCTTTCCAATTTCTTGAGGTAGGCACCTATTGATATAAACTTTCCTCTTGACACTGCTTTTTTACTATCCCAGAGGTTTTGGTATGTTGTGCTTTTATCCTCATTTATTTCCAGAAAATTTTTGATTTCTCTTTTAATTTCTTCTATGACCCATTGTTTCTTTCAGGAGCATGTTGTTCAATCTCCATGTGTTTGCACGTGCTCTAGGGATTCTCGAGTTGCTAATTTGCAATTTCATTCCTTTGTGGTCTGAGAAGCTGCATGGTATGATTCTAATTCTTTTGAATTTGCTGAGACTTGCTTTATGGCCTAGTATATGGTCAATTCTAGAGAAGGTTCCATGTACTGTTGAGAAGAATGTAAAGTCCTTAGATATAGGGTGAAATGTTCTGTAGATATCTGTTAGATCCATTTGTTCTATAGTGTCATTTAAATCTACTGTCTCCTTGTTGATTTTCTGTCCTGTTGATCTGTCTATCTCTGAGAGTGGAGTATTGAAATCCCCCAGTAGTATTGTATTGGGGTCCAAGTCTCCCTTTAAGTCCCTTAACAAGTTTTTGAAATAAGCTTGTGCCCTGTAATTAGGTGCATATATATTGATAATCATTATATCTTCCTGTTGAATGGATCCTTTAATCATTATATAGTGCCCCTCTTTGTCTTGCCTGACGGATTTTGTGGTAAAGCTTATGTTGCCCGATATTAACATGGCTACGCCTGCTCTTTTTTCATTTCTGTTGGCATGGTATATCTTTTTCCAGCCTTTCACTTTCAGTCTGTATGCATCATTGTTGGAAAAATGAGTTCTTGTAAGCAGCAAAAAGATGGGTTTTGTTCCTTAACCCAATCAGCCAATCGGTGTCTTTTTACTAGACAGTTCAGGCCATTAACATTCAATGTGACTATTGAGAAGGAGTAACTTTGCCCTGCCATTTGCCAAAGATATTTTCTAATATATGGTTTGAGACTCCTGTGACCTTTTGCTGTGAGGTTTCCTTCCTTTATTTTCTTTCATATTGGTGACCGTGTTTCTGTGTTTCTGTATGTAACACATCTGTAAGCATCTTTTGCAGGGCTGGATGAGTGGCGACAAATTCTTTCAATTTCTGTTTGTTGTGAAAGGTCTTTCTTTCACCTTGATTCACAAATGAGAGCTTTGCAGGATATAATATTCTGGGCTGGCAGTTTTTCTCTCTTAGTACCTGAGCTATATTCGCCATTCCTCTCCTAGCTTGCAGGGTTTCTGAAGAGAAGTCAGCTGTGAGTCTAATTGGAGATCCTCTGAGAGTAATCTGGCATTTCTCTCTTGCACATTTTAGGATCTTTTCTTTGTGTTTCACTGTGGTGAGTTTGATTACGACGTGTCATGCTGAGGATCTCTTTTGATCATGTTTATTAGGGGTTCTATGAGCTGCTTGTACTAGGGTGTCTCCTTCTCCAGACCTGGGAAATTTTCTGCTAGTATCTCACTAAAAAGGCCTTCTAATCCTTTCTCCCTCTCCATGCCTTCAGGAACTCCTAGAACCCCAATGTTGGGTTTTTAAATAGTATCCTGTAGATTCCTGACAGTATCTTTTAGATTTCTGATTTCTTCTTCTTTTCTTTGATTTGATTTTTTCCTTTCCTGTTCTTTATCTTCTGATTCTGATATTCTCTCTTCTGCTTCACCCACTCTGTTTTGAAGGCTCTCTAATGTGTTTGTCATTTGATCTATTGAGTTCTTCATTTCATTGTGGTTTTTGTCACTATCACAATTTCATGTTCTACCAGTTGTTTCATTTCATTCTGATTCCTCCTTAATATTTCATTTTCACGGGAGAGATTTTCTATCTTGTCCATTAAGGATTTCTGTAGTTCAAGAATTTGTTTTTGAGAACTTCTTAATGTTCTTATCAATTTTTTGAGATCTGCTTCTTGCAGTTCCTCTATCTCTTCATCTTCATAATTTTGGATTGGGGTGTCTTGTTCATTTGGGCGCATCATAGTGTCTTCCTTGCTCTTGTTACCTCGGTTTCTGTATTTGTTGTTTGGCATGTTGTAGGTAATTTATGTTTTTTTGTTTTTTGTTTTTTGTTTTTTTTTTTTTTTTGCTGTGGTGATTTTTTCTCATTTTACTATGCCTCTAAGTGGGCTGTCTGCTTTGATGGATCCTTAGGGGCTGTGATGGGTGTGGCCAGAGAGCTCTGCTTGATTCTTCGGTTTTTAGGCTGTGCAAAAGTGACTCCCCCAGATTGTTCTCTCCCTTGCTCCTTGCTCGATTGCTCTCTCTCTCTCTCTCTCTCTCTCTCTCTTTTTTGACTCAGTTGGGAAGTTATTCGGTACAGGTGAGTGGAATTGAGTGTAGTTGAAATCCGGCCTCTGTGAGTATTTGTTTGATCTACCCCTGGGACCACACTAAGAGTTTATGCAGCCCTCAATGTGTTCTCAAGTTTCAAGTTACTGAGTTTGTGAACTCCTTGGTGGCACTTTAGATATGTAAAATGGCGCCTGCTTTTTTGTTTGCTCTGTGAGTGAATAGAGAGGCCTCTGCTTCCCCCACCCCCCACAATGTCTCAGGTTTCTGAAGCCTTTGTCTTACCTCCAGTTCGTTCCCGCGCTGGCATGATTCTGCAGCTGTGCACCCGCGGTTGGGTTTCCACATGGTGGGCTCCCTGTAGGTTCTCTGTGTCACATCCACTAGATCCAGAAGCGTTTCCTCTGCAGTTTTTTTCTTGAGTCTTTTCCTGAGGCTACAGTAATTCCACTTTTATGAAACTTTATTTTCCCCAACTATGGCTCACGTTCTCACTATCTACCATCTTGGCTCTGCCCTTGTTTCTTTACCATATATACAGTTTTTTTTTTTTTTTGACAGGCAGAGTGGACAGTGAGAGAGAAAGAGAAAAAGGTCTTCCTTTGCCATTGGTTCACCCTCCAGTGGCCGCCGTGGTAGGTGCGCTGCGGCCGGCGCACTGCTGATCCAATGGCAGGAGCCAGGTGCTTCTCCTGGTCTCCCATGGGGTGCCAGGCCCAAGGACTTGGGCCATCCTCCACTGCACTCCCTGGCCACAGCAGAGAGCTGGCCTGGAAGAGGGGCAACCGGGACAGGATCCGGTGCCCTGACCAGGACTAGAACCTGGTGTGCCAGTGCTGCAAGGCGGAGGATTAGCCTTAGTGAGCCGCAGCGCTGACCACCATGTATACAGTTTTAAGAACATAATGATACTTTTTACTCTCCCTTTGCTTTTCCCTTTTCTTATTTTGCTTGCTTTTCCTTTTCTTATTTTCTTACTATTCCCTTTCTTATTTTTCTTTTAATTTCTATGATAACACATTTTCAAGTTACTTTATAATCAGAAGCTCAGTCCTCCACTAAATAAAGTAGAAAGTAGAAATATCAGTATTCCTGAGGAATATAGAAAAAGGATACAGATAATAATCAAATCTCAAGATGCAGTTTCATGCACAATTTTTTTTTTGGTGTATAGCCTACCAAAAATCAGTGAAAATATTTTTGTCTTTTTGGGATTGACCTGTTTCACTAAGCATAATGGTTTCCAATTGCATCCATTTTGTTGCAGAAGAAGGATTTCATTCCTTTTTATGGCTGAGTAGTATTTCATTTTATATATGTGTATATACATACAGACACACATGTGTGTGTGCATGTGCAGGTGTGCACATGCTGCATTTTCTTTATCTACTTATCAGTTGATGGACATCTCGGTTGATTCCCTAGCTTAGCTATCATGAATTGAGCTTCAATATAAAGTTGTTGGCACAGGTAACTCTTTCACATGCTGATTTCATTTTCTTTGGGTAAATTCCCAGGAGTTGAATGACTATGTCATATGATAGATTTATTTTTGGATTTCTGAGGAATTTCCAAACTGTCTTCAATAATGACTGTGATAGTTTATATTCTCACCTAAGAGTATTAGGATACATTTCCCTATATCCTGTGAATATTCATTTGGAGGGGGACTTTTGGGTGATAGCCATTCTTACTGGAGTGAAGTGAAACCTCATTATGGTTTTTATTTTCATTCTCTTGTGCAAAGCTTGTTTCCTTGGCTTTGGTTCTAGGTGAACCCAGGATTGTAGTGTCTGAGTGAGTCCTTTTATTTTAGTGGATGTCAGCTGTGTCTGCTAGTGACACAATGGTCTAGTCAGCTGCAGTTCCTAGGGATGGAAATGTGCCTTTGAGATGACTACGGGTTTCCTTGGGTGTGTATCTTTGGTCCACAGAGTTCTGTGTTCATCTCCCTGATGACTGTGATAGCCAAGGGCCTGTTCTTGGTGCTGAGGAAGATGAGGATGGCCGGCCCTTGTCTTACTGGAAAGCCTGAGTGATACTGGGATTTGTGGCTCTGATTTCTATGGCTGTAGGACTGTGTAATATGGATTGTCCCTTCCTCAGTTCTTGGTAAGAGAGTCCAACTGGTACTGTGTTTTGTAATAACAACAATGCTAGTCCTAGGACCAGGTGTACAGGTTTTACTCTGGAGAATATGGATCCAGAGAGGAGGAATCAAGTAGGTTCTTCCCTCTGTCCACTGCATAGATTCCAGTGGCACTCAGAAATTTACAACAAATTGTTACAGTCGTGGTCTTTCAGGTATAGTGGGGTCATCACCCAGATTTCCTGGGGTGGGAGCAGATCTTTTTATGGGCTGCTTCTGGTAGTAGCCCCCAGAAGTTAAGGTGATTTGCCCTGGCTCAGGTAGAGTGTGTGAGCATAGCTCTGGGCTAATGCTCCCAAACTCCCACAGATGCAGGATGCAGGGAGCTGTCTTTTGCCTTACACATTGCCCTGACTCTACAGTGCTGGTAGGAGCAGAACAGAGGCTCACTGTGTATCTTCTCTGCTCAGTACCATGCTCTGCAGGAGTCAGGGAGGGGAAAGAAGCAAGGAGGCTTCCCTGCTCCAAGCTCATCAGTTGTTCAGGCCCCTCAGTGTTCCAGGCTGAGGTAGTAAGTCAGAGGGTGGCTGCGAAATCCCCTCTAAAACTCCAAGTGGTGGAGCATGGCAGTTTCTTCCTGCCTTCATATTGTAAGATGGCGGTTCACAACTGGCTGAGCTGTGTGGCTGGCTGCAGTGGTGTCTCTGACTTCTCTCCTTTGTCCTGTGGAGTCGGTGTTTTTGTTGCTTTTTTTTAACTTCTTTGTCTAAAATTTCTGTCAGTCAGTTCTCTGGAAAGTAGTCTTTCCTTTGTTCTCTTCATATCTCAGAGCAGCTTAAGTCATTGTGGCTGTACCCTATTCAGCCATCTTGGATATCTCCATGCTTTATTTTTTATTTGTAGCTTATCATTTATTCTGTCATTGTGAGCATTGGACAATGGCTTATTAATATTTTGGGTTAATATACTGTCATTCATGTTTATAGTTGATGTTTTATTAGTTTCATCAATTACTGTAAAATGAGTATCCAACTGTCTGTAGTTTCATTTTTTTCTACCCTGGATTATTGCTTCAGAGAGTTGTCAGTCTTATTTTATTTCTTTACCTTCTTTCATAGGAATAACTTATACAAAATAGGAATATTCCTATCAGATTTGGCTCACTTCCAATTTTGGTATGGCCTGTAGGCTCCTTTGTTGGTTAATTGTTGCAACTTTTAAAGTATATGTTTTGTGGTTCTCAGTGATCACCTTTGATTAGTGGTCTACCTTCAAGAAGGTACCTCTTAATGTATAATACAACTTTCTAGTGCTATAATTCCAGTTATTTTTCCAGTTTATTATGTTTATATTTTATTCCTAAACATTATAAACCACTGTATACATTTTTATTATCTTTCTTCAAATGTTAAGTGAGTTTAAAGAGTAAAAATATGAGTGAAAAATATAAAATATTCTTGCTGTCATATTTACCACTTCTAGTATCTACATTTAACCAATTTCTTTCTTTCTTCCTTTCTTTATTTTGTTCTTTTTTTTCTTTCATTTTTTTGATTGCAGGCTTTTAAAATTTTAATCATAGTAATCCTTGGCATAATATTTTTCTTTTTTTAATAGAAAAATTTTATTTGATAAATATAAATTTCATAAGTACAATTTTTAGATTATTAATAGTGCTTCCACCCATACCCAAATTCCCACCCCCAAACCATCCTATCTCCTACTCCCTCTCCCATTCTTTATTAAGATTAATTTTTAATTATCTTAATATGCAGATCAATTCTATACTAAAAAAAGATTTCAACAGCTTGCATTCACACAGAAACACAAAGTATAAAGTACTGTTTGAAGACCATTTTTACTATTAATCTCATAGTACAATGCATTAAGGAGAGAGATCCTATAAGGGCAGCAAGTGCACAGTGACTCCTATTGTCGATTTAACAATTGACACTCTTATTTATGATGTCAGTGATCATCCAAGGCTCTTTTCATGAGCTGCCAAGGCTGTGGAAACCTCCTGAGTCCACAAACTCTGACATTATTTAAACAAGGCCATAATCAAAGTGGAAGTTCTCTCTTCCCTTTCAGAGAAAGGCACCACCTTCTTTAACGGTCCTTTCTTTTCACCAGGATCTCACTCACAGAGATCTTTCATGTAGATCATTTTTGCCACAGTACCTTAGCTTTCCATGCCTGAAATGCTCTCATGGGCTCTTTAGCCAGATCTGAATGCCATTAGGGCTGATTCTGGGGCCAGAATTCTGTTTAGGGCATTTGTCATTCTATGAGTGTGCTGAGTGGCCTGCTTTCTATGTTGGATCATTCTTTCTTTTAATTCTATTATTATTAGAAGATACTTGGTCTTATTTATGTGATCCCTTTGACACTTAATCCTATCATTGTGATCAGTTTTGAACTTAAACTTATCACTTGAACTAGTAAGATGGCATTGATACCTACCAACTTAATGGGATTTGGAGTCCCATGGCAAGTTTTTAGCTTTACCCTTAGAGTAAGTATGAGGGAATGTATGCCAAAATGTACACCTCCTCCCACTCTTTTTCCCACTCTTATTTTTTAACAGGGATTAATTTTCAATTGGATTTAAACACCTAAGAATAATTCTGTGTTAAGCAAAGAATTCAACCAGTAGTATTAAATAGAAAAAGAATATACTAAAAACAATAAAATAGTAAGCTCTTTCTTGACAGTCAGGATAAGGGCTGATCAACTCACTGCTTCTCATAGTGTCCATTTCAGTTCTACAATTTTCCTTTTAGGTGCTTGGTTAGTTGTCACCAATCAGGGAGAACATATGATATTTGTCCCTTTGGGACTGGCTTATTTCACTCAACATGATGTTTTCCAGATTCCTCCATTTTGTTGTAAATGACCGGATTTTATTGTTTTTTACTGCTATATAGTATTCTATAGAGTACATGTCTGTTGGCCATTTGGATTTCCTCTTTTGAAAAATGTGGTTGGGTCCTTGGTTCATATCTAAAGTGGGTTGCTTGTTTTGTTGTGCTGGAGTTCCTTGATCTCTTTGTAGATTCTGGTTATTAATCCTTTACCGGTAACATAATTTGCAAATATTTTTCCCATTCTTCCAGTTGTCTGTTCACTTTCCTGACTCTTTATTGTGTATAGAGAAATTTCTCAATTTAATGTAATCCCAGTTGTTATATTTTGCTTTGGCTTTCTGTGCCTCTGGGTTCTTTCCTGAGAACTCTTTGCCTGTGCCAATATCTTGCAGGACTTCTCTGATGTTCTCTAATAATTTGATGGTGTCAGGTTATAGATTTAGATCTTTACTCCATGATAAGTGGATTTTTGTGTAAGGTGTAAGGTAGGGGTCTTCATACTTCTGCATGTGGAAATCCAATTTTCCCAGCACTGTTTGTTGAATATACTGTCCTTGCTCCACGAATTGGTTTTAAATTCCTGATCAAACATAAGTTTGTTATAGATGTTTGGATTGATTTCTGGTGTTTCTATGCTGTTCCATTTGTCTATCCATCTGTTTTTATACCAGTACCAGGATGTTTTGATTATGACTGCCCTGTAGTATGCTTGAAATCTGGTATTGTGATGCCTCCAGCTCTTTTTTGTTGTCTAAGATTGCTTTAGGCTGGTGCTACAGCTCACTTGGCTAATCCTCCACCTGTGATGCTAGCACCCCAGGTTCTAGTCCCGGTTGGGGCACTGGTTCTGTCCCGGTTTCAGCCATGATGGCATTTGGTGGATGAACCAACCTACGGAATGAAGACCTTTCTCTCTGTCTGTCTCTCTCTCACTATCTCTGCCTGTCATAAATAAATAAATAAATAAATAAATAAATAAATAAATAAGATTTCTTTATCTGTTCAAGGTCTTCTGTGCCTCTGAATTTCAGCATCATTTTTCCCAGATTTGAGAAGAATGTCTTTGGGTATTTTGATTAGTATTGCATTGAATATTTAAATTATTTTTGGAAGAATGGACATTTTGATTATAATGATTCTTCCAATCCATGAGCATGGAAGATGTTTCTATTTTTTGTATCTTCTTCTATTTCTTTCTTTAAAGTTTTTAAATTCTCATCATCAAGATCTTTGACATCCTTGGCTTAGTTTATTCCAGGGTATTTTTTTTGGTAGTTATTGTGAATGGGATTAATCTTAGAAGTCCTTTCTCAGCCATGGCATTGTCTGTGTATACAAGGGCTGTTGATTTTTTGTGTATTGATTTTGTGTCCTGCTACTTTGCCAAACTCTTTTATGATTCCAATAGTCTCTTAGTGGAGTTCCTTGGATCCCCTAAATAAAGAATCATATCATCTGCAAGTAAGGATAGTTTGACATTTTTCTTCCCAGTTTGTATCTCTTGGATTTCTTTTTCTTGCCTAATAGATCTGCCTAAAACAAGTACTATACTGAATAGCAATGGTGAGAGTGGGCATCCCTGTCTGGTATTGGATCTCAGTTGGAATGCTTCCAGTTTTTCCCTATTCAATATGGTACAGGCCATGGGTTTGTCATGAATCACCATGATTGTGCTGAGGAATGTTGTATTTATCAAATGCTTTCTTTGCATATATCATGATAATCATATGCTTTTTCTTCTGCAGTTTGTTAATGTGGTGTATCTCATTGATTGATTTGCAAATGTTGAACCATATCAGAAATAATTCTGGTCTGAGTTGGATGGCTGGTTTGGGTGGATGATATTTCTGATATGTTGTTGCATTCTATTGGCTAGAATTTTATTGAGGATTTTTGTGTCTATGTTCATCAGGGAAATTGGTCTGTAATTTTCTCTGTCTGCTGCATCTTTTTCAGGTTTAAGAATTAAGGTGATGCTGGCTTCGTAGAAAGAATTTCAGAGGATTCCCTCACTTTCAATTGTCTTGAATAGCTTAATGTCTGGGAGAATTCAGCAGTGAATCCATCCTGTCCTGGGCTTTTCTTTATTGGGAAAGCTTTTATTACTGATTCAGTTTCTGTCTTGTTTATGGGTCTGATTATGTTTTCTATGTCTTCATGGTTTTATTTAAGTAGGTGAATGTGTCCAGGAATCTATCCATTTCTGCTATATATCCCAGTTTTTTTGGCATACAACTCTTTGTAGTAATTTCTGATGACTCTTTTATTTCTGTGGTGTCTTTTGTTGCATTCTCTTTTTCATCTCTAATTTTATTGATTTGGATCTTCTATCTCCTTTTTTTATTTAGGTGGGCCTATGGTCTGTTAATTTTCTTTATTTTTTCAAAAAACCAGCTCTTCATTTTGCTGATCTTTTGTAATTTTTTTGGATTCAATTTTGTTAATTTCTTCTCTAATTTTAATTATTTGCTTTCCTACTAGTTTTGGGTTTGGTTTGCTGTAGTTTTTCTAGATCCCTGAGATACATTGATAGCTCATTTATTTGGTGCCTTTCCAATTTCTTGATGTAGGCACCTATTGGTATAAACTTTCCTCTTAACACTGCTTTTGCTGTATTTTGTAAGTTTTGATATGTTGTGTTGTTATCTTCATTTGCTTCCAGAAAGTTTTTTATTTCTCTTTTGTTTTTTTCTATGACCCACTGTTCATTAAGGAGCATATTGTTCTGTCTCCAGGTGTTTGTATATGCTCTAGGGATTCCTGAGTTGCTAATTTCCAGCTTCATTTCATTGTAGTCTGAGAAGATGCATGGTATGATTTTAATTTTTTTGAATTTGCTGAGACTTGCATTATGTCCTACTGTGTGGTCAATCCTAGAAAGTTCCATGCACTGCTGAGAAGAATGTGTATTCTGCAACTGTATCATGAAAAGTTCTGTAGATGTATATTAGGTCCATTTGGTCTATAATGTTGATTAATTTTGCTGTTTCCTTGTTGATTTTCTGTCTAGTTGTTCTGTCCATTGCTGAAAGTGGGGTACTGAAGACCCCAATTATATTGTTTTGGAATCTAAGTCTCCTTTTAAATCCCTTAACATATCTTTTAAGTAGCCAGGTGCCCTGTAATTAGGTGCATATATGTTTATAATATTTACATCTTCCTGTTGAATTGATCCTTTAATCATTATATAGTGCCCCTCTTTGTCTTTCTTAACAGTTTTTGTGTTAAAGCTTATTTTGTCTGATATTAAGATGGATACACCAGCTCTTTCTTTATTTCCTTTGGCAAGGAATATCTTTTTACAACCTTTCACTTTCAGACTGCATGCACCTTTGTTGGAAAGATGTGTTTCTTGTAAGCTGCAAATACATGGGTTTTGTTTTTTAATCCATTCAGCCAGTCTGTTCCTTTTAACTGGGGAGTTGAGGGCATTTACATTCAATGTGACTATTGATAAGTAATGACTTTTCCCTGCCATATTTCCAAAGATATTCCTAATTTTTACTTTTAAATTCCTTTGGTATTTTACTGAGAGATTTTCTTCCTTTACTTTATTTAATATTGATGACCATGTTACTTTCTTTTTTTTTTTTTTGACAGGCAGAGTGGAGAGTGAGAGAGAGAGACAGAGAGAAAGGTCTTCCTTTTTGCTCTTGGTTCACCCTCCAATGGCCACTGCAGCTTGCACATCTCGCTGATCCGAAGCCAGGAGCCAGGTGCTTCTCCTGGTCTCCCATGTGGGTATAGGGCCCAAGGACTTGGGCCATCCTCCACTTCCTTCCTGGGCCATAGCAGAGAGCTGGCCTGGAAGATGGGCAACCAGGATAGAATCCGGCGCCCTAACCAGGACTAGAATCCGGTGTGCTGGCACCACAAGGTGGAGGATTAGCCTGTTAAGCTACGGCGCCGGCCATGTTACTTTCTTTCTGTAACACATCTTTAAGCATCTTTGCAGGGCTAGATGAGTGGTGGCAAATTCTTTCAATTTCTGTTTTCTATGAAAGGTCTGTATTTCCCCTTCATTCACACATGGGAGCTTTGCAGTGTTTAATATTCTGGGATGACAGTTTTTTTTTTGTTTGTTTGTTTTTGTCTTAAGACTTGGGCTATGTCTTGCCATTCTCTCCTAGCCTATAGGATTTCTTTTTTTTTTTTTTAGACAGAGTGGAGAGTGAGAGAGAGAGACAGAGAGAAAGGTCTTCCTTTTGCCATTGGTTCACCCTTCAATGGCCGCCAGGGCTGGCACGCAGCGGCCAGCGCACCACGCTGATCCGATGGCAGGAGCCAGGTGCTTCTCCTGGTCTCCCATGGGGTGCAGGACCCAAGCACTTGGGCCATCCTCCACTGCACTCCCTGGCCACAGCAGAGAGCTGGCCTGGAAGAGGGGCAACCAGGACAGGATCGGTGCCCCGACCGGGACTAGAACCCAGTGTGCCAGCGCTGCAAGGAGGAGGATTAGCCTGTTGAGCCATGGCGCCAGCGCCTATAGGATTTCTGATGAGAAGTCTGCTGTAAGTCTAATTGGAGATCCTTGAAAGTAATCTGACATTTCTCTCTTGCAGATTTTAGAATCTTCTCTTTATGTTTCATGTTGTTGAGTTTGATTGCAATGTGCTGTGGCAAGGATGTTTCCTGGTCATGTCTATTGGGAGTTCTGTGTGCCCTTTACTTGGAGTTCTCTTTCTTTCTCCAAACCCAGGAGGTTTTCTGCTAATGTTTCACTTAAAAGGCCTTCTAATCTTTGTCTCCATGGCTTCAGGAACTCCTAGAACAAAACATTAGTTTTTTTTTAATAATATCCTGTAGATTCCTAACAATGTTTTAGATTTCTAATTTTCTCTTCTTGCTTTTGTTTGACTGTATACTTTCTAAGTCTGACATTCTCCGTTCTGCTTCACTGATCGTGTTTTAAGGCTCTCCACTGCACTTTTTATTTGTTTTAATGAATTCTTCATCACATTTTGATTTCTCTTTAATACCTCAATTTCATGTTCTATTGAATTCTTCATTTCATTTTGATTTTTCCTTAAGATTTTAATTTCATGGCAGAGGTTGTCTTTCATGTCCTGCATGGATTTCAGTAGTTTGTTTGTTTGTTTGCTTTTGGTTACTTCCATGTAATCTGATGATCAATTTTTTGAGTTCCATTTATTGCATTTCTGCTATCTCATCATCTTCATAATCTAGTTTTGAAATGTTGTGTTCTTTTGGGAGGATCGTGTTGTCTTCCTTATTCTTGTTTCTTGGATTGTTGTGTTTGTTTTTGGCATTTGTGGAGATACTTGTTGGTTTCTTTTTTTTCCTGCTATGCTGGCATTTATCATTGTTCTATGACACTAGGTAAGTGGACTGTCTGCTTTCTGTGAATCTCTAGAGGTTTGTAGTGGGTGGCCTGAGAACTCCGTTCTCCAGGGTTAAGAGTGTGCCTAAGGTGACACACCCAGGTTTGCTGTGGTAAATCTCTCTCTGTTTTTAATCAGAAGGAAAGTATATTCTGCTCAGCTGATCTCTTCTCCTGGATGAAGACCAATACCTGAGTGCTAGCTTCAGTAGGTATATTTGTCTGCTCTGTCCCAAGCACCACTCGAAGGATCAGTGTAATCCTCAGTATAAGTTCAGATTCCCAGCAATGTCTCTCACCAGGTAACCAGGAACCCCTAAGCTTGTGGCGTCTCCCACTGAGACTGCTTGAAGTTCTAGCCACACTGTCAGTTCTCCCACATACCCTCATTTTTTTCTACAATCTCAGTTCAGAAGCTTTTCACAGTCACAAGCTCCTAGCCTCCTGTTATTTCTCCCCCATCCCCAGAGTCAGGAGTCTCTTTTCAGTTGACTGCCAGGTACTGACATGAGCCAGCACAGCTGTTACCTATGTCCAAAATGGCACCTGCTCTATCGGCTTGTATACCTTTGTGAGGTAATCAGTGTGAGAGAGAAATGTGTCTGTACCATCCTTTTTTTTCCTCTCCTTTAGTTGTGCTGATACAGTTTCCCTCCGGGGGGCTTCAAGCCTCTTTCCCTCTAGGCTTTTCCTGCCATGTTTTCTCCAGTGGCTTGCGCTACTGCATTATCTTTCTTACCTCACTTTCTAGAGCTGGCTCCCAGCTGCTGGAGTCCCAAGCTGTGGGTGCCCACACCCTCCACATAGGTCCACCATGTCCCTCTAATTTTAGTAGAATTCTTTCTGCTGTTTTTTTCCCTAACTCTTTGCTGAGACTACACTATCTCCACTTTTTTTAAACTACCTTCTCCTGAGTTAGAGCAGTAAGGTCCCTCCCTACTTGGCCATTTTGGAACCTATCCTCTTTTTTTCTTATGCTGTGTCAAATTAGGGTATCCCAATGTTGTACTTTTTTAAATATAAAATACATAAATAAGGAGACTCTCATGTTCAGTGATACCATGGTGTATTAAAGGATTCATAAAAGTCTTCATAGACTGGTTCAAATTTATTACTATAAAAAGAGTTCACTAAAATGAGCCAAGGAGTGTTCTGCATAGGGTAAAGTCCATGGTCCATTCAATTTGAGTTCCAATTGCTTTCCCTCATTGGAATCTTTTGTTATCTAGGTCTAATCACCCTGTTTGATAGATAATACACAAAGGGCATTGATGACCAGTCACATCTGACACTGTTTAAGGCCCTCTTTTAAAATTTGGTCACTCAGAAATGGTTCAGCAACCATATTATGCCTTACTCTTCAGTTTATTCTGGTTGATACCACATGAGCAGATACCTCCTTCCCACCACAAATCATATTATGGAAATAGATTATTCATGTGGTGTAAAGCCTTAATGTAAATTAAGGCATTCATTGTGGTTGGGAGATTCTTGGGATTATCAGAACCTTCCTTTGGAAGTGGATTAGGAGGACAATTCTGATGCTGACATTCCATATCAGAATGCCAGTTCAAGTACTGACTGCTCTGCCTCAGATTCACTTCTCTTCTATGGTATCTGCAAAAGCAGTGGAAGATGATTCAAGTGCTTGGTCCACTTCCACTGAGGGAGACCTGGATGATGTTTCAGGCTCCTGGCTTCAGCATTCCCCATTCCTGGCTCTTGTGGCCACTTGGGAAGTGAAACATCTAATGGAAGATTTTTTCCCTATCTTTCTCTCCCTGTCATTCAGCTAAACAAATACATAAATACTTAAAAGGAGAGAAAAACCTCTAGAATTTGGGTCAAGGACAATCTTTCTTTAGGAAATATTAACATTTTTCTGTATAGCTTGTGATTTGTAGCCTGATCTTTATTCATCAATAGGATTGCAATTTTAACTAGCTTAGGATATATTTTTCTTATCCTAGTCCTAGTGAGGTCTGCATATGTGCCATAGCACTTGGTACCATCCAACACATCACTGAGTCTTCAGTGTTTTCATCGGAGACCCCATGTTAATGAAGCCGATTCCCATGGAAGATATTTGTATCCTCAGCAGAATGAGGATGAAAAAATCTCCTTCCTCTGTAGTCATTTTTTGGCATTGGATTTAACCTCTCATGCTACATATCTTCAGGATTTGCCAATTGTCAAGACACAAAAATGGCACATCTGGTGATGTTTAAGTTACTAATTTTGTCTTTCTACCTCTAAAAACTCTGCTGAGTTTTCTGTCCTTGAACTTGAGCTTGTGTAGTTTCTTCATATTGAGTTTCAGTTAGAATGGATTTAATTATGCACTCCATGTAATTCTGAAATTGTTTAGTACTCAGTGTGGACTGTGGATTCACTTTTAATTTTATTTTGTATATGTTTCTAACACAATTTACTGAAAAGTCCATAACCCCACCCCCCTGCACGTGCCTTTCCCCCTTCCATGAACTTAGAGAGATCCATCTATTAAGGTGAACTTCTATAACAGATGTTCTACTTGTTAGTGTCTCACAACAATAGGGTTGAAAAGTTATGCTGTAGTTAGGTGACAAGTGATTCCTGGAAACTGCAGGGCTTCCATATTTAAAGTGTGTATCAGATATCCTATTTTTCCTCATCCTGCTAGGGTGGCCTTTTCTAGAAATGCTCATCTTTGTGATTGGAGAATAAAGAAGGCACAGGACCTAGTAAAGCTCTTCTAGAAGTGACACAATTCATATCTACTGATATTTGCTGGATGAGAATCATGTGGCCTTATGTGAGATCTAGACTGGGAGAGGATATGTGATTTTCTCACAAGAAACAATACTGAAGATGAGTGAGCAATGGTCACCACACATCAGAATTAATCTTCTCCCACAAGTATCTTAATTCATTCCATACCCAGAGAGACAAACTTAAAAAATATCATCTATTCTCAACTTTGTAATGAAATTCACATTCTGTAAATGAAACCAGAAATGTATCATGTCCAAATGTGGCTTCTCTTGATTGTTAAACCTGTGTGTCATGAGCAGACAAGGTGGCTGCTTTGTTTATAATCAGTGTACATGATTTAAAAATGAGGAGGATAATCACAACAGCCATTCCTTTTTTATAATCTCATTTTAAAAGAAAAATTTAGGAAGTCTGGAGAATAATAGCACTGTCTCATGGTAATATGACCATCCTGGGGATACATGTGGAGAGTGGCCTGTGCTCTGTACTTGAGACACAGTCTTATTGATTCCTTCACTCCATACCTTGGTAGCTCTTCAACCTTTGCTTTCCAAGGAATCATTGTTTCTTCGCAGAAATAGTTTTCTTTAACCATTAGCAACATTATCCACATTGTACTCATTGACCAGGACTGAACAAAGCATGCTTCCTATGGGCTGGGCTGCCTTGTTGGCATGCTTCCTCTTTATAAGATAACTTCTTTATAGCTTTATCTTCCAGCACATTTGAAGTACATTTGGCTGTTTTTGACAGTATAACCCTTTAGAAAGTGTGTATTTTTGTGTTTGTGGATTTGTGTGTGAGTGTATTTGTTATTCTAGCCAGGTGTCAGGCTTCAGAAACATGACATTTTGTCTGGTTATGTTACTAGTATTTGAGCATGTATTTTACATATATCTTGTGATCTCCTTTCTGTGATTTTGAGCAAATGAAAATTTTATTTGGAAACAACTAATTAATTTGCAGGATTTAGCTATAGCTGTCATGGTTATAATCTTTATTTTCAAGTCAACATGGATTTCAGTATGAGTGTGCTAGCTTTCCAATTTATTTCTTACTGTATATTTTACCTGTAAGATTAAAAAAGGCAGATTTGTCAACCTTATAATAAAAGCCAAAATGAAAATGCTTTGAGATTTTTCCATTCCTATGCATCCTCAAGTTTCTGTTTTCTTCCTCTTCACTTTTTCTCTTTCTTGTATGATTTGGATATTTTTATGAGCTCAGCATTTTCCTGTAGACATACCAAGTAGAGTGAACTGTAACTGATACATGTTACTGATATTCTTTTTCCTGCTTCAAACTCTATGTCTATGATGTAAATATTATTTGACTTATGGCTAGGTTACATAATTGTGGTAGTCATTACGTAGACACAAAAATTTATCAAATAATTCATGGAAAAAGTGCATTATAAAAAACTATGCATAAATTTTAAAAAGTTTGCAATAAAATAAATTATTTGAAGCCTGATAATACAGAAAAATTTATTTTTAAAAATTCTTTGTTCTTATTGATATTCAACATTTCCTCCTATAACTCATCTAATGTTAATTCAGTCATATGCTTACATGTATGTCTACAGATTGCAGTGTGGGCTCATTTCAGAATCATTAGGAGAAAGATCAGTTCCAGAATAACAAGGGCAATCTATTGTACTGATTTTTGAATTATGAAATTAATATAGAAGCAAAACATTTTCATTGAATTTTGCATTGTTGCCATATAGATTCCAAAGTCATCTGCATCTTATATAAGACACACACAGCAAAATGTACTCCTAGTCTTTTTGTGACAGAGCTGGCATGATGAACAAAAAAAAATGTACTGTTGCAGACGTTGGTATCATTTGAAGACCTGGCTGTGGACATCACTCAGGAGGAGTGGCAGTACCTGGACTGTTCTCAGAGGACCCTGTACAAAGATGTGATGATGGAGACATACAACACCCTGCTGTTTTGGGTGATTAACAGTCCTCTCTCATGCTGAAGTGAAACAGTTACTTCCCATGTGGCAAACAAGTTAATTTTTTAAAAGATTACATGCTAGGTAAGCATAGAATTTGAGGCCAAGAAACATGAGGAAAGGATTGAAATCAACATTTTTATTTCACAGCCCCTGTGAACAAGCTGTTGTCTTTCAAAACTCTAACTTAATGATTTGATGACACCCAGCATTATTTCCCTTTAACAGGGTACTGCAAAAGCAAACCTGAGGTGATCTTCAAGTTGGAAAAGGAGCAGAGTCATGGACAGTGACAAAACCACTAAATCAGAGCCTGTCAGGTCAGTCAGCACACATTGGACAGGGAGACTGGAACAGAAATGATCTCAAAGAATGTTGACTGGGTAGAACACTTCTCACTATGTATCCCAAGTCCCAGTCCTGAGAACACCTGATGTGATGCATCAGTCTCCAAGGAGGCTATCATTTGTGTATTTATCTGCCTATTGTTTTGCTCTGGGTGAATACTTTGTCAGAACTACCAATAATGCAATCAATTTATTTTTTTAATTCAATTCATTTATTTACAGGTAGAGTTACAAGCAGAGAGAGGGAGAGATAGAAAATGAATGGCCATTGCAAGCAATTGAAAAGTGAATGAATGAATGGTCCAGTCTCAATAAAACAAGTGATCCTTTCAAAACATACATTTAAAAAAAGCTTAAAACCTATGAATAAATTTTCATTTTTTATTTTCATTTACTTACTTGAAAAATAAAATTACATTTTTTTATTTTAAAGATGAATATATGTATATTATATACATTATGAACAATGAGCATCTTGAAAAGTTTGTGGAGAATGAAACTAAAAACTAAGTTTATTTTGGTGCTTGCTAGAAAATATGAAATCAATGCATAGACTGATACTTCAAAAACTCATAGATAAAGTGTATCACAAAAATATTCATTTATTTCATGTTTATTCACAAAATATATATTTGCAGTAATCATAGCCATTTTGTAAACACATAAATCGTGGCTGATATGTTGTGATTACCTGCACATACGAGTATACAGAATGTGTCTCTAATGGTTGAAGTACTAATTTACTAATCAAAACAGATGTGTTTCAGGCACAAGAATGGAAATACATGTAATCTATGATGACCACAGACATATAGGGATGGAAACACTGGGAGCTGACCAGGGTCTGCACATACAGGGATTGGAAGCATATGAGAGAATAAATAGGCTGTAGATAAATCAATGAATAGAGAAAATGTATAGCCTTAAATGAATGTTAGAGTAAAACACTAAAAATCAATCATCACAGCTTCTTTTTCAAGAATTAAAAAGAAAAATAAAACCTAAAGTACATGGAACAAAGGCATTCAAAAATAATAGCAGATAAATGAAATGTTTTTTAAAAAGTACCACAAACAAGGATATATTTTTTAAAATGAAAAATTAATATACAAGTAAAAGTAATTGAGGAAACAGAGATAAGTAACAGTAATATCAAGTTTTAAGAATTTAAAACAATTCTTCACAGATCATATATCCTTATCAAGATGATAGAAAAATGCATGGAACTCTATGCATACAAATTTGCTAGAGGTCAAAATCCACTTTTTTGAAAATCAAATTCCCCAAAACACACATATAACATAAAATATGAATACACCCACCTAACCAATCAAGTTGGATCACAATTTGAAAACTACCAACCAACCAATAAAAAATTGCACAAGGAAAATTTTATGTATATATGATATTCCAAATACTTAAGAAATAAAAAACCACACCTATGTTTCCCAGATGTACCTAAAGTTGAAATAAGCAGAGAATATATTTAAATTTCTTTGGAAACCCAGGATAACATTGATGATGCAAGTTGACCAGAAGTTGAAATACAACTTAAGTATAAGCATCTCTTTCATAAACAGATACATGTATTCTTAGTTAAGCATTATTTTAATAAATGAAATCACATATGAAACCATAGTAAATAACAAGATATTAAAAATGAAAGATCAGTTAATTTTCATAAACAAGCCATGAGAATTTTCCAGATCAGTGAAAATTCAAAGAGGAAAATCATATGATAATTTAGATTAAATGCTGAACTATATTTCAACAATTCAGTATCTAGTAAAAAATCTACTAGCATTATAATAAAAAAAAGCAGTGCTTTCTTATTTGGATCACAATTATTTAAAAAGATCCTGGAACATACAACACAGCTAATACAGGAACATTGACTGCTACTTCCCTGAAAGTAAACCTAGACCAGGATGCCTCTACTACCTCCAACTTCTTATTGCAGGACTAGTCAGGAGAGAAAAAGAGGGAAAAAAATCTGATATAAAATTGATTTATAAACACTAAATTGTCAATATAGTGATTATATTTATAAGGGGATAGACCTTAAAGTCTAAAAACAAGCACAACTGATGAATGAATTTAATTTGATTGCTGGGAAGATCAATATATAAAATCCACTAGATTACCAAGTACCAGCAAGAAACAAATATTAAACATGAAAGGATAATAAGAGACTAGAAGAAAACAATCACCATGAGAAAAGAGAAATAATAGGATTAAATTATATGAAATAAAAGGATTACATCATGTGATATCTTTAAACATTCTTGAAATCAATATTGTAACTAACACAAATGACCCAACAGAAAAATGAGCAGAAACACGAGGAAAAAGAAAGGCCCAGAAGCTTATAAATAGAACTGTAACTCACTGAAGCAGGTTACCACAAATTCCAGGCAGAACCCACCAGGGAGAAAGACAGGGGCCACACAGGGCAATACCAGCGGGTGGCAGGAGCATGGAAGGGAGAGGCCCTCCTGCTGTGGGGAAGTGGAGCCCAGGAGAAGGCAGTTTCCTACCTGGACTCAGGCCTTGCCTGTCACTATTCCCATCCAGTACCACATGAACTTAGGAGCCCATGCTATGGAGAATGCTGATTGGTTGCATCTTTGTGATGTTTTGTGTGCTCATGACCATGCACGCTGCCCAGCCAGGCACAGTGACACCCATGCCACATAGTCATGTAGGGTCTGGACATCACAATAGTCTTAGAGTTCTGCAGGGAAGCGAGGTCATAGGAGATGCCTCGGCTGCCTAGAGGCTCACAAGGCAAGTCTGACTCTCCTGCTCTCCATCTTTGCTCACTAGGGAACACTGGACTCCTAGGAAGCCAAAAACTATGACTTGGTGAGTGTGTGGGCTGGGTGTCTGGAGAGGGAAAAGGCAGAGCCTATGGAAAGTGATGAAGAGTCAGGATGATATGGACATCCCAGAGGTCATCTCTGGAATCTGTGGGTGCAATATTGGCTCTGGCACTATGCTCCCCTGGATGTCCTCAGACCTGAGGTGAAAAGGTGAAAGGACTGGGACCTGAAACCCTAATATCCTGGCCCTTCTCTGCTCAGCTGTGTGGTGTCTGCCCCATGTCATTCTTGATGGTGCAGTGTTGACAGCATGGTCACAAGGGAGAATGTGGGGTCTATATATGGGGTTCATGCAGGACAGGCACTGCTATCATTTATACAACCCTTGGTTCTGCCTTTTTCCTTGTGAGGACTTGATTCCTTCCAGTTTTCTAAATATGTGGGCTGCAGGGTCTTTCCAGGACTCTGGCCACTTCATATAGCTGTTTCATTTTTTTTTAAGATTTTATTTTATTTATTTGAAAGACAGAGTTACAGAGAGAGGTAGAGAGAGAGAGAGGTAGAGAGAGAGAGAGAGAGAGAGAGAGAGAGAGAGAGAGAGAGAGTCTTCCATCTGCTGATTCACTCCCGAAATGGCTGCAAGGGCCAGAGCTGTGCTGATCCGAAGCCAGGAGCCAGGATTTTCTTCCAGGTCTCCCATGTGGGTGCAGGGGCCCAAGGACTTGGGCCATACTCCACTGCTTTCCCAGGCCACAACAGAGAGCTGGATCAGAAGAGGAGAAGCCAGGACTAGAACCAGTGCCCATAGGGAATCCTGGCACTTCAAGCCAGGGCTTTAATCTGCTGTGCTACAGTGTTGGCCCTGCATATAGCTGTTTCTACGGTGTCTCACTTCATTTTATGTTTCCAGTAACACAGTAACATGGTTTGGTAAGGTAAAAACAGAGGTTTTATTTGGCTTGGGGTTTTTATCCAGGTTTTAGAGGGACAGGAGGACCCTGTAATTTGGTACATGGGTATCATCTTAACCCTTACACTTTCTCCTGACAGGCTGCCATCTGTATGTGCACTTTCAAAATAGAAATTTTGGCTAACAAATTTATGAGTATTTTAAAAATTGTTTCTGTTCCATGAAAGTCTTCCTGATCCTGAAGATATGTCTAGTTTACTAAGTTATTTTGAATTTATAATTTAACATAGAAGCCTGTTTCTTTATGCTTGTTTTAATTTTTTCAAGTTTGTTAGAGTATGAGTGACAAAATTTTTGTATTCTCAAGGTATGTATCTAATATTTTGATATGTGAGGGGACTTTCAAAAGTTATGGAAAAATCACATTATCTTTTTATTGCATTTTTTCATACGCTTTTGAAATCCTCATGTTTATACACTATGAAATGATTAGAAAAATGTAACATCTTTCACTTTACATACCTATGTTATTAAAGAATATGAAAGATATTAGCATGTTGTGAGTATGTGATAGAGTAATCATCTAGTCATTGTATCAAATATTAAGGTCTTGATGAGTTAATTTATCTCAGAACTGCAAATGTGTGTTCAGCTAACATTTTCCCATTTCCTTTAGTCTCAGCCCCTGACAATCACCATCCTGTTCTGTGATTAAGTGTGATTTTCTTGCATTTCACATATGAGGGAGATTTTTGTGGCATTTGTCTGTGCCTTTTTAATTAGCTGAATGACCACATTAATATTTTTGAATACATGTTTTGACAAAATGGCAGAATTTCCTTTTTAAGGTTGAATGCGATTCCAGTGTGTGTGTGTGTGTATGTGTGAGTGTGTATGTGTATTGTGTAATATTTTCTTTATTAATCTGTTGATAATGGGCTTTTTTTCTATACCTTATTCTTGTAGATAAAGCTGGCATGCACATGGATACATTTGTCTCTACGATACTGATTTCTTTGGGAAATAAAAACAATCATGGATTTGTCATACATTCAACATTTAATTTTGTTTGAAGCCTGCCATTGTGTTTTCTGTACTGGATGTACCAATTTACATTCCCATCAAGAATTTATGTATTCCACTTTATCCAGATCTGATCCAATGTTACTATTAATTTTTGGATAACAGAATTTTACCATAAGTGTGGTGATAATCACTGTGGTCTTGTAGCATATAATCTTGATTAGCAGTGTTGAATCTCTTTTTCGTTACCTGTTGGCTACTTGAGTATCTTCAGTGCAAAACTTGATCAGTTATTCCTGTGTTTTTATTGCAATATTTGTTTTCAAGTTATCTGTGCTCATTGTATTACTCCCTTAGTCAGACTTGGGTTTTCCAATAGTTTATTCTATTCATTGATATATCTTCAATTTTTACTTTAGTATTCAGATATTTTTATTGTTTGTAGTCTTATTTTTTTCTTTTGTCACCAGTGTCATATTTAAACAATCATTGTTAAGACTACTGTCAATGAATTTGCTCAGAATTGTAAGGAGTTTTAAATTCTCAGATCTATGTAAGCCTTCAATTCATTTTGAGTTGTCTTTCATGGCTGGTATAATATAATGGCATTATATTTCAACTTTTGGCATGTGGATATCCAATTTGCCTCTGCATTAGATGTGGTCATTAAACAGTGAGTAGCCACTTGGCAACTGTGGTGTTACTTGCTGGATACAGGACCCCAGAAGATGTCCCTCTAACAGGGCAGAAACCATGTAGAAAAATGTTAGAGTCCAGTTTTTCCCTTATCTGCCTCATTCCCCAGACCCATCTGTCTTTCTGTGTCACAGGTCTGGCCTCCTTTGTAAATCCTTAGAGAGTAAAATAACTTATTTCAGGAGATTTTATAGCATATTCCACACATAGACATGCACACACACACAGAGAGAATTATAATTTATCATCACATCATGAGTAGAGGGAATAAAATTATCCCAAATTCTAAATAAGGAAAAAGTAGTTAGGTATGATTTTTTTAATCTTATTTTATTAAATTGTGTTCTAATTAGCCTATTCCATTGAAAATAGAACCTTATTATGTAATGATTGATTCTGATCTGATGCTCTTGATTTTTGTAATTTTTTTTGTTTTTGGTATGTTTGATTATTCATCACAAACCAGTAGAGGTACTGAGTTTATATTCCTGTAAGGTTAAGGTAACCTAATGCAATAGACATTAAGATCTTATTAACTTACATAAAGTCAATTATTCTTACATCTGAGTTAGTAATTAGCCATTTCTTTTCTATTATAAACACTAGTTTCTTATATATCTTTTACATTTGCATTTTTCTCTACTGATTATTTCTTAATTCATTAAATAAAATTTTGTAAAATGGTCACTTTCTATTTGTGTGAGAATGGTGTTTTAAACAGTAGTTTCACATGACAAAATGTCTCTAAATATTTGTTCCTGAAGGGCAGCATTGTGATGAGAAGGTGCCCAAAGTTTCATGGGGGAATGTGGGAATGATAAATGTTCACTCTGATGCTGGCCAGACTGCAATTCTAAATCTGAACTTTTGAGTGTAGTTTTGATGTATTTAGTGGGGCTCTAATTGCAAAATCAGACATAATGAGTGGCTTAAAACAGAGAATTTATTGTCTTACAGTTCTGGAGCCTTAAAGTGACAGAGGAAGGTATCAGCAAGGTGAGTTATTCTGAAGGCTACAGGGGAATTGGATCCACATCTCTTTCTGGCAGCCTGTGGCTTTCTGGCAGCATTGGGCTTGCCTTCTCCTTCATATGGCTTTCTCGCTATACATGTGTCTGCATCCAGATTTTTCCATTTGACAAAGATGCCAGTCATCCTGGTTCATGACCCTATTCTGATGACTTTGTTTTGTCTTGATTACCTCTGCAAAGACTTTATCTCAAATAAGGTCACATTCTGAGATCCTTGGTTTGGGACTTCAATCTATGAATCTTTGGGGAACACAATTTAAACTGTAGCAGCAGCATTACTTTTTCTCTACTCCTAAAGATGACTTTTTCCTCAAGTTACACCTTAAGGAATAGAATGTCATTAACTCATAGAGACACTCTTGGGCAAGAAATCTCATCTTGTTTTAAAATGAAGTTCATTGTCACACCTCACACAACGTGCATCCCAACCTCACAATATGAATTGGTTATGGTGAATTATCTTTGGCAATCAAATCCTTTCAACCAGATGAGTTCACAAGTTCTTAGGGACATTTCAAAACCAGTTCATTTTTTAAGATTATTGGAGAGGCAAAGGTATAGAAAGAGGGAAAGACAGGGAGTGAGGCCTTCCATCTACTGGCTAACTCCACAAATGGCCATAAATGGCAGGAGATAGGCCAGTACAGAACCAGGAGCCAGGAGCTTCTTCTGGATCTCACATGTGGGTGCAGGAGCCCAAACACTTGGGCCAATCTCCACTGCTTTCCAGGTCAAAAACAGAGGTGGATAAAAAGAGGAGTTGCTAGGATCTCAAATCAGTGCCCATATGGGATGCTAGCAACCACAAACAGAGGCTTAACCCTTCCACAGCTCTGGCTCCAGCCAGTCCATTTCTACCTTTTAAAAAAAGAAGTCTTTTTTCAGACTGAATTCATTTGCATGAAAGTGCTGAAATTATTCAATTGGCTTGGGGTTAGCAGTTTAATATGTTGGTAAATCTGCAGGGAGTGTAGTGCCCTTTAATTTTGTATCAGGAAGAAAGGAAAGTTGGGTAGGAGGGATGAATTCTTAAACACCCAGGGCATTATTTATTGATTAGAAGATAGCTCAGGCCAGTGCAGTGGCTTAATAGGCTAATCCTCCACCTGCGGTGTTAGCAAACCAGGCTCTAGTCCCAGTTGGGGCACTGGATTCTGTCTCGGTTGCTCCTCTTCCAGTCCAGCTCTCTGCTATGGCCTGGGAGGGCAGTGGAGGATGACCCAAATGCTTGGGCCCTGCACCCATATGGGAGTGCAGGAGAAGTACCTGGCTCCTGGCTTTGGATCAGCATGTTGCGCCGTCTGCAGCGCTCCAGCCCCAGTGGCCAATGAGGGGGTGAACCAATGGAAAAAGGAATTCCTTTCTCTCTGTCTCTCTCACTGTCCACTCTGCCTGTCAAAAAAAAAAAAAAAAAAGAAGAAGAAGACAGCTCTTCTGTCTACTCACCTCTTTGAAAAGCCTGACATGGATTAGAAACTGCTCAAATATTTATTGAATGAGTAGAAGTGTCCAAGGAAATTGACAGATAGGAGGAAAATCTAAAGACCCATATGTTTTCAATGAGTCACAGTATACCCAGCTTTGGCTCATGCTGTGGGAGCCTGTGCTTTGTCTAAGAATACTGATAGCAGTAGCAATTTATTGTGCTTTCTGAGTCAAGCATTCTGCATACATTTTTTTTCATTATCTCTGCTTTGTTGTGAGTTGGATGCTGTGATTTTATTTTAAAAATAAGGAAACTGAGGCCAAAAGTGGCCAAGCAGCTTGATGACATGAAGTAAGGTGTACCTTAACCACTGTACTGTAAAGACTGCTTGACTTGTAAAAGTGTGCTTTCTTGTGGGAAGAAAATATAATTAGGAAAATTAGTAAATATTATGTAATAGATTAGTTGTATGTTATGTCTCATTTGGTATGTAGTTGTTTGATGAAATCATTTCATAAAGTATGGGACTATGTCATAGTTAAGTATGTATGCCTTGGGGTTAGATATAGGGGTTGGATCATCTCTATGTGTGTAAATGTGGACATATGCCTTTAACAGAAGAGAGGATAATCAGTTTTAATTTTATTTACAAATGTATAAAATATAAAAACATATGATATATAACTAACAATGATATCTAAAATATAATATCTAGTAATTCTAGGTAAGTGCTGTCTGTATGTTAATTTTCTTGATCCAACAAGCCTATGAAGTAAGTGAAATAATTGTCTTCATTTTACAGATGAAGGACATTTAGTTTTACATTTTCCCTAAGGTAGAACAAATTGTAACTGGGAGGGATAGAATTTGAATCTGAAAACCTCTTGAGTTTGGCTGGCGATATCTGATAGGATGATACCATGTATGTGCCATATATTCTTCCACCTCAGAGCTTTTACCCATGCAAAAGCTGTTTCCTTTGCAATAACACACTTAGATCCCTCTCTTCCTGTGATAACTCTGACTCATTTTGAAATAGAGCATCACTGCTTTCTGGAGGCATTCTTGGAACAGGATGGCTTCTCTTATCATGCAGTGTCCTTTCACCTGAACTCTGTCCTTCAAACCAACCATTACTCTGCTCACTTTATCATGTGCTGATTGACTGCCAATCTAGAGGGCATAACAAAAGCAACCTTTTTCTTCCCTCCACCATGACCATGCCTCGTATCTCATGCTTATTGTTTACCCCACAGTATCTAATCTTCACTTGCATCAAGCAGGTGTCAGTAAACAAGTAAGTTTATTGCTAGTTGGTAAATGCCATCTGTGGATCCATTCTTTGTTCATTTCCACCACACCTTTAAATTTTATTTTATACAATAAAAACAAATTCAAATATAAAAATAACTTATACCACTTTTATTTGAGGTCTGAGGTATAACAAAATTTCTTATTTTTGAAAATTTATATATGAATTATTAGAAAATGATTTCCTCGTTCAAACTTAGAAGAATGAAAAGCTGTAATCAGAAATTATTTCATTTCTCACTGTTTCACTTGCATATTTATTTCTTTTTCTTATATATGAGAGGTATTTAAAAGTTCATGGAAATGGATATTATTAAAAAAAACTAAGTATACATTAAAATATGTGTGCCAAAATAAACTTAACTTTTAATTTTCATTTTCCATAGGCTTTTTGGAGTACCTTCATAAATTTCTTTGTGAGTCTCATTTACATTTAGAATCTGGCAGCCACTTTAGTTTCTTTTTACTTATTTTTCCCCAATTAATGTTGTGCATCATCAGTCTGTGTTTTAAGATTTATTTATTTATTTGAAAGACAGTGTTACAAAGAGAGAGAGTGAGAATATCTCCCATCTGCTTGTTCACTCACCAGATGGTTGCAGAGGCCCCAGAGGGCTGGGGCAAGCCCAAGCCAAGATCCAGGATTCCAACTCCGAATCTGAATCTGAAGCTGGATCAAAAGTAAAGCATTCAGGACAAAAACTGTGCAGCTAGTGGCTTTACCCAATATGCAACAAGGCCAGTCCAGAATCATCTTTCTTAAATTACTATCCACAATGAGTAATAAATGACTACCAAAAACCTTTGCTTGGTTTCTATGCAAAGTTCAGAAAAGCATGTCAATTGAATATACCTCCATCCATTAAATATTTGCATGTCTTTTATACTACATTGCTGTTTGAGAGATACAAACATCTCTTGTATCATAATTTGATTATTTCAACAATTTGTTCCCAATAAGTCCTAATTAGAAGAAGTAAACAAATTTCTGATCCGAATTTACAAGTTATGATAGTTAAATTCGCTTATCCTATGGTTTGTCTTGGGGTCTGATTGTTGAACGTTATTTATTTATTCTCTTTTTTTACTTTCAAAATATTATATACAGTGAACAAATTTCATGTGTTTCATAGATACTGGGCTTTTTTAAAGATTTATTTTTTTTTATTTGAAAGAGTTACACAGAGAGAGGAGAGGCAGAGAGAGAGAGAGAGAGAGAGAGAGAGAGATATCTTCCATCTGCTGGTTCACTCTCCAATTGGCCACAATGGCTGGAGCCAAGCTGATCTGAAGCCAGGAGCCTGGAGCTTCTTCAGGGTCTCCCACAGGGTGCAGGTGCCCAAGGACTTGGGCCCTCATCCACTGCTTTCACAGGCCATAGCATAGAGTTAGATCAGAATTGGAGCAGCTGGGACTCGAACTGGTGCCCATATGGGATGCTGGCACTTCAGGCCAGGGTGTTAACCTGCTGTGCCACAGTGCCTGCCCTCACAGATACTGTTTTAAGACCATACTGACACTTCTCACTCTACCCACCTTCTCTCTCTCACTATCATCCTTCTTCCTTCATTCCTTATTTTTTTTAAATTTTACAATGACAAACTTTTAATTTTCTTTATAATCAAAAACTTAAGCACTACTAAATACAGAATTCAATAAGCAGTAATTAGGGGAAAAACACTATTCTCAAGTGTAAAAACATGGTATATAACAATAATCAAATCTGAAAATATCAATTTTTCTCATGTGCATTATTTTGTACTCTGTGTTAGTTACCATGTATCAGGAAAAACATCATATCTGTCTTTTTTATAAGAATTTATTTATCTGAGAGATAGAGTTACAGAGAGAGGAAGAGGCAGAGAGAAAGGTCTTCCATTCACTGATTCACTCCCCAAATGGTTGCAATGGCAGGAGCTGAGTTGAACCAAAGCCAGGAGCCAGGAAGATATTTATCTTTTTGAAGCTGGGTTATTTAATTAAGCATAATAGTTCCAGCAATAATGTAGGTGTACTTTATATTCCCCATCCTAACTAGCATTTGTTAGTCTTTGATGGTGGATGAAAACCATTCTAATAGGGGTGAAGTGAAACCTCATTTTGGTTTGCATTTGCATTTCCCTGATGGCTGTGATTCTGAGCTTTTTTTCACATATCTGTTGGCCATTTGTACTTCATCCTTTGAAAAGCAGTGTTCATATCGTTAATCCATTTCTTAACTAGATTGTTCTGTTCTTGAGTTCTTGAACTCATTTTATATTTTAGATGTTAATCCTTCATCAAATATAAAATTTGCTGTTGGCTGCTGCTTACTTTTTTGAGTATTTCCTTTGCTGCCAGGAGATTATTAGCTGATGCAATCCCATTTATCTATTTTTGCCTTTATATTCTGTGTTTCTGGGGTCTTATCCAAGAAGTATTTGCTCATGCCAATGGCTTGCAGTGTTTCCATTATGTTTTCCTCTAGTAATTTGATGGTTTCAGGTCCAAAATTTGGATGCCTGATCCATGTGAGTGGGTTTTTGTATAGGGTGTAAGAAAGGTGTCTTGTTTCATACTTTTGAGCATTTTTTTTTTGACAGGCAGAGTGGATAGTGAGAGAGAGAGACAGAGAAAAAGGTCTTCCTTTTTGCCGTTGGTTCACCCTCCAATGGCCACTGCGGCTGGCGCATCGTGCTGATGCGAAGCCAGGAGCCAGGTGCTTCTCCTGGTCTCCCATGCGGGTGCAGGGCCCAAGCACTTGGGCCATCCTCCACTGCCTTCCCGGGCCATAGCAGAGAGCTGGGCTGGAAGAGGGGCAACCGGGATAGAATCCAGCACCCCAACTGGGACTAGAACCCGGTGTGCCAGTGCCTCAAGGCGGAGGATTAGTCTGTTAAGCCACGGCGCCTGCCACTTTTGAGCATTTTGATGACTTCATTTACTCCATGAACATGCAAGACTTTTCCATTTGAAATGTCTTCTATTTTTTTTCCTTAATGTTTCATAATTTTCATTGCAGAGCTCTTCCACATCCTTGGTTAAGTTTATCCAAAGGTATATACAGTTTTGTAGCTATTGTGAATTAATGTAATAGTCCTATAAACCTCAATATTTTAATTTGTATTACCCTATTAGTGAAATTACATGGCTCCACTTGTTTCTCACTACATCATCCTCTTACAAGTTAACTCTTTACATTCTATGCCTACTTTTATTGGGAGATTCATTTTCTTTACATAAGTTCATTAAAGTTTTAATTTAATTTAGAAACTATAATGTTTTCTTAATTACATACCAGCATTCCTTTAGTTTTTTCCTTATTTTTCAATATTGTTGAACAGAAGTCTCTAAGATTTTATTTAATTTAATAATCTTTCCTTTATGTTTACTATTATAGAGCTATGTGTCTATAGAAGTTGAAAAATCTGAATTTCAAATATTACTCTTTATTCTTGATGTTATTTAATTAAATGTTCATGTCCATGCATAATTTATGTTATAAAATATAAATTTAAAATTTTGCAATATATATGTTTGCTTTTATGTATGTTATATACTTATAGCCATTTTAGAGCCTATATAAGATTCACAATTCTTTTTTTAAATATTTTTTTTTATTTCACAGAGTTACTGAGAGAAAGAGAGAGAGAAAGGTCTTCCTTCCATTGGTTCACTCCCCAAAAAGCTGCTATGGCCAGTGCTGGGCTGATGCGAAGCCAGGAACCAGGTACTTCCTCCTGGTCTCCCATGTAGGTGCAGGGGCCCAAGCACTTGGACCATCCTCCTCTGCCCTCCTGGACCACAGCAGAGAGTTGGACTGGAAGAGGAGCAACCTGGACTAGAACCTAGCATCCATATGCGATGCCAGCACCATGGGCAGAGGATTAACCAAGTGAGCCATGGTGTGGCCCTAAGATTCACAATTCTTAAAATGCACAAAAATATTCTCCAGTTTATAAGAAAATTAACAGCTGTCTAGACTTGGCCATTTTGTCATATTCCTTTATGATTTTTAACCATCATCAATATTTTGAAAACTACTTATCTGGGGCTGGCACTGTGGCACAGTGGGTTATTGCCCTGGCCTGAAGCTCTGACATCCCATATGGGTGCCAGTTCTAGTCCTGGCTGCTCTTCTGATCCAGCTCTCTGCTATGGCCTGGGAAAGCAGTAGAAATGGCCCAAGGTCCTGGTTCCCTGCACCTATGCAGGAGACCCGGAAGAAGCTCCTGGCTCCTGGCTTTGGATCTGTGCATCTCCAGCCATTGTGGCCATCTGGGGAGTGAACCAGTGGATGGAAGACCTCTCTTTCTGTCTCTACCTCTCTCTGTAAATCTGTCTTTCAAATAAATAAATAAATCTTTAAATAAAAAACACTTATTTTCTATAAGATGCAAACAATTCATACATTTTTGAAAGTCCTATAATTCTTTGCGAACCTCCTAAGCTATTTATTATTTAATGCTATTCTCTTGATATACAAAAAGGAGAAAATAAAGGACAAAAATACAAGTCGTGATAGTCACTCATGTTTTTCTTATTGCTTGTATGAGGGAATGAGAGTCAAAATTAGATTTAGAAAAGACAATATTACTACCCTTCCCTAAAAAATAATGCAATTCTTCATATAAAACACTATATGAACAAGTGGGTACCCAGGAGATGAGAAAATGTGTTTTCAAGTGAAAAAATTGATAAATAACTAAGTTTCAAGCTTCACAAAGTGAAAATTTTAATATCATGTTAAATTATATTAATTTGTAATATAATTTATTTATATCATTAATAATAACTTACATTGATTTATACATGGAACAAATTCTCCCTCATTTTTTGGATATGTATATTTTGATCATTATACAGTCAGTAATAATTTTACAATATGGATTTCTCTAGATACTAAAGAAGACATTTAAAAATTTTTATATCATGTTTAATAAAAATTTCAATAAACAGTTTAATTAAGAGGCTGGTATTGCAAAGATGCAAATTACTTCTGCCACCAGTAACACTAGTATCCCATATGTTCAACAGTTTGAGCTGTTGAGCAACATTTTGGCTGCTCCACTTTTGATCCAGTTCCCTGCCAATGCACCTCAAAAAGCAATGGAAGATGGAATAAGATCCTGGGACCTTGACACCCACATGAGAGATTTGGATAGTGTTTGAAGCCCCTGGCTTGGACATGGCCTCGTCCCAGCCATTGTAACCATTTTTGGAGTGAACCAGTGGATGGAAGATATATCTTTTTCTCTATCTCTATCTGTCTCCCTCTCTCCCTTTGTCACTCCCTCAATTCCTTCCTTCCTCAATCCCTCCCTAAAATTTGTCTTTAAAATAAATAAAACATATTTTGTAATTAACATTTTAATTAAACATTTTGTAATCTTTAATTATGTATGGCATCCATCAGAACAGATAAAACAGAACCAGAGGGAGAGAGCCTGGTCATTTAGACTGGGGATGCAAGGTTACATGGTTTGATAGAATACACCTGATGGGCAAGGTGGGCCTCTAATCAGCAATGTCTTAAAACTTTAGAGTTGACATTAAGGTTTTTAAAACTCTATTAAATTCTCTTTTATAAATGATACTTAGGATTTGGAACAATGTTCCACAAGTGAATTTTTATATTTCTATTGCTTCTTTGCTAAACACCTTGGAACTTCATTATAAACATCTCATAAATAATGATAATAAATTAGACCAGGTTTTATCTTAGAAGATAATTGTTTATGATGGACAAAAGTCTATAGTCAAATAAAAATATATTTTATTAATTAAGTTTATTAATTAAGTTAATTTAGTTTGCTTCTTTGTTGATTTTTTAATATATATAACATCACCTCAAATATTAAATTAATGATTTTACATCTAAATAGTTATGGATACTAACAACAAATATTAGGTAGAGCTTTGTTAATAATATGTAAGAGACAAACAAGAAAAATTAAAAGGTAAAGAAATAATTTACTTATTTCTATCACCAAAGCATTGACTAAAGAACTAACGTTTGTATAATGTGACATATATAAAATCCTTTTTCCCAACTAGGTTTCTAAATAATTTTTTGCAGAATTTAGAAAATGAGTTTTCTATGGCAATTTTATTAAGTACTAACAGGTTTTTTTAAATAGTTATCATTCTTTATATGTCAAAATATCATATCCTGAGGCAGGCACTATGTTGCAGCAGGTTGAACTGCAGCCTGCCATGCTTGCATCTCATATGGGCTGCAGATTGAGTCCTGGATCCTTGATTTCTGATCACCTTTCTGCTAGTGTGCCTGGGAAATCAACAGAAGATGGTCCAAGTCCCTGGGCCATTCGCCCATGTAGGAGACCTGGAGGAAGCCACTGGCTTCTGGATTCAGCCTGGCCCAACCTTGACCCTTTTGGCCATTTGGAAAAAGAGAGGGGATGGAAGATTGTCTCTATCTCCCACCCTTTCTGAAACTATAACTTTCAAGTTAATAAATATATCTTTTGTAAAAGTTTAAATTTAGTCAGGGCCTAAATTTAATTGATAGTCTTGAATATAACAAACGGGTATATATATAAAAACAAGAAACATATCTTAACTTTAAATTGCCTAGGCTTTTTATTGTACTTTTTTCATCAATTAATCAAATATCTCTTCTTGTTGAAGATTTCCAAGTTAGTTGTTTTCACTGCAGAAGGAGAGTTGATGATAAATATAAGCAGAAATTAGATAATAAATGAGCTACCTATGTATCTCATGGACCCAGAGAAACAGTAAAATATTACAAATTAGTAGGGGAAAAGGAATAATAAAAGAGAATAAGCAAAATTGAAAAAATACAAAAGATCAGTAAAATGAATAAATGTTTTTCTGAAAAACACATCATTGGCCTGAGTATCCAAAAAAGAAATATTTCACATAAATCAATAAAATCAAAGATGGAAAATGAAATGTAACAACAGATATCAAATTAACACAAAAAAATCAATAACTTTTGACTACACAGAAAATGCTATGGCACAAAAGCAGACTTGTAAACAATGGAACAGAATAGAAACTCCAGAAATCAATCCACGTGAAGGAGCTAAAATCAATCTCTTCAGATAGGACAGTAACTTCAAGAAATGTTGCTGGGAAAACTGGGTATCCATGTGAAAAAGTATGATACAAAATCCCGACCTTACAACTTGCACAAAAATCCACTCAAAATTAAAGATGTAAATCTATGACCTGATAGAATCAAATTACTAGGAAAAACTGGAAAATCTGCAAGATATTGGCATAAGCAAAGACTTCTTGGAAAAGTTCCCAAAAACACAGCCAATCAAAACCAAAACTGGCAAATGGCATTACTTCAAGAAGAGAAGCTTCTGCATTGCAAAATAAACACTCAACAAAGAGAAGAGACAGCTGACAGAATAGGAGAAAATACTGGAAAGCATGCTACAGATAAAGGTTAGTATCCAGAATCTATAAAGTGTTCAAGAAACAGGGGCAATGAAAGAAACTGTCCAATTTAGAAATGGACAAGTGAGTTGAATAGGCATTTTTCAGGAGAAGAAACTTAAATGGCCAGCAGACACTTGAAAGAATGCTCAAGGTCACTAGCCATCAGGGAAATGCAAAGCAAAACCACAATGAAGTATCACCTCACCCCAGTTAGAATGTTCTCATAAATAAATCAGCAAATAAATATGCTTGCCAGGATGTGTGGGAAAAAGTACATTAATCCACTGTTGGTGGGAATCTAACTGGTTCTTCCACTATGAACAATAGTATGGAGTTTTCTCTGAAATCTGAATATGGACCTGTCATATCACCCAGCCATTCCACTGTTGCAAATTTACTCACACCAAAAAAAATGAATGAGCATATCAAAGAGTTATCTGTACTCCCGTTCCATTGCAGTTCAATTCACAATACCTAAGACATGGAATTAACTCAGATGTTGATTAATTATTTACAGGATAAAGAAATCATATATATATATATATATATATATATATATATATATATATATATATATATATATATTTTTCTATCCTAATTAAACATATAAAATAATATATAATGGATATTTTCATATTATAAGTAATATAAAGTTAATTGTGTGTATATACATATACATATATAAATGTGACATGATCTAAGGTATTACACTCAGCTGCACCTCAGTGCTACCAACTGTCACAAGAAGAAAGGCAGCCACTTCAACCACTTCTACTCTGGGGTCCTGCACCTTGGAGTAATGACTTAATCTGCCAACTACATGAACATCCCATATGGGCACCATTTTGAGGTTCAGCATTTCCATTTCAGATCCAACTCCTTGCTACTGTGCTTAGGGATGCAGTGGAATATGACCAAACTGCTTAAACTCTGGCATTGATGCGGGAGAACCAGAGGGAGATCCTGGCTCCTGACTTCAGCCTGGCCAAGCTCCAGCAATTGTAGACATTTGAAAATTGAACCAGTGGATGACCAATCTCTTTCTGCCTCTATATCTCCTTCTTCCTACATTTGACGCTGGCTTTCAAATTAAAAAAAATAATTAAAAGTGTTTAAAAACTAACAAATGTCCATCCACCTCAAAAGGTCAAATAAGTCTCTATCTATAAAGGGATGATCTCTGCCACACCCCTTGGCCTAGCGGCCTCATAAATTTCTCATTTGGTGAAAAAAGTATAGAGTGGATGCTATGTCTACAAAACATTTTTTTTTCACATGGGCAGAATAACTTTCAAAGACAAAGTATAAAGTGGGTATTCAGCCCATGGAGTACATATTTAAATAAAACACAGTATTTAGATTATTTTAGCAAAATTGAATAACACAATATGAAAAGTAACAGTGTTGAAATTTCAGCTGAAAACAGCTGAAATAGGAGTATGGTGGAAAAAGATATTCCACAACACTTAATGTAATATAGTGACCTGTGCTCTGGTAGAGAAGTTTAAGCCCTTGCCTGCAGCACCAGCTTCCCATATGGCCACTAGTTGGAGTGCCAGTTGCTCCACTTAAATCCAGCTCCCTACTAATGCACAGTAGAGAGCATAGAATGGTCCAAGTCCTTGGAACACTGCACCCACGTGAGAGACATGGAAGAATCTACTGGCTTTGGGTAGGCTCAGCTCCAGCCATTATGGCTATTTAGGGAGTGAACATGCAGATAGAAGACCTCTCTCTCTCTCTCTCTCTCCCTCTCTCTCTCTCTCTCTCTCTCTCTCTTTCTCTCTCTGTCTATACATTTCTCTGTAACTCTTTCATATCAACCAATCTTTAAGCAATAAATAGAATATTTTTCAGTATCTTGAATCCAAGAATAATCTAACACCACTTTAGAAAATAAACATAAAGGAACCATCCTAGTATCTACAAATATTTTTAATTGTAAAAAACAAATGTTAAGTTACATTCCATAAATTAAAATAAAAAGTAGACATGAGGGAATTTGTTGAAAACTAATTAATTTCAAATAAATTATAAGTGAAAGCAAAAATAAAAATCAATGAATGTAAAACAAGTAGTGATCATTCTTTCTACTGTAATAATTTTAACAGAAAGTATATCTAGGGCTACACTTTGGAAAATTTCCATGAATGAAAACTTTGGAATCATAAAGGTCAATAATGGTTAAACTATGATACTTTGAAAGTGGGAGTGACTAAACTTACCCTATTTAGATCAGAGAGAGTGTGTACCTGAATGTTGCCAATACAGTGTTCAGAATTTTCAGTGACCTGATCACATCACAATGAAAAATATCAAGCAAGGTGGCCACAGGTTCACAGTAGTAAGAATCATTAAACTAGGATATTTGTGAGAGAGAGGGAGAAATGGCCATAAATTCAAACACAATACCAAAAACAAAGAGAGATGTGCATTATGTAAAGTATTGTCATAAAACAGAAAGTAAAGCTGAATAACTTGATTGTAGTAATTATAGAATAATTACCAGATATAGTTATTTTATTAAAAATATCCATTACAATAAAATTTAACATTTTTAGGGCTGGTGCTGTGATGTAGTAGGCTAAACCTCTGCCTGTGGTACAGGCATCCCATGCATATGCTTATTCATGTGCTGTCTGCACCTATACTAATCCAGCCTTATGCTATGGCCTGGGAAAACACTAGAGAGAATGGCCCAAGTACTTGGGCCCCTGAACCTACTTAGGAGACCAAGAAGAAGCTCTTTGCTCATGGTTTTGGATCAGCCCTACTCCAGCAATTGTGGTCTTTTGGGGAGGGAACCAATAAATATAAGACATTTCTGTGTCTCTCATTCTCTCTGTATGTAATTAAATCTACCTCATAAATAAATTAAAATGCTTAAAAATTATGTTTTAAGTGGTGAATCTTAAATCATGAAGAGTTTTTTTCCATTTTACATAGTATATTACAAGAAATATAGCAGTGTCTGGAATGCATGATTAAAAATTTCACACACCAATGATAAAAATCTGGAAAAGAGGCCAGCACCATGGCTCACTTGGCTAATCCTCTGCCTTTGGCACCATCACCCCGAATTCTAGTCCCAGCTGGGGCACCAGATTCTGTCCTGGTTGCTCCTCTTCCAGTCCAGCTCTCTGTTGTGGCTTGGGAAGGCAGTGGAGGATAGCCCAAGTGCTTGGGTCCTGAACCCGCATGAGAGACCAGGAGGAAGCACCTGGCTCCTGGCCTCTAATTGGTGCAGTGCACCAACCATAGCGTGCTGGCCATAGCAGCCATCTGGGAGGGTGAACCAATGGAAAAAAAAAGACTTTTCTTTCTGTCTCCTCTCTCACTGTCTAACTCTGTCTGTCAAAAAAAATCTGGAAAAGGTAAAAATATGTTAACTGGAATGGAAGAATGAATAAAACTGGCCTAAGACTCTGAACTATACATGAAATTTTCCAGGAGGACTTACAGAACTTTGAACAAGCTGATTAACTCATAGTGAAAATGCAAACCAATTTGGCACAGGGTCATAATATCACCACTGGCTTATTAAAATGTTACTGAGCCACAGCTTATAGCTATAGATTAAAAAATAAAATAAGAATAAAAAGCAATGAATATTTTATAAAACATGTTTTGATTATGACAAAAATAAAAATGGACAGAATTGTTATGAAATAAGATATGTTGTGATTACTATGAAAAATGAGTAAATTGAAAGGAGTAATGTTTTGAGAAGTAGAACTAGGGAATGTTCTGATAAATAATTCAACACAATTACATCTATATTAGAAAATATCAAAAATATCAGAACTTTAAATAATACAAAGGTCATGTAATGTCCTATATTATATGAAAGGAATTCGTATATGTGGAATTATAGTGTGGCGGTTTTAGAAATCAAAGGCAAAATAGAGAGTTCAAAATACATCCCAAACTATAAAAACATGTTACCTGCTATATAAAGTAATAACTTTCTGAGAAACTGTACATGACAGTTGCCAGAAAACCTACAGCAATTTGAGTGTGTTGATGACATCACAAAATACTATACAAGCTCAGCATATAGTGTCAGGGCTGGCTGGGACTAAGAAATTAAAAATTTTCACTGAGGGCAGCACTTCGGTGTGGTGAGTTAAACCTCCAGCCTATAGCACTGGCTTCCCATATGGGAGCCAGTACAAGTCCTGGCTGCTCCTCTTCAAATCCAGTACTCTGTTATGGTCTGGAAAAGCAATTGAAGATGGCCCAAGTCCTTGAGTCCCTCAGCTGCATGGGAAACCGAGGAGATGCTCCTGGCTCCTGGCTTCAGATCAGATCAACTCTGGCCATTGCAGTCATTTGGGGGTGTGAACCAGTGGATGAAAGCCCTCTCTCTCTGACTCTACCTCTCTCTGTGTAACTTTGTCTTTTAAATAAGTAAAATAAATATTTAAGAAAAAATTCACTGGTATTAGATTTAATTTTAAAGCAATAAGGATTTAAAAACCTGCAATTGTGAAGATCTATTGTTATTTCTGGAAGAAAAAATGAATAGCTTGGTAGGAGAAATAAAAATGAGCTATTACAAAGTGGCTGAAGCACAGATAATTACAATTGCATTAAAATGAATATTAAAATTCCAAAAAAGTTATAACAAAGACCATACCCTCTATCACAGAATTAAATAAGCATGTTAGGGGGAAGATGTTGTGGTGTGGTGGAGTACACCTCCAATGGGTATGCCCTCATCAAACATTGAGGTTCATGGTTAGGGTACCATCTATTTTGCTCTTCTGATCCAGCTTCCTGCTCATGTATCTTGGAGGCAGAAAATGATGGCCTACATAATTGGTTTCCTGTCATCCACATGAATGACTCAAATGGAGTTTCTGCCTCATGACTTAGGATTTATTAACCCCAGTTACTGTGGAAATTATTTGGGTGAAGAGACATATAGAATTTCACCTCTCCGTCTTTTTACACTCTGCCCTTAAAAAATCTTTTAAAAAACTAAAAGATTTGACCATATAATAAAATACATATTGTCATCACTGTGAGAAAAATAAGCAATTTGTTAAATAACAGTAAGGGCTGACTTTTTGGTTTAATGTGTCAAGACAACACCTTTGATGCCAGCATCTTGTATGGGCACCAGATACTCCACATCTGATCCAACTTCCTGCTAAGGACCTGTGAAAAGCAGTGAAATATGGCCTAAGGATTTGGCTCTTTACCATATATATGGGAGAGAGATGAAACTCCTAGCCATTAGCCTGGATCAACTTTGGCTATTGCAACCATCTGGGAGGTGGACCAGCAGAGGGGAGATCGCTCTTTCTCTCTCTCTTATTTCTATCTCTTTCTCTGTTACTCTTCCACTCCCCCATTTCCTTCTTCCTTTTCTTTAACTCTGGTATTCGATTAAATTAAACTTAAAAAAAGAAACAAAGAGTGAAAAATCAATGTCAGACAAGGTGCTAAAAGTAGCCCATTGTTATTGCATTAAAAGGAGAAAACAAATGAAATCTTTTCCAGGAAGTATAAATCAAATATTTATGACACCACTTACCTGAATAACAATAAAAAGAACATGACACAAATATTCTATTGAAACACTTAGAAATCAAAAGCAAATTCTCATTAAAATTGAGAACAAGTAATATGTTACTCAAAAAGGTGAATTAGAAGCCTTAAGACTTCTTCTGAAAATATGTTTGCATGATAACTTAAGGATCACTATTTGTGAAGAAATGAGTAATCTGGTAAGAGTAATAATAGAGTGACAATCAATTGTAAAGGCAGTTGCAGAAAAATAAGTAATATTATATTTATGAAGAAAAAATAAAGGGATGATAAAACAATCACATCTTTGACAATTATAATAAATGCAAGAGGGTAATACACAGATGTACTCAATTGGGTGTTTTAAATATCATAAGAAAATTCAAAGTCCTCTGATAATTAAGCAAAAATTTAAACAAATCATCAACAAAAGGTGAATAATTGGTGGGACCTAAATTGGCTCTATGATGTATGTAAGTGAAGATTGCCAGAACAACTTATAGTTTTGATATAAATGATGCTGTCACATTGAAAAAGAATATTAGTATATATAGATAAAACATATATTATCAAATAAAACTAAAGAATTGGAGTCATGAAATAAAAATATGTCATATATACACAATGGAATACTAAGTCATAAAAAAGAATGTAGTCCCATTTTAAAACAAAATGGATGCAACTGGAGATGATTATGCATAGTGAAATAACCAGTGACAAAGAAAGCATTGCACATTTTCTCTTATCTGTTATTTAATATAGAATACAAAAAAACCCATAAAAATGAAATTGACAAAATATAACCAATGTTTATATTCCTTCTGTATATTCCTGTGGAATAATGTTCTTTCTATTTACTTGATGAACATTATAGCTAGAGGTGCATTAAGTTTGTGATTGTAAAGGACATTTTATAACTTATTGCAAAAAGTAAAAAAAGGGAAGAAAAGAGGGGGGGATAGATAGAGAGAGAGAGAGAGAGAGAGAGAGAGATAAATATGGTTGTCTTCCTCAAATTGTATCTATAAACTGCATGAAAACTGATCCTTTATAGTAATAAAAATTTAAAATGAAATAAAATTTATTTGACATTACTCTGAGAAGCATTGAGTAATTTTATTTGGAACACTGTACAAAAAGGGGCTATGAGACATTACACTAAAGTAGACCAATAGAAGTACATTGAAAAAGAGAAAGCAAAAAATTTTCTCCCTAAAGACAACTCAAAGGCCATATAACTTACCACAAAAATCTGATTTTTTTTCTTTTTAACCACAATTATTCTAAAGGAAACAAGTATGGAGAACTATTCTGTTGAGACTTTCAAAAGAGTTTCAAATAATCAAAAAAGGTAAAACTCTGAATATTCTGAATTATCAGATGAATCTATGAGGCTTCTGAAAACTTGTGTCCATGATGGTTGTCAGAAAACATTGTAGTATTTGGATTGAGTGGATGATCTCATAATGCAAAACCCAACCAGGATGACCATGCACTTACAGTGCTAGGGCTGGCTTAAAGTACAAAGTTAAAGAGATATACAGGTATTAGCTATGAGCTCAAATGCAAAAGCAAATAAAAAGGATGTTATGAAATAAAATATATTATGATTACTTGAAAAAAGGGTGGTTTTTAGTAGCAATGATAGAATGACAAGAAGATAAAAAGCAGTTTAAAACCAGACTATTGGGGCTGGCATTGTGACATAGTGTGTAAAGTCACTGCAGTGCTGGCATCCCATATGGGTACCTGTTCAAGTCCTGGTTGCCCCACTTCTGATCCAGCATTCCCTACTTGGAAAGCAATAGATGCTAGATCAATTCCTTGGCCCCTGCATCCATATGGGAGACCTGGAAGAGTCTTCTGGCCTGTGGATTCAATCTGGCTTGGCATGGCCATTACAGGCATTAAGAGTGAATCAAGATGGCAGATCTCTTTCTTCTACTATCTTTCTCTATCCCTCTCTCTCTCTCTCTTATTCTCAGTCTCACTGTCTCCCTGTCATGCTGTAATACTGACTTTAATAAATAAACTATTTTTAAAAGTATACTATTATAATTAATGTAAAAAGAAAAATAAATGAAAGTTTTTTATGAAATGTAAATAAAAAACCACCTGCCACAAAAAAAAACACCAGCAAGACATCAGTATTTAGAACTAACCTACTGACATTTCTAAAAAAAAAAAAAGTAATGTTACAGTTCCATAAGTATTCACAATTACCATGAATTCTGATACCTTGACTGGGGTATTGATAATATTCTCCTAAAATGGCTCTGAAAAATGCACATGAAAGTTCCCAGAAAGCAGTAAAAGATGCCCCAAGTCCTTGGGCCACTGCACATGCATGGGAGACCCAGAAGAAGCTCCTGACTCCTGGCTTTGGATCAGCACCACTCTGGCAGTTGCTGCCAACTGGGGAGTGAACCAGCAGATGGAAGGCCTGTCTCTTTCTGCCTCTCCTTTTCTCTCTAAGAACTCTGACTTTCAAATAAATAAATAAATCTTTAAAAATGATATACAGAGGTGATGGTTACAAGTGCAAACATTAAAAATTAAATAAAGATTGAGTCGCTATGAAATCAAATTAATGTTAGAAACCATCATGTCAGGGGGGGCAGAGGCAAGATGGCGGATAGTGAGGACGTGCACCGATAGTCTGGAAAAATATAGTTTAATAAAAGTGAAATTACTGTAGCCTCAGGAAAAGACTCAAGAAAAATACTGCAAAGGAAATGTTTCCAGATCTAGTGGATATGACACAGAGGACCAACAGGGAGCCCACTATGTGGAAGCCCAGCTGTGGGAGTTGAGCCACAGAATCTCGCAGTGCAGGAACGGGAAGTAAGACAAAAACTTCAGAAACACGAGACATTGGCGGGGAAAGGCAGAGGCCTGAGGCCCCACTGGAAAAGATCACCAGGCTAACTGGAGGAGAGAAAGAAAAATGAATAAACCAGGGGAACCAGCACAGACACTAGCCTCTCTCTCCACTCACCTTACAAAGCCAAGCAAAACAAAGAGCAGGAGCCATTTTACATATGTAAAGTGGCAACCATGAGTAGGCAGGCAGAAAAATTTGACTCTGGTCAGGAGAAATAACAGAGGGTTAGAATCTAGTGAAAACAGGTGAAGCTAACTATCTGTGACTGTGAAAATCTGAGGGGAGGCGAGTGAACTCATTGAGTACACAAACTCAGTAACGTTCGGTCTGTGGCGAAACTTGAGAACACATTGAGGGCCTCATAAACTCTTTGTGTGGTCCCAGGGGTAGATCAAACAAATACTCACAGAGGTCAGATTTCAACTACCCTCAATTCCACTAAGCTGTGTGGAATTACTTCCCAACTGAGTAAAAAAAGAGAGAGAGAGAGAGAGAGAAAGAGAGAGAGACAGAGAGAGAGAGAGAGAGAGAGAGATCCAGCAAGGAGAAGAGAGAACAATTTGGTTGAGTCACTTTTTTCACAGCCTTAAACCTGAAGAATCAAGCAGAACTCTCTGGCCACACCCATCACAGCCTCTAAGGATCCATCAAAGCAGACAGTCCAATTAGAGGCATAGTATAATGAGAAAAAAACACCACAGCAAAAAAAAATCATAAATTATCTCCAACATGCCAAACAACAAATGTAGAAACTGAGGTAACAAGAAAAAGAAAGTGGAGCAACCAGGAAGACACTATGATACCCCCAAATGAACAAGACACCCCTATGCAAGATTATGAAGGTGAAGAGATAGAGGAAATGCAAGAAGCAGATATCAAAAAATGATAAGAACATTAAGAAGTTCTCAAAAACAAATTCTTGAACTACAGAAATCCTTAATGGACAAGATAGAAAATCTGTCACCCAAAAATGAAACATTAAGGAGGAATTAAATGAACTGAAAAAACTAGTAGAACATGAAACTGTGATAGTGACAAGAAACCATAATGAAATGAAGAACTCAATAGATCAAATGACAAACACATCAGAGGGCCTTAAAAACAGAATGGGTGAAGCAGAAGAGAGAATATCAGACTTAGAAGACAGAGAACAGGAAAGGAAACAGGCAAACCAAAGAAAAGAAGAAGAAATTAGAAATCTAAAAACTACTGTCAGGAATCTACAGGATACTATTAAAAAACCCAACATTCAGGTTCTAGGAGTTCCTGAAGGCATGGAGAGGGAGAAAGGATTAGAAGGCCTTTTTAGTGAGATACTAGCAGAAAATTTCCCAGGTTTGGAGAAGGACAGAGACATCCTAGTACAGGAAGCTTACAGAACCCCTAAAAAACATGACCAAAAGAGATCCTCAACACGACACGTCGTAATCAAACTCACCACAGTGAAACATAAAGAAAAGATCCTAAAATGTGCAAGAGAGAAACGTCAGATTACTCTCAGAGGATCTCCAATTAGACTCACAGCAGACTTCTCATCAGAAACCTTACAAGCTAGGAGAGAATGGCGAGATATAGCCCAGGTACTAAGAGAGAAAAACTGCCAGCCCAGAATATTATATCCTTTAAAGCTTTCATTTGTGAATGAAGGTGAAATAAAGACCTTTCATAGCAAACAAAATTGAAAGAATTTGTCACCACTCATCCAGCCCTGCAAAAGATGCTTAAAAATGTGTTACATACAAAAACACAGAAACACGGTCACCAATATGAAAGAAGGTAAAGGAAGGAAACCTCACAGCAAAAGATCACAGGAATCTCAAACCATATATTAGAAAATATCTTTGGCAAATGGCAGGGCAAAGTTACTCCTTCTCAATAGTCACATTGAATGTTAATGGCCTGAACTGTCCAGTTAGAAGACAACGATTGCCAGATGGGGTTAAGAAACAAAACCCGTCTTTTTGCTGCTTACAAGAAACTCATTTTTCCAACAATGATGCATACAGACTGAAAGTGAAAGGCTGGAAAAAGATATACCATGCCAACAGAAATGAAAAAAGAGCGGGCGTAGCCAGCTTAATATCAGACAACATAAACTTTACCACAAAAACTGTTAGGAGAGACAAAGAGGGACACTATATAATGATTAAGGGATCCATTCAACAGGAAGATATAATGATTATCAATGTATATGCACCTAATTACAGGGTACCAGTTTATTGAAAAGACTTGTTAAGGGACTTAAAGGCAGACTTAGACCCCAATACAATAGTTCTGGGGGACTTCAATACTCCACTCTCAAAGATAGACAGATCAGCAGGACAGAAGATCAACAAGGAGACAGTAGATTTAAACGACACTATAGCCCAAATGGATCTAACAGATATCTACAGAACATTTCATCCTACATCTAAAGACTTTACATTCTTCTCAGCAGTACATGGAACCTTCTCTAGGATTTACAAAACACTAGGCCATAAAACAAGTATCAGCAAATTCAAAAGAATTAGAATCATACCATGCAACATCTGATCATAAAGCAATGAAGTTGGAAAATAGGAACTTGAGAATCCCTGGAGCATATGCAAACACATGAATATTTAACAACATGCTCCTAAATGAACAATGGGTCATAGAAGAAATTAAAAGAGAAATCAAACATTTTCTGGAAGTAAATGAGGATAACAGCACAACATACCAAAACATATGGGATGCTACAAAAGCAGTGTTAAGAGGAAAGTTTATATCAATAGGTGCCTACCTCAAGAAATTGGAAAGGCACCAAATAGATGAGCTTTCAAGTCACCTCAAGGATCTAGAAAACCTGCAGCAAATCAAACTCAAACCCAGTAGGAGAAGAGAAATAATTAAAATCCAAGAAGAAATCAACAGGATTGAATCCAAAAAATCATTACAAAAAATCAGCCAAACGAGGAGCTTGTTTTTGAAAAAATAAACAAAATTGACATCCCATTGGCTCAACTAACTAAAAAAAGAAGAGAAAAGACCCAAATCAATAGGATCAGAGATGAAAATGGAAACATAACAACAGACACCACAGAAATAAAAAGAATCATCAGAAATTACTACAAGGACTTGTATGCCAGCAAACAGGAAAATCTATCAGAAATGGACAGATTCTTGGACACATACAACCTACCTAAATTGAGCCAGGAAGACATAGAAAACCTAAACAGACCCATAACTGACACAGAAATTGAAACAGTAATAAAGGCCCTCCCAACAAAGAAAAGCCCAGGACCAGATGGATTCACTGCTGAGTTCTACCAGACATTTAGAGAAGAACTAACTACAATTCTTCTCAAACTATTCAAAACAATCGAAAAAGAGGGAATCTTCCCAAATTCTTTCTAGGAAGCCAGCATCACCTTAATTCCTAAGCCGGAAAAAGATGCAGCATTGAAAGAGAATTACAGACCAATATCCCTGATGAACATAGATGCAAAAATACTCAATAAATTTCTGGCCAATAGAATGCAACTACACATCAGAAGGTTCATCCACCCAGACCAAGTGGGATTTATCCCTGGTATGAAGGGATGGTTCAATGTTTGCAAAACATTCAACATGATACACCACATTAACAGACTGCAGAAGAAAAACCATATGATTATTTCAATAGACGCAGAGAAAGCATTTGATAAAATACAACACTCTTTCATGATGAAAACACTAAGCAAACTGGGTATGGAAGGAACATTCCTCAATACAATCAAAGCAATATATGAAAAACCCACAGGCAACATGCTATTGAATGGGGAAAAGTTGGAAGCATTTCCACTGAGATCTGGTACCAGACAGGGATGCCGTCTCTCACCATTGCTACTCAATATAGATCTGGAAGTTTTAGCCAGAGCTATTAGGCAAGAAAAAGAAATTAAAGGGATACACATTGGGAAGGAAGAACTCAAACTACCCCTCTTTGCAGATGATATGATTCTTTATTTAGGGGACCCAAAGAACTCTACTAAGAGCTATTGGAACTCATAGAAGAGTTTGGCAAAGTATCAGGATATAAAATCAATGCACAAAAATCAACAGCCTTTGTATACACAGGCAATGCCACAGTTGAGGAAGAACTTCTAAGATCAATCCCATTCACAATAGCTACAAAAACAATCAAATACCCTGGAATATACTTAACAAGGGATGTTAAAGATCTCTACAATGAAAACTACAAAACCTTAAAGAAAGAAATAGAAGAGGATACCAAAAAATGGAGAAATCTTCCATGCTCATGGATTGGAAGAATCAATATCATCAAAATGTCTATTCTCCCGAAAGCAATTTATACATTCAATGCAATACCAATCAAGATACTGAAGACATTCTTCACAGATCTCGAAAAAGGATGCTGAAATTCATATGGAGACACAGAAGACCTCAAATAGCCAAAGCAATCCTGTACAACAAAAACAAAGCCAGAGGCATCACAATACCAGATTTCAGGACATACTACAGGGCAGTTGTTATCCAAACAGCATGGTACTGGTACAGAAACAGATGGATAGACCAATGGAACAGAATAGAAATACAAGAAATCAATCCAAACATCTACAGCCAACTTGTATTTGATCAAATATCCAAAACTAATCCCTGGAAAAAAGACAGCCTATTCAATAAATGGTGCTTGGATAATTGGATTTCTATTCGCAGAAGCTTGAAGCAAGACCCATACCTTTCACCTTACACAAAAATTCACTCAACATGGATTGAAGATCTACATCTATGACCCGAAACCATCAAATTATTAGAGAGCATTGGAGAAACACTGCAAGATATAGGTACATGCAAAGATTTCTTGGAAAAGACCCCAGAAGTACAGGCAGTCAAAGGCAAAATTAACATTTGGGATTGCATCAAATTGAGAAGTTTCTGTACTTCAAAAGAAACAGTCAGGAAAGTGAAGAGGCAACCAACAGAATGGGAATAAATATTTGCAAACTATACTACAGAAAAAAGCTTGATAACCAGAATCTACAAAGAAATCAAGAAAATCCACAACAACAGAACAAACAACCCACTTAAGAGATGGGCCAAGGACCTCAATAGACATTTTTCGAAAGAGGAAATCCAAATGGCCAACTGGAAAATGAAAAAAATGTCCAAGATTACTAGCAATCAGAGAAATGCAAATCAAAACCACAATGAGGTTTCACCTCATCCCGGTGAGAATGGCTCACATTCAGAAATGTACCAACATATGCTGGAGAGAATGTGGGGAATAAGGGACACTAATGCACTGTTGGTGGGAATGCAAACTGGTAAAGCCACTATGGAAGTCAGTCTGGAGATTCCTCAGAAACCTGAACATAACCCTACCATACAACCCAGCCATCCCACTCCTTGGAATTTACCCAAAGGAAATTAATTTGGCTAATAAAAAAGCCATCTGCACATTAATGTTTATTGCAGCTCGATTCACATTAGCTAAGACCTGGAACCAACCCAAATGCCTATGAACAGTAGACTGGATAAAGGAATTATGGGTCATGTACTCCATAGAATACTATACAACAGTCAAAAACAATGAAACCCAGGCATTTGCAACAAGATGGAGGAATCGGGAAAACATCATGCTGAGTGAATTAAGCCAGTCCCAAAGAGACAAATATCATTTGTTTTCCCTGATCAGTGACAACTGAGCACCAAAGGGGAAACCTGTTGAAGTGAAATGGACAGTATAAGAAACAATGACCTGATCAGCTCTTGTCCTGACTGTAGATGTACAGTGTAATACTTTATCCTTTTTAATATTTTGTTGTTGTTGTTGTTATTGTAGTACTAGTGGTTGAACTCTGTAATTAACACACAATTATTCTTAGGTGTTTAAATTTTAACTGAAGAGTGATCCATGTCAAATTTAAGAGTGGAAAAAGAGAGGGAGGAGATGTACAATTTGGGACATGCTCAATCAGACTTGCCCCAAATGATGGAGTTAGAAATGTGCCAGGGCATTCCAATGCAATCCCATCAAGGTGGCATGTACCAATGCCAACTCACTAGTCCAAGTGATCAATTTCAGTTCACAATTGATGGCTCTGATAGGCTAAGAGTCAAAGGATCACACAAACAAGACAAGTGTCTGCTAATACTAACTGATTTAATCAAAAGGGAGAGAACTATCCAACATGGGAAGCGGGATACACAGCAGACTCATAGAATGGCAGAGGTCCTAAACAACACTCTGGCCTCAGAATCAGCCCTTAAGGCATTTGGATCTGGTTCAAGAGCCCATGAGAGTACTGTAGGTATTGAAAGCCAAGACACCATGGAAAAGAAAAAAAAAAGAAGACCTAAATGAAAGATCTCTGCAAGTGAGATCCCAGTGGAAAGAATGGGGCCATCAAAGAAGGAGGTACCTTTCTCTGAGGGGTGGAGAGAACTTCCACTTTGATTATGAACCTGTTGGAATAAGATCGAAGTCGGCGAACCCTAAAGGCTTCCATAGCCCTGGCAACTCATGACTAGAGCCTAGGGAGATTACTGATGCCATAAACAAGAGTGTCAAATTGTTAAATCAACATCAAGAGTCACTGTGTACTTACGTCCCATGTGGGATCTGTCCTTAATGTGTTATCTAATGTGAAGTGATGCTATAACTAGTACTGAAACAGTATTTTTATACTTTGTGTTTTTGTGTGGGCGCAAACTGATGAAGTCTTTACTAATTAAATACTGAATCGATCTTCTGTATATAAAGATAATTGGAAATGAAAAAAAAAACCCTGGTGTTAAATTGGAAATGGCATAGAAAATTAATTAATTTTTTAAAAAATATTATGTGGGATCTCTGTCTCTAATGTGCTGTACACTGTTATTTAATGCTATAACTCGTACTCCAACAGTATTTTTTCACTTTGTGTTGCTATATGAGGGCAAACTGTTGAAATCTACTTAATATATACTAAACTGATCTTCTGTATATAAAGAGAATTGAAAATGAATCTTGATGTGAATGGAAGGGGAGAGGGAGTGAGAAAGGAGAGGGTTGCGGGTGGGAGGGAAGTTATGGGATAGCAGAAGCCAATGTAACTCATAAGCTTTTACTTTGGAAATTTATATTCATTAAATAAATATTTAATAAATGAAAAAAATTTAAAAAAAGAAACCATCATTTTAGAGAAACATTAGTAGAACAACAAGTAAATATAAGTTTTTGGCTGAAAACTATATGACTACAATTACCCTAAAAAGAAAACAATGAAAAATATACAAAATGGAAATGAAGGACAAAATAAGTTAGCAGTGAGAATTCAAAGAAGCCAATGTCTGTACCTATTCTACTGCAACTCTCATACACTGATAGTGAATATAGAGTCCCATAAAATTCAGATAAGTTAAAAATATTTTGCATGGAAGCTGGCATCATGGTATAGCAGGTAAATCTTCCCTCTGTGAAACAGGCATCCCAGATTGGTGCTGGTTCCTATCCTTGGTGCTTCATTTCTGATCCAGCTCCCCATCAATGGCCTGAGAAAAACACTGAAAGATACAAGTGATTGGGCCACTAGCACTAATATGGATGATGGGAAGAAACTCCTGCCTGAAGCCTGACCTACATAGCCATTGCAGCAACTTATAGAGTAAGCCAGCAGAGGGCAGTACTCTGTCTCTCCTCTCTCTGAAACTCTTTCAAATAAGTAAACAAATCTTAGTAAAAGAAAAAAAGGAAAAATGGCTTTAAAATTTATTACATCAATAGTGGGAATTATCAGGAATGCCAAGACTTCTCAAAATATATATACAGAATGGTTGTCAGGACAACTAAAATAATGTTTGAGTATATGATCCCATACTCAAAATTTAATTTGTTCACAGGTTCACAATGGAAGTATAAACTTAGATTAGGGTATTAAAAACACATACATCTAATGGTAATCTGAAAGATGAAACATAAAAAATCATTGTTTTCTGAAATAAAATATATTGTGACTAAGTATAAATGAATAATCCAATGGGAGATATAATAGAATGATAAAAGACATGGAAAATTGGTTATAAATAGACTATTACAGTGCATTAAAAAGGCAAATAAAGACTCAAGGAAAAAATCAAAGACAATGACACCGGAATAGGCTTCAACTTCTTTAGGTTTCACAATGAAAGGGAAATTTAGAGTCCAATAAACAACCATAAAATGTACAAAATGTATTACCTGGAAGTGGTGAATGATTACCCCAGTCTAAGGTCTCTGAGAAACTGTGTACTGGAATGTTGCCAGGACAACTTATAGAACTTTAAGGAAGCTGATGATCTCACAATGTAAAACCCAAGCAAGATGGCCTCCATTTCACTAGCCAAATACTGACTTAAACTAGGATATTAAAGATATATATATATATATATATATATATATATATATATATATATATATATATAGTAGGTAGAAAGTCAAAGAACAAAAATTCAAATGTGCTGCAAATACTATGAATTGAAAAGCAATGTACTATCATTACTGTGAGAAGGAATGACTACTTTGTTCAAAACAATACTAATGACAGGAGATAAGGGAAGTTATCTAAAAATAACCCATAAAACTACATTAAATCTGTATAGGTAGTTAAATTATTCAAAGTCTTCAACAAAACATAAAGGTTGCAGGTGTTTTTAAAAAATATGTAATTATCATGAGAAAGAATGATTCATTTTGTAGGAGCTTCTTATTTAAAATGAAAAAGTAGCGATATATTTTCTGTCCTTTCAGAATTTCATTTTTCTATTAATTAATTTGCATTTTACTTTATTTTACAAAATATCAATCCAGAATTGGTGAAGAAAATGATGGTCCTTTTCTAGAGGCAGTTTGAATGGCACTGTTGTAGCAACAATCTAGAATGCATTATTAAAAATATATTTTTATTATACAGAGTACAAATATATGAATAATTGAATAATAATATCATTTTATTTATTTATTTGTTTGTTTATTTATTTATTTATTTTTGACAGGCAGAGTGGACAGTGAGAGAGAGAGACAGAGAGAAAGGTCTTCCTTTGCCATTGGTTCACCCTCCAATGGCTGCAGCTGGCACACTGGAGCCCGCGCACCACGTTGATCTGAAGGCAGGAGCCAGGTGCTTCTCCTGCTCTCCCATGGGGTGCAGGGCCTAAGGACCTGGGCCATACTCCACTGCACTCCTGGGCCACAGCAGAGAGCTGGCCTGGAAGAGGGGCAACCGGGACAGAATCCGGTGCCCCGACCAGGACTAGAACCCGGTGTGCCAGTGCCACAAGACAGTGGATTAGCCTATTGAGCCACGGCACTGGCCGGCCAATAAAATCATTTTAAATATTGATTTTTTTTTTATTTCAAAGAGTTACAGAGAAGGAGAGAGGGAGAGAGAGAGAAAGAGAAAGAGGAAGAGGAAGAGGAAGAGGAAGAGAGAAAAAGAGCTTTTCTATCCACTGGTTCACTCTGTAGAAGGCCAAAACAACTGGAGATGCACTGATCTGAAGCCGGGAGCCAGGAAATTCTTCCAGCTCTCCCACATGGATTCAGGTTTTCAGGTTCCCAAGCACTTGGTCCACCTTCTACCGCTTTGCCTATCCATAGTAGTGAGCTGGATCAGAAGTGTAGCAGCAGGGACTCAAACTGTTGTCCATATAGTATGCCAGTACTGCTGGTGGTGGCTTTACCCACTATACCACAGCACCAGTCCCATAAACTCATTCTTTTTTTAAGATTTGTTTATTTTTATTTGAAAAGCAGAGTTACAGAGAGGCACAGGGAGAGAGAGAGAGAGAGAGAGAGAGAGAGAGAGAGAGAGAGAGAGAGAAAGTCTCTCATCTTCTGGTTCACTCCCTAAATGGTTGCAATGGCTGGAGCTGGGTTGATCTGAAGCCAGGACCCAGGTGCTTCTTTTGGGTCTCCCACTTTTGCAGGGGCCCAAGCACTTGGGTCACCTTCTGTTGCTTCCCTAGGCCATAGCAGAGAGCTGGATTGAAAGTGGAGCAGAAGGAACATGAACTGGTGCCCATATGAGATGTCAGCACTGCAGATGGCAGCTTTACCAGCTTTTCCATGGTGCCAGCCCCATAAACACATTTTTAAGAAAAAGACACATACGCTTTCTGTTAAATTTAGGCATTTAAATTGAGATGGAGTATAGTGCATAGGTAAGAAAAACAATGTGGAAGAGAAAGAAAGTTGAGCCCAGTGGAATCCCAATTAAGGGAAGAGCTGAGAGGCTCTGGGGAAAGCCAGACCCAACATTGACTCTTCAGTTACAAGTGCTTCTGTGACTTAAAGATTTCTGTCTTCACAGCCTTGAGGTGTGCACCATGGTGGTTGGAAAGTAGTAATAAAGGCTGAGCCCAAGACCTGAATTTATAAGAATTTGTCTACTAGGATTGCAGTGGTGCTGTAGGTTGCTGGATGAAACTGGGACATTGGTGACTTTTGGATTTCAGATGTACAGTGAAACTTTTAGGGGCTGGTGCTGTGGCATAGCAGCTAAAGCTGCCACCTGCAATGCCAGGATCTCATATGGGCATCGATTCAAGACCCAGCTGTAACATGAGCTCTCTGCTATGGCCTGGTAAAGCAGTAGAAGATGGCCCAAGTCCTTTGGCCCCTGCACCTCTTGACAGACCCAGAATAAGCTCCTGGCTTCTGACTTCAGATGGGCAAAGCTCTGGCCATTGTGGCCACCTGGGGAGTGAACCAGTAGATGAAAGACCTCTCTCTCTCTCTCTCTCTCTCTCTCTCTCTCTCTCTCTCTCTCTCTCTCTGCCTCTGCTTCTCTCTGTGTGTAACTGTGACTTTCAAGTAAAATAACTAAATATTTTTTAAAAAGGGAGATATTTTGGTATCACACAATGTTTAGCAGAAATTTAAATTTAACTGGATGCCCTGCATTTAAATTTGGCAAAACTTAAACTGGTTTACAAGAATCAGGAGCTGAGGGCTGGATGCCATGAAAAGAATGTTAGTTTTTGAGTGGGCAGAAACCTTGGAAAGACCTGGTACTCAAATGGAGCCTAGAGATCTTATGTACAAGTGACTGGACTCAGAACTGTTCTTTCTTTCTTCTCGACTTTCCAGTGTTCTGGGGTCTCTTGCCTTCTCTTCCTCCACCCTCTTTTGTCTTCTGAAGTAAACTTTTCCTTGAATTTGTTCTTGTTTTTTCAGGATCCTTCAGTTCTACTGAAAGGAAAGCTCTTAAACTTTTTTATGTCCACATTCCATTTCTCAGAGAGCATGCAGATATGCATGTTACTAATTTAATTTTATATTTTGTTGTCTGTATTTATTGCAGCACTCTGGGTTCTTAATAGAGAAATTTGCATTAACAAGTATAATATCCCTTACATAGTTGGTGGTAGATGTTAATCATAGCTACAAAATATCTACACAGCACATCAATAACACAATGTTGCCAAACTCAGCACAATAGTGTAACTAAGTTGACTAAGTTGAGTTGTTGATTACAATGGTCGTCTTATCAATATTGAATCTATAACATGTCCTTAAACCAAATGTAAGCTTTCAGTAAATAACAGACCTTCTTCTATATCAAATAATACAACTATATTTATAACCAAAAACACTTGTTCTCTATCTCATAGTAAAACTTCATTTCCAGGTATTGTACAAAACACATCATTCCACTCAATTGCTTCCACCTTATGAGTTATACCAAATGGGCAAGAGCTAAACAATATATTGCATACCTCAATAAATCTTGTCTAAGTATGTGTGAGGTAAGCTGTACCAAGATTCAAGACTTTCAGTGAACTTGGGTAGACTGGGAAATAGTCTTATAAAAAAGACTCTTTATAGGGTTGTACCTCAGTTTCTACCAAGAAACAAGGCTGACAGTTGGTAGGCATTCAAGAAGCAACATATTTTGCACTCCTCAAATTATTTTACTTGGTAAAAAGGAGATCTGCTGAGCTATAAAATAGACTCAAACACAGAAATAATTTTGTAATAGTTCTGAGTTGTGGATTGTGGGTTGTAAAGCCACAACTTGGATTATAAAACCAGAAAAATACTCTGGTAGCAGAGATATGCCTGGTAAGAAAATATTCTCTTTGGATTTCATGGCTAGCTTTGATGAGATCCTAACATAGAAAATATATGTGTTCTCAAGAAAAAAAAAACATATTATCTATGGCAACTAAATATATACCATTTGAAAACTAGCTCTGGGTGTGCTTTTGGGTACTAGTAAGAACTGGGTATGAACTATGTTGTGTCAAGGACCTATGAGGACAGAGATGTATTCTGTCAGACATACTAAGTTTGAAAGAAGAGTAGTTATAGCAGCAACAATAAATGGAAAGATGCATGAAAGCTCAAGCTACAACATTCTCAGAAGGTACAAGTAAACTGGCAAAATGGGCCTCACCTCCCTCTTGTATTAGTGATTACATAGAGACTACCATATGACTGTCAGAGAAAGTAAAAAAAAAAAAGTTGAATCTTGCTCATAGATGGTTGACTTAGTATGTTAATATCAGTTGAAAATATATGGTTAACAGTAGTATCCTGTTAAGAGACTTGTAATGTAGTGGTATAAGCAAAGCTCTGAGTACTATATCTGATCTACTTCATGGAGAAAAAATGGTCAAAAACATTGATAACTATAGTTTCTCATACACATCATGAGTTTACCTGGTTGATCAGAAGACTGAAGATTTCTAGCATAGATTTTTGAGGAGGTATGAAATGTGCCTAGTAGAGTGGCTAAAGTGTGTGGTCTATTTCTTACTAGTAATAACTAGATAACAACTATGAAAGAGGAAACAGCACCCATGTAGACAGAATGATGTGAACCATTGATTTCAATAGGCCTCTGACTCTGCCCAGTCCCATTTATTACACAGGGGACACAAAAATACAGTGACCATGATGGCTCAAATGGAAAGTGATCATAGAATTATTAAATATGAATGCATTAGCATGGGCTTCCACTCAATATTGCTGGCCCAGGTGTTGCGACTGGTGTTTGGGCAATCTGCCAACCAAAGTGACTAATATGGACTATGCTTCACTAGTTTATGAGGTGATCATCAAGGTAACTGATTGAAAACTGATTAATTTGATTGAAATCTCTGAATATATACTTTTTTAAAAAAGGATTTAAAAATTTGACAGGTAGTGTTACAGACAGTGAGAGAGACAGACAGAAAGATCTTCCTTCCACTGGTTCACTCCCCCAAATGGCCACTACAGCTGGTGCGCTGCACCGATCTGAAGCCAGGAGCCAGGTGCAGGGGCCCAGGCACTTGTGCCATCCTCCACTACCCTCCTAGGCTACAGCAGAGAGCTGGACTGGAAGAGGAGCAAATAGGACCAGAACCTGGTGTCCATATGGGATGCCAGCACTGCAGGTGGAGGATTAACCAAGTGAGCCATGTCACCAGCCCCTCTGTATATACATTAAATCCAAGTTTGCCTTTCCCCCTGCAGGTCCTCAGTCATCACTACTGTTTGAAGAATCACTGAGTTTTATACCCAGAAATGAGATTATAAATACAATGAGATTATGTATATAATTTTCTTGGAATGAAAATCTCATTTTACTTCAAATAGCATGAGATAGGTGACTAAATAATGTCATCCACTATTTCTATCATATATGCCACCACGCAGAATTTGTCATCCTGATAGAGCATTGACATGAATCCAGATGACATGACCCTGTGAGAATGAAAGGTGGCATCATCATGTGGGTCACTCTATAGCTTTAAAATTAATGGATTTTCAAGATACTGACAGCTTATTATGTAAGGCATTGGTCCATGAAATAAGAATGCATGAAGGTGTGTCTGCTTATCATCATCACTATTACATGGCATTTTGTTCTGCTCTCCAAAATTTTAATTTGTGTGGCCTAGATGTCCTCAATCCTAAAGCAGTAATGCTTCTACAGGGAAGAGTGTAAGCATTCAATGAATTTTAATGTATGGCTGCTGCCACATCACTTTGAGCCCCCTTTTGTCTCAAAAGACCTACTGACAAGAAACGCATATCCTGGCAAAATTCAAAGACTCTCAGCATGCAGTGGGTGATGAAAATATTTTCCTGCCATGTGTTTTTGTATATTTATGGGCCAAACAACTTTATTAACTTAACAATTAGCTTGTAATATAGTTATCAAATTCTGAGTCCTGCCTGTGGTTGACTAGTTAGAACATACCAAATGATTTCAAAGGCCTTGTAGGGCCTGTGGGTCATCTATCCCCCACCTCTGATAATAGGGCAAAAATATATATTTGGAGCTGTGGTTGCACACTAGAATGACTATTGTTTTTCCAAAGTCCAATGGTAAGGTATGTGCACTAATACATCAGTCACTTCCTTAGTAAGACATGGCAAGTCAGCAGATCAAAAAACTTAGTGATGTGGGTTGCAACATAATAGATTCACTTACACAAACTCACATTTCATTGCATTGATGGAACATACAAGGAATTGAAAATATTTTCTATAAGGAGTCTATAAGGCTTTTGGGTCATGTAATTTCTGTTATGACTTACCAACCCTATTTTTGTTAGGGTAAAACTAAATGTACACAAAGTAAATATGAGCTGACTTAGTAGAATTTACACCAATTGACATTTGGGCTATATGGATAGATTCACTATAATACTATAAAGGCAATAGTACATAGGTAATGCCTTATATTTCTCAAGAAGTAATATTTTGTTTATACTTAGACTGTAATCTAAATTATTGTTATAAATATGAATTCTTTCTGTAACCACTAAAATTGATAATTTAATTCATTTAGTGATAACTTATTGAACACTATGTATTTGTTATATATATATATATTTATATTATATATAATATATATATATATTATATAATATATATATATATATATATATATATATAGTAATCACTGGAAATATCATCTTAAAGGATTCAAAAGGATATTTCTAAATAATTCTCAGATGTTATACTACCATAAAGATGGCAGTTATAAATTCAGTGATCTCTGGGGGCTGGTGCTGAGGCATAGAAAGCTAAGCCCCTGCCTGCAGCACTGGCATACCATATAGGCGCTGATTCTCTTCCTGGCTGCTCTTTTTATTTTTTCCTTTCTTTCTTTTTTTAATGATTTATTTTATTTATTTGAAAGAGTTAGAGAGAGAGAGAGAGAGAGAGGTGTCTTCCATCTGCTGATTAACTCCCCTGGTGGCTGCAAAAGCCAGAGCTGCACCAATCCAAAGCCAGGAGCCAGGAGCTTTTCTGGGTCTCCCACATGGGTGCAGGGCCATCATTTTCTGCTTTCTCAGGCCATCTCAGAGAGCTGGATCAGAAGAGGAATAGCTGGGACTAGAACCATTGCCCATATGGGATGCCCGTGCTTCAGGCCAGGGCTTTAACCCACTGTGCCACAGTGCCAGCCCCATGGCTGCTCCTTTTCTAATCCATCTCTCTCCTTGTGGACTGGGAAATCAGTAGAATATGGCCTGAGTGGTTGGGCCCCTGCACCCATGTGGGAGACCCAGAATAGGCTCTTAACTCCAGACTTTGGACCTATTCAGCTCTGCTGTTGTGGCCATTGGAGGAGTGAACCAGAGAAAGGAAGACCTTTCTCTATCTCTCTCTCTGTAATTCTACCTCTCAAATAAATAAAATCTTTAAAAAAATTATCTGAAGGAAACTTTAGGTTTCCATATGAATAACTAATAAAAGGAAATTTGTGCTAGGCAATATCATTTTCTAGGTAACAAAATTCTGATAAGTAGAAGAATAAAGTGACTAGCACAAGCGAATGGCATATTATATACATATAGAGGGCTGGCACCATAGCTCACTAGACTAATCATTTGCCTGCAGTTCCAGCACCCCAGGTTCTAGTACTGCTAAGGGTGCTGGGTTCTGTCCTGGTTGCCCCTCTTCCAATCCAGCTCTCTGCTGTGGCCCGGGAGTGCAGTGGAGGATGGCCCATTTCCTTGGGCCTTGCACCCACATGGGAGACCTAGAGGAAGCACCTGGCTCCTGGGTTCAGATTGGCATAATGCGCCACCCGTGGGGCCATTTGGGGGTGAACTAACAGAAAAAGGAAGACCTTTCTCTATGTCTCTCTCTCTCACTGTCTAACTCTGCCTGTCAAAAAAAAAAATACAGATAGAGGAGGATGAGTGAAGACTCAGCAGATAAAGGGCAAATAGTGCTTTTTGGGGACACTAATGGATGGTTTATTTGAAGATGAAAAAACTGGACATGAGTAGGAAGCATCATGATATAATCCAAGTTTGAAAGTTATGAGAACAGGACAAATTTCAAGATATTTAGCAAGTAAAATAAAAGGAATATTGTTGCATTAGTTATGGAATTTTAAGGGAGAGATAAGTCCGAAGATAAGTCCTAACTGTAAGTCTGATGATTCTAGCTCATGAAGCCAGTTCAGTGAGAAATCATTAATGACTAAGGATAAAAGAACTGGAGTTAAGTTCAAGCATTTTAAGCTTTAGATACCTTAAATACAAAAATACCTCAAAGAGTTAATGAGGAAAAAATGAAATTAAAAATTTGTTTTGTGCATGAGATTTGAAATTCCTGCTGTTTTTTTTCAAAATATCCACTTTGAAACTCCTGTTGGATGAAGAGCCCTCATGAATAAAATTAAAATGAAGCATCTGAGTAGAAGGCTGGATTGTACATACACATTGGAAATCTTTGGTGTAGAGAGTTAAATCATAGGACCAAATGATTGAGAGTTGAATAGTTTCTGAATTCTTGCATTGAGGAAATTCCACAGTTAATATTTTAGAGGAATATATTACCTTGATAAAACGAACAAAGGGAACAACAGAAGATAAATGGTGGATTTAAGAAGTTAAACATAAAACAGTTTCATAAAGAATCAGGTGTTTAGGCTGGCGCCGCGGCTCAATAGGCTAATCCTCTGCCTGTGGCGCTGGCACACCAGGTTCTAGTCCTGGTCCAGGGTGCTGCATTCTGTCCCGGTTGCCCCTCTTCCAGGCCAGCTCTCTGCTGTGGCCAGGGAGTGCAGTGGAGGATGGCCCAAGTCCTTGGGCCCTGCACCCCTTGGGAGACCAGGAGAAGCACCTGGCTCCTGGCTTGGGATCAGCACAGTGCGCCAGCTGCAGTGTGCCAGCTGTGGCCATTGGAGGGTGAACCAAGGGCAAAAGAAGACCTTTCTCTCTGTCTCTCTCTCTCTCAGTATCCACTCTGCCTGTCAAAAAAATAAATATATAAATAAATAAAATTAAAGAATCAGATATTTAAGAATGTCTTATATTATTGAGAATTCAAGCAAGGTGAGGATGAGGAATGTCGACTGCATGTTATATATTCAATACATAACAATTATTTCATATGAAATTCAATTATTTCATGTGAAAAACAGAATGTACGTCAGATGGAATTGGATTTCTGTGTCTTTAGGTTTGACAATTAATGGGAACTATTAGAATAGTCAAGTGTTAAGATAGTTAACTCTAAAGAAGAGGGAAGAAATAAACCTTTGTTTAAAATTTGTAAAGTAGAAAATTATGTATTCATTTGCTTATTTTGATTTTTATATTAATTTTTTGAAGATTTACTGTTTATTTGAAAGGCAGAGTTACTGAGAAGGAGAGGCAGAGACAGAGAAGTCTTCCAGTTGCTGGTTCACTCCCCAGATGGCCACAATGGCTGGAGCTGTGCCAATCTGAAGCCAGAAACCAAGAGCTTCTTCCCAGTCTCCCATGTGGGTACAGGGGCCCAAGAACTTGGGCCATCTTCTACTGCTTTCTCAGGCCACAGCAGAGAGCTGGATCACAAGTGGAGGAGCCAGGACTTGAATCAGCACTCATAAGGGATGCCGGTGCTTCAGGCAGCAGCTTTAACCCACAGGCCTCAGGTTATTTTCAATATGTAGGTGATTAACCCATGAAAATCCAAATGAAAAAATATACCTTGATGATTCTCAGATCCAAAACTTCGTAAAGTTTGGAAGTGTTAGTGTACTTCTAAATATTAACTCTTGCATTCTGATTTAAAGCATTAGTGATTCGATTTACATTTGTCATATACAGGATATTGTCAATATATTCCTATAGTTTTCTAATATGTGTGTGGCCCCAAGGATTGTGTTTCTCATACCAATAAAAAATAAGTGAAACTGTTTCTATACTTATGGTGATTCCTCCTACTTTCTATAGTTTATTTATATAAATGTCTATTAAATGTTTTCTCTAATAATCAAAGAGAGCTTTTAACTTAGTGGCTATAACTCAGTCTTAAAGTGTTAGACATCTACTTTTCACAAACCTATACATATAATAATAATAAAAAAAACCTGTTCAATGGAGTTTTGAGTAAAAACATGTTAAACTAATATCAATTGTGTTACTTTATAAGAGTCTTCTAGATTTTTCCCATTTGGAAATTTTGGCATCTATTACACACTACATTTTCCTATAATTAGCTACAATTAGAATAAATTATCATTTATTATAGATGTTGCTTTAAGAAGTTATGCTAGGGGCCAGCATTGTGGCATATAAGCCTCCACCTGAAATGCCACCATCTTGTATGGGCACTGGTTCAAGCCCCAGCCTCTCCTCTTCCAATCCAACTTTCTGCTATGGCCTGGGAAAGCAGTGGAAAAAGGCCCAAATGCTTGGGCCCCTGCACCCATGTGGGAGACCCAGAAGAAGCTCCTGGTTCCTCGATCCTGGCTTTGAATCAGCTCAGCTCCAGCTGTAACTGCCAAATAGGGAGTGAACCAGTGGATGGGAGATCTTTCTCTCTGTCATGGCCTCTCTCTATGTAACTCTATCTCTCAAATAAATAAATAAAAACCTTTAAAAAAGTTATGCTGTAGAGACAATTACCCTTTCCAAATCATTTTACTATTAATTGTAAATGTTATAGCTCTCATTTAAGTAGTATCTAGTGCTTAAAAATTGAATGATGAAAATCACAGAAGTAAAAGCATATCATTATCTCTTTTTGCCACACTTGATGGGAAATTGATAACATAGATGGCCAAGATAATGGAAAAGTGACTCATTTCAATAGAAACCTATTTGCTGTAACATCAACTAATTATCATTGCTCATTCTGAAAGAATATGATTCCTCATTCTGGTTTCCTGCTTAGTTCTTTGATTACTTCCTATATAAATTTTAAACATCTATTAAATTCATTTCTATTAACATTTAACACTCTTTTTTAAAGATTTATTTATTCATGTGAAACATTTATTATAACAGAGGAAGTGGGGATGGGAGAGGGAAAGAGAGACAGACATAATTTTCATCCAATGGTTCACTCACCAGAAGGCTGAAGTGACTGAGACTGGGCCAGGTCAAAGCCTGGAAACTTCTGGGTCTCTCACATGGGGTACAGGGGCGCAAAAAATTTGAACATCATCTGCTGCTTTTCCCAGGCCATTATCATGGAGTTGGATTGGAAGTGGAGTAGCGGGAACACAAGTTGGCACTATATATGATGCTGACATGGCAGGTGACACCTTTACCTGCTATGCCACAATGCCAGCCCCTACCTCTTTTTCACTCAGTTTTTTCAAAGGACACATTTACTTGTTTGTAGAGGATACTGCCTAAATGTTCACAGGGGAGAACACTCCCCTGGAATAGGACATGGCTGCAGTGGTACACCCTCAAAATATAATGCAGTGGGGCAGCAAGGGGGCTAATGGGATTTCATGGAGACCTCGTGTTTTCAGGAACTTGCCATAACATCTGAATTGACCTGTGAAGATAGACATCACTGTTCTGTTCTCTGTCAAGGATCACTGTGCAGGATTCCTTTCCCACCACAGAGTTGATGTACAACCCTGACTATATACTTGCTAGTTTTTAGAATTTCTTATATCTTCTAATAAACAGTGTTGGCTGAGAGCTATCCAGTGACATGCTCTTCTGATGGAGGCTCCCATTCTCTGTCTTTGTCAGTTTGTGATACTTGTTTATGTGAAAGACAGAATGACAGTATCAATTTATTCACTCCACAACTTACCTTTTTAATAATGAATTCATGTCACATTTTTGAGATCACAGAAGTATAACTGCTACTGGAACTAAGTAAAGCATGAACAGAAATTAGTGGTAAAGATAATTTCTGTGGCACCTTTGTAAAAATGTTAATAATGTTTCTATTTTTGCTATCAACCTCTCAATATTTCTGAGCAACATAGCAAGCTGCTTTATCATCTAGTAAGTAATAAACTGACAAGTTTCATAACTTGTTTATTCCTCAAGAATTTTTTTAAAAAACATAATCAAATTGACTGTCTGCTCTTCTGGGAACCCTGTTATGAGAGATAATTACATTTGTTTCATGGTTTCTTTTTTTTTTTTTTTTTGACAGGCAGAGTGGACAGTGAGAGAGAGAGAGAGAGAGAGACAGAGAGAGAGACAGAGAGAAAGGTCTTCCTTTTGCCATTGGTTCACCCTCCAATGGCCGCCACGGCCGGTGCACTGCAGCCGGCGCACTGCGCTGATCTGATGGCAGGAGCCAGGTGCTTAACCTGGTCTCCCGTGGGGTGCAGGGCCCAAGGACTTGGGCCATCCTCCACTGCACTCCCTGGCCACAGCAGAGAGCTGGCCTGGAAGAGGGGCAACTGGGACAGAATCCGGCTCCCTGACCGGGATTAGAACCCAGTGTGCCAGCACCGCTAGGTGGAGGATTAGCCTATTGAGCCGCAGCGCCGGCCTTGTTTCATGGTTTCTACTGCAGCTTCTCCCCTACTCCCATGCCTTTTAATGCCATGAGTTGTTGTGTCCTCTTCTCTGCCTTCCCCACTGATTCAAATGCATAAATCACTAGCACTGCAATTCTTCTGTAGCCCTCACTGGTTACACTCTCTGCTGCTATGCCTAGAAATTAGCAATCTGAAATGAAAAGATCCAAGCAGCCTTCTTGACTCCAGGTTTTTTTTATGCTCTTGTTTATCTGAAGAGTTAAAATCATGTGTTACACTGACAAACTATTTTCCCAATTTGGAAACACCTTCCAGATAATCATCTGTGAATCAGCATTTGATTTCTCAAATCATGGCTGGTGAGTTACCTAATATAGATGGTTATTTTCCTTGATTTCTGCAGATTTAAATATCAAGGAATTACCTGAGAGAGGCATATTGGCTACGTTTTTTTCTTCTACTGTTTTCACTGACTTACCAAATGTTTCACAATTGAAAATACTGTGTATGTTCAGGTATATTTCAAGTTGCTTACAAATTTTATGCCTTTAGTTAAAAGCTAGTCACCTAGATGACATGTGAAAAAGTATTTCCTAAATAAAAGGGGACAGGAAATGGGTGGATTAATTAATGAGCAGATGGACAAATGGATGGACATGGTTAATGGAAAAAAAATAAATTCATGATTTTATTAAATAAGGGATGAATGCAAAAAGAAGGGCATTAGGCAAGGGAATAAAATGGAAAATTGAGGTACTAGGCAGCAAAATTAATTGGAAACTAAATGAATGTATAGATATAAGTCCTTGGCCAGTACCGTGGCTCACTAGGCTAATCCTCCACCTGTGGTGCCAGCACCCTGGGTTCTAGTCCCTGTCGGGGTGCCAGACTCTGTCCCAGTTGCTCCTCTTCCAGTCAGGCTCTCTGCTGTGGCCCAGGAAGGTAGTGGAGGATGGCCCAAGTGCTTGGGCCCTGCACCTGCATGGGAGACCAGGAGGAAGCATCTGGCTCCTGGCTTAGGATAGGTGCAGCATGCCAGCTGTAGTGGCCATTTGGGGGGTGAAACAATGGAAGGAAGACTTCTCTCTCTCTCTCTCTCTCTCTCTCTCTCTCTCTCTCTCTCTCTCTCACTGTCTAACTCAGCCTGTCAAAAAAAAATAAAAAATAAATAGATATGATTCCTGGGGAATAAACAAATAAGAAAGTGAATAGATAATATAACTGCATTTTTTATTACCTGGCTTCTTTAATAAAGCCTACTAAAAATTTTGAATAAAACAACTACGTTTTTCATTGAAAACCTAAGTGAACCCCATATTTTACAAAAATATTCTACCAAAATTAGACTGGCCCTGCCCAGGTCAGCATGCTCCGAATACACTCAAAATCTTTCACTATGTTGAGTACAGATGGATGCAAAAGTACCATAAAATCCCTCAACCCATGATCAATGATTGGTTTTTATATGAAGATAATCTTGCTGCTAAATTAGTATTTTTCTTTCCTTATAGAGCACAATAAAAAAATAATAATGCTTAAACAATGCAACTATGTAAGTCAATTCAGAAAAATATTACATTATTATTAGGTCAGGGGCCTTGCCTTCAATGGACACTTTTTTTTTAAATTTATTTATTTTATTTTTTTTATTTTTGACAGGCAGAGTGGATAGTGAGAGAGAGAAAGACAGAAAGGTCTTCCTTTTTGCCATTGTTCACCCTCCAATGGCCACTGCAGCCAGTGCATCTCGCTGATCCAAAGCCAGGAGCCAGGTGCTTCTCCTGGTTTCCCATGCGGGTGCAGGGCCCAAGCACTTGGGCCATCCTCCACTGCCTTCCCGGGCCATAGCAGAGAGCTGGCCTGGAAGAGGGGCAACCAGGATAGAATCTGGTGCACCAACCAGGACTAGAACCCGGTGTGCCGGTGCCGCAAGGTGGAGGATTAGCCTGTTAAGCCACAGTGCCGGCTGCAATGGACACTTTCTAATTCAGCTTTCCTTTCAATGCTTGAGAGATTTTTGGGGGAAAAGGATTATTTAGGCTCATAGTTTGGCGATTCATGGTTCAAGATCAGGTGGCCCCATAATTCTGGCATCTGGTAGAGGCTGACAGTGGTGGAGTGTGGGAGACAGAACCTTTGGTGAACAGGGCTACAGGAATAACACTTTCTCTACAGTCCCTGTTGCTTGTTCTTAGGCCTCAAGATTCCAATAAGGGTCTCCATCCCAGCAACCAAGTCCAATCCAGTCATCTCCCCAAAGACCATAATTGGGTCACGTCTATACCCCAGTCCTGTTGGCATTAAGTCCTGTTATCATGAGACATTGAGATTCAACTATTTGCATCAATCCGGGGAGCCAAGTCCTGTTCAATCCATAACACCTTCCAAATGTCAGGGCTATACAACAGGTACCACATCAAGTAGTATTGTGGCCTTAATTTCAAGTGTGTGTGATGATGTGGGAGTGAATATTCATGACTGTGACCTCATAGCCTATTAATGTGCTCACTGTACCAGTGGTTGCATACAATCCTGGGTTAGGGTCATAGAGTGGGGCAGCAGCATATATTTGTAGGGCCAGAAAAGATGCCCAGCTGGTTCTATTACACTCTTGGTTCTACCCTTGCTCCTCTCTTAACTTTCATTATCAGTGCACTGTAAGAATTACAGGAAAATAAAAGGTCAGTGCTTATAGATGATGGGCATGGAGGTAGGGGCTATGAACAGAGGCAGGTCTGTGTTTTCTGTGGTAGAAGGAGGATGGGGCACAAGGTCATCCACTGCGCTAAAATGTACCCGAGAATTGTTTGCATCATCCCCCTCTTACAGAATACATCTTTGCTGCACATAACCTGGCTCTGCATGGGGCCTCAGCATCCCAGTTTCTTCCTTCCTGATTTCTCCCTTTCTGTCTTGCCTTTCTCTGTGAACTGCTTTCCATTCAATCACAAGGGAATGGTTCCAGGTCTTTTGGATAAGATAAAGGATCTGAGATGGCTATGAATGAGAAAAGGCAGCACTAAATATAGCATGATTTCATGTTGCACTTGGAAAGCCCAGGAAAATCCTTTTTATCTTGGATATGTGCAAATCAGGGTTCCCACAATTAGCCAGTAATCATCTCTCTGGCCCTTTGGGAGACTCTGAAACATGGTACTGCTTCCCTCAAGTGATCTGGCATATGCCTGTGCTTGTGGTGGGTGTCAAAGGCCAGGGAACTAGGCGTATTTGATGTGCCCCAAGGAGTCAGCAGATATCCCAATCTGCTTCTTTACAAATAGATGGGTGGTCTTCTCTGTATGAAAGTAGCTGTGCTACATGGTTTTGGTTCTGGGCAGGTTCATGAGAAAGTTAAATAAAGGAAGCATGGAGATTGCAGAGGGAATGAGAGAAGACTATTTCCCCCATTGTTGCAACAGAAGTTGTTGGGTCTGCTTGTGAGGCTCTGGTAGGCCAATCTCTTAGGATATGAGTTCTTAGGTCTCTTAGGTGTGGAGCTACCATTCTGGAAAGCCCCTCTCTACTCTACCTCAATCTAGACCTTGGCTCACTTTTAGTTCAGCAGTAGGGAACATCTGGCCCATGGACCAAGAAATCATTTTGTCTGACTGTGTCAAGGCAGCCTTGAGGTCAATTGCCTCTTCATGGGAGGAAGAATACCCTAAATAAACTTCGTGTCCTAGGCAGCCCACTCCTATGGTCAGGCACTGGAAAGGCCTTATGATCATCCCACTTAGTCCTGACATCACACGTGGGGTTGGTTCTCTGAGCACACAGAAGCTGCATTAGAAAACTGTGGCTCTGAGTGTGCCATGGTATCACCCAACCCAGCCAGGATGTGGCAGGCATCCCCAGGCCTACAGGTACAGGCCTAAATAGCAGATTCACCACCTGTTAGGTTGTGGGAAACCTTAAGTAGATTAACAGGAAGGTGGGGATGAAGAAGGGTTCCCCTCTCTGCTTGGGAGGCACAAGCTGATTAATAAGCACTCTCACCATGTCTGCCTTGAGTGTCCCCATGCTGCTGCCAGCAGACCAGAAGGGTCCAAGTGTGACTACCGGTGGATGCTGCAGTGTAGGAACTGATGCTGGCCCCAGTACAACCACCTATGACTCAGTAGGACTCAGCACCACTGAAGATGAGTGGTCTCTTCTTGCCAAAAGATTCTTCTTGAGTCTGCCTTCTGTGATGGTTCCCACTCTGTTGATGTCATTCATGAATATGACTGTCATTCTGGAGTGAAACAAGGAGCGTTGCTACATAGATGGATGAAATGGGTTTCCCAGTACTCCCTCACAGCTAGTTGGCTATGGTTTCCATGCTCCCACTAGGCTCTTTGTCCCTGCAAACCTACCCTTCATAGCGGTAGCTTACCTCAAGGTCTCTACCACTCACACATAGGGAGGGCTTTAGGGCCACTGAGAAGGTCTCAGAGCAGTATTCTGACTGAAGCTGGCTTGATCTGCTTGCCTCATGTCACTGTTGTTTCTCTCTGGGTGATGCACAAGCACCATTGTGGTGAGGGGTGACACAAGTCTCCTAGACCAGGGCTGGCTGAGGCCTCATCTTCAGAACAGTGGGAGGCAACATGCCTTCCTGAGAGTCTCTGGTTAGGTGATCTGGCCAAGTCACCAGCACAAGAATGTCGGCACCTGCTTACCAGGGTTCCAAGTTCTGTTGTGTCCATTGTCAAGAAAGTGAGGTCACCTCTTGAGGACCCCTCAACTGAGACTCTTACTCAGAGAAGACCCCCCCTAAGGCCATGTGGCCTGCTGAATACTCCCACACCCATGCCATGTGCACACCTGCAAATAGCTACACCAAAACCACCCACAACTCACCAGCACAGGCCTGGAGGAGCAAGCACCCCATGTGGGAGGAGACTTATTTGGAGTTTGGTCAGTGGAGTCAGGTCTGATGGTTTCTTTGTCCAGGCCTGTGTCCCTGGACAAATCCTTGTACCTCTGGCACTTAGCCTCCCATCTGCTACTTGGGACTGCCCTCAGGTGTTTAGACCATGAAACACTTGTGTGACCTTTGAACCCTGAGGGCTTGTATCTCTCACAGATTATTCTCAACCCAGAAATGGGGGGACTCAAAGAAGCACTCAGTGAAAGAATATTGCATGCTGGCCCAACCCTGCAGGGTTTATGTGTCATCTAGGGAAAGCCACATGGTACCTCCTTTCACCACAGGAATGTTGAGATTTGCATAGATTTATGGGTGGTCTCTGGGGCAGGGAATGCTATCTGGCTCTCACCACATTCAGAATCAGCTCAGGGCCTCTCATGGGACTCTGAGATTGGAAATGCCAAACAGAACCCCCACGCAATCATCCCTCTTGGCAGCTAAGTCCTGTGCTATCCTCCCCTCCATGTGGACAGGACTCAGGGTTTGAATCCTAAGAAATGAAACTGATAAAAGTGATGAAATGGCACTGCCCAAACTGTAAGGCCATCTCTGTGGCTGTTGCACTCTTCCCTCTTTCTCTTTCTCCCTCTCTACCCTTGTTCTACAAACAGGCAGGGATATTATCAGCTTCTTACGGAGAGGCCCCAGTGAAAGGAAATAGAGTCTCAGTAAAGTTCAAAGGGCACTGAGGTGCTCAGCATGGTCTGCAGCTTGCCAGCAACAGGGCAGTGAGTGAGCTCAGAGGCAGTCAAACCCTATTGAACCACAGCTGATAGTGTGGGCATAGCCTCCTGGGGGATTAGAATGACTCTCCTGACAGATATGGGTCTGGATCATGGTCTGCAGGTTCTTTGGCATCAGAAATATCTGGCCAGCAGCAACAGGACAGGTCTAGCCTTGGGGGTCAGCCCTGCACTGCTCCTCCATGCCCAAGCCCTCTGAAGCCATGTGACCCCTTCCCCTCCCTGGCCATACTCATCTCTGCCCCAGTCTGCAGCACTCAGCCCTCCCTACACACAGTTCCAGGGCTGATCCTGTACTTCTAGGTGCATCATCAATGTCACCATAGGGACACCCTTGCCTCCACCTGGTGACCCTCAGCTTTACCTTCAGCCCTGGCCTCAATTTCCTTCTAGGAGTTTCTCTTCTTTTTCTGGACTTGCTGTGGAGCTTGTTTTCCCATCTCCAAAATGAGCAGGTCCCCATTGGCCATTTCAGAGATGTGCCCAAGCCTAGCAGGGTCCTGACCAGGGCATGTCTGGGGCACAGGTGCTGACTGTAAAGATTAGAGTCCCTGGGACAGTGCCCCCTGCAGATGCTGATGCTAAGGGTGGTGGATCATGCTGGCTGAGGGTAGCAACACACAACCTGACCCTTGGTGCTCTTCCTTGAGCCCTGGGGCATTGCTGCCCTCTTGTGGCCAATGCCAGCCTGGCAGCTGCAGACAGGAATTCCAGAAACCACAGCACCTCAGGTTTGTGGGTTCCCATGATAGTGTGTCTCCCATTGGCCACTTTGGTGGTAGGGTTAAGCTTCACCAAGGGAACTTTGTTGTGTCCCTAAAGAGGACTGCTTACAGTCCCCTTGTCATTGGCTCATCTGGGCCAGAAGCCCTAGCCCTAAAACCCTGTGACCATGATGATCAAGGCATTGGGGGAAATACTGGCCATGTGACTTCCCAAGGCACCATCAGAGGCAAGGACCATTGAGGGCCATGCTTGTTATGGTCACATCAAGCCAGAGATATTTGCAGATCAACACATGAAGGGCTCCATTCACTTTTTTCTTTCCCTAGTCACACGAAATGCCATCTTGTGCATGGGCTCCATGTGTTAGCCAGGATGTGCTGCAGAACACCAGGTCATTTTCAGTCACCTGCTGCCATGAGGAAGAGTCATCGACAGGTGTTGCCATGGGTCATGGCCCCACGCCTGCCTGCGGAGTCAGGGAAAGACATCAGTGACATTGACAGAATCAAACCCCCAGCTGCCTCTAGGAAGATGCAGATGTCCTCATCAGCCAGAATAAGGGCCCCCAGTTCTGCATAGCTCAGCATGCATTCCCCAAACTGTGTTTTCAACAGTGGCCTCACAGGACAATGAGACTGAGAATATTTAGTATGTTTAAGGGTATTTGTTTTTGTAATGAGTAATATGGCTGATATTTTCTCTATATATAGTTCTACTGTGTTGCTCCTGTTTTTCTTTTTTAAAATATGTATTTATGTGTATTAAAAATAGAGATGTGTGTGTTTTAGAGAGAGAGAGAGAACCCACCCACTGTTTCAGTCCTCAAGTGGTCATAACAGCTAGGTCTTGGCCAGGTTGAAGCCAGGAACCTGAACTTCATCCTGGTCTACCACATGGATAAAAGGGTTCCAAGAACTTGAACCATTAACTGCTGCTTCTCATGATCCCAAGACACAAGGTCATCCAGTAGCATCTTTTTTAAATTTATTTATTTGGACAGGTAGTTATAGACAGAGAGAGAGAGAGAGAGAGAGTGAGAGAGAGAGAGAGAGAGGTCTTCCTTCCATTGGTTCACTCCCCAAATGGCTGCAATGGCCAGAGCTGTGCTGATACGAAGCCAGGAGCCAGGTGCTTCTTCCTGGTCTCCCATGCAGGTGCAGAGGCCCAAGTTCCCAGGCCATAGCAGAGAGCTGGACTGGAAGAGGAGAAACTGGGACTAGAACCCAGCGCCCATATGGGATGCTGGTGTTACAGGCAGGGGATTAACCAAGTGAGCCACAGTGCCAGCCCCCCAGTGGCATCTTTACTTTCTGGACAGATAGACCAGTGCCATCTGAAGAGATCTGTACTTTGAAGCATAGGCCTGCTGGAAGTTGTTACTTGCTCACCTCCGCATCCCCACCAGTGGGTACAGGGACATATGAAGGTCCCCTTGTGTTGTGGTAGGACAGGGTGAGGTGGGGTCAGGCACGTTTGGAGGCTGGGGAAGAACAGGAGGCAACAGTTCAGCATGGGAACAAGGCCTCACACCACAGGGCTGTGGAACATGCATACATACATTTCTAAAAAAGCTTGATGTCTAGCTAGTTGAATCTGAAAATGTGAATGAAACCCATGTACACAGTTAGGGGGGTTGTTTTCCATCTCATATACCCAGAGCTCTGTTTAATCATTTCAGGCTATTTCAGTTGGTCCTCACTCTCGAGTTAATCTCCAACTCCCCAGCAATGAGACCTTATGAGATATTCTTTCACTTATCTACTCTTTCTTCATTTCATTACATTTAATGTATACACACAAATATTAATATTACATACATATATATATTCAAGCAGCTTCACTCATACATCCTACCAAATGTTTGAGGAAGTTAGAATACTAATTCTATACAAACTGGTTAAGAAAATGGAAAGAAGTAATTCCCAGTTCATTTTGGGAAGTCAACATTGCCCTGAAGTTAAGACCAATAAGACCTGCAAACAAAGAACCTGGTGTACACTAAGGTCTTCTTATGTTATTTCCAAAACTTAACACCGTCACAATACTTTGATGCAGATATTACTTTAAAAAGTCAACAACGAGGAAAGTGAGGCTCAGTGTGACTCATGTGTCCAAAGTCACACATTTATTGAAGTGAGATAAATATAGCTCATTTGACCCAAAAAAGCCCAAACCTGCTCCTTCACACTAACTTTCCAAAATATTTCCCATCAACTGACTGTAGATTTTTTTAAAATAAAGATCTAGGATATTTCATACTTCAGAGGAGGTTTGTGAATCATTTTTTAAAGATGTATTTATTTGAAAGGCAGAATTAGAGAGAAAGAGAAGAGAGAGGAGAGAGGAGAAAGGAAAGGAGTGGAGAGGAGGGGAGTGGAGGGAGACTCTTCCCTCCACACATTCACTTCCCAAGTGGCCAGAACAGTTGGAACTAGGCCACTCCCAAACCAGGTTCTTCCAGGTCTCCCCTGTGGGTGAAAGGGAGAAGTCCTTGGGCCATACTTGGCTCATCTTCTACTTCATTCTCAGGTGCACTAGCAGGGAGCTGATCAGAAGTATGGCAGCTGAGACTTCAACTGGCACGCATATGGGATGCCAGCACCGAGGCAGTGGCTTTACCCAATACAGTGCAATGCCAGCCTTTATGAGAACATTTTAAGGACTTTATTAATGCACTTGATTTTTAAGGTCATAGCAAACACGATAATCACTACAGCACAATTCTCATCAATTCTCATGTTAATGTGATATTAATACAAAAAGAACAGATTCAATGAGTTCATAGATACACTTCTATGAATATAATGGTATCCTCCTTTATATGAAAAATCTATATAGTTTAGAATACTCATGTTTTTGGTTCACAAATCCATGGTATTTTGCTATATCAATGAATTCTTTTCTTTCTAGAATATGGTACTAAGAGTCACATGTATTCTCATTGCTGGGATTATTATATAAATAACCAATCGATATTAGCATATAATTATCCTGTTAATGTTTATTGATTATTAAAGGTAAAACTTTGATTAATAAGGACAAAATTTCTCTGAAATAAAATGTTAGCTCACCACTGTGTGATGATTTTAATGGTTTTTATCATGCACTCCATGAGAAATTTCTAGCATAAATGTGTCTGTTATTCCTCTTTTCCCTTCCAAAATGTTTACCAGTTGCTACACACATTTTTGAGCAATTGATGCCAATGTAAGTTACTACAAAAATTACTGATCAGTTAATTGATTTCTGGAGAGGGCCTGAGCCACTGCACAGGTGTATCACAGTTCTCTCTAGTGAGATTTCTCTAAATACTAATGAAGTGTAGCCTTCAGGGCCTTCTATGTGCTTTGCTATGGCTGCACCTAGATCTTACCTCTGTCCAAAGGCCTCTAAAAATTAAAATAATAAAAGTATTCAATGTGATACAAATTATGACACATTCAAAGGGGGTTGTTTTCAAAAAATGAAAGCATAAAATGGTGGGGGGGTACAGATAAAAAGTAGAAATGTTATCTACCAAGCTTTTTTTAAATATATATATATATTTTTTGACAGGCAGAGTGGACAGTAAGAGAGAGAGACAGAGATCCGAAGGCAGGAGCCAGGTGCTTCTCCTGGTCTCCCATGGGGTGCAGGGCCCAAGGACTTGGGCCATCCTCCACTGCACTCCAGGGCCATAGCAGAGAGCTAGACTGGAAGAGGGGCAACCGGGACAGAATCCGGCGCCCCAACCGGGACTAGAACCCGGTGTGGCGGCTCTGCAGGTGGAGGATTAGCCTATGGAACCACGTGCCAACCTTTTTTAAATCTTAAGGGAAAATTAAAAAAAAAAAGTGTGTTCTAAGTAGGACCAAGAAAGCATACACATCTGTTAGCCTAATCCTGTGCTATTTATGAATAGTCATTGAGTTGTGATATTTATTATGAATATCAATAGTATTTATATTTCCAGTTTTAACATTGTAGCATGTGTTGCCAGCGATGTGGCAAAGCACATAAAACTGCCACCTGCAGTGTTGGTATCCTATATGGGCACCAGTTTGAGTGCTGGTTGCTCTTCTCCCAATCCAGCTCTCTGCTATAGCCTGGGAAAGTAGTAGAAGACGGCCCTGGAAGATGCTCCGGGATCCTTGCTTCAGATTGGCACAGCTCTGGCCATTGTGACCATGTAAAGTGAACCAGAGATGGAAGACCTCTCTCTCTCTCTCTGTCTCTCTCTCTGCCTCTCCTGTGTGTAACTTTTGTAATTAAAGAAATAAATCTTTAAAAAAGAACCCTTAGTATGTGTATAGATTTATAAAAACTGAATTGCACATTTCTCCTATGGCTTGTTGTGTATACTGCATCCAAAATAGGATGCTTTCCAAACATTCACTATCCTAATTGTGTTTGCTTTTGTACATATTTGGACATGCTTTTATATATATATATTTATATATATATATATATATATATATGTATATATATATATATATATATATATATATATATATAGGATGGAGCGCCCCCCCCCCGGGGCCCTGCGCTGCTACTGGGATGCCCCCTTCCCTTTGGCCCCTGCGGGAAGGCCCTGGGGCTCCCCGCCCTCATCCCCCTGGTCTGGGCCCCAAGGTGAGACCCGCGGGGTGGGAGTGGCGGGAGCGACAGGAGGGCAGAGACATTGGGGAAGCTGTGAGCTTGTAACTGGAAGGGGTGCCTTAAAGGTCGTTATTTTACAGCCCACTCTTGCCCGCTGGGCCTGCGCCGCCCTCTTAAAGGGCCAGAGGCTGCGTTTTACAGAGGCCGCCCCTCTTGTTGTTTGTGTGCCCCCTAAAAGGAGTTGTCTTATTAAAGGGCCCTGAGGGCTGCTTAGCTAACAGCAGGAGAAGCTCCCGGGCTGCTCAGCGGCGGCGCCCTCTTAAAGGGGAAAGATGACCTGCTGGAAGGGCATGGACCGGCCTTGGAGGGGCCGGCTCTGTTCCCTGCACCTGCGGGGCGGCGGCCGCTCAGACCCCAGAGATGCTCGACCTTCTTAGAGGCACAGAAGCTTCTGGGCACGCGCAGGTCCCCGCAGAGGAAGAAGGGGTGCTCATTCATTTGTTCACTCATTCATTCATTCTTCAAGGGAATTCTTTCCCTGGACACAGGACCCCGTTTCTGCGCCCTGGGGAAACCTTGGCCCAGGCCGCACCCTGGGTGGCCCTCTGCACTCTGGGGCGGCCCTGCAGCAGGGGCTGCGGAAGTTGGCCTTGGGGGCGGTACAGGAGAGTTGAGCAGGCCTCACGAATCAGTCTGGGGACATCTGGAGCCAGTGTAGTGGTCCCTGCTGGCTGCGGGGGTGTGGTTGGTACTGGCAGCATGCACGGGACAGCCCCACGGGACACTCTGGTCCGGCCACCGAGAGGCGACGAGTGCCATGGGGACAGGGATGAGGCTGGGGCAGAGACTGAGGAGCGTCGGCAAAGACTTGGGGGTCAGGTGGGAGCTGGGGACGCTGGCGTGCAGGTGACCCAAGGAGGGATTACGCTGGCGGCCGGGGTGACCCGCAGCCTTAGAAGGTACGGAGGGGGCGAGGCCACAGGCCATCGGGAGACCGCAGGCTCAGAAACGGGAACTCTGGGAGGTCTCAGGGCAGCAGAGTGGAGCAGCCTCCCTGGAGCTGCTGTGTTGGAGATAGATGGGGTTAGGACGGGAAGGGGCAGAGGCTTGGCACGGCCTCCGAGAGAGGAGGTGGCAGTACAGGTGGGCCTCCAGAAGTGGCTGGGTTCTGCAGGGGACCCTGCTGGCAGACCACCTCCCGAGAGCCAGGAGGAGAGATGCGGTGAGGAGGGCCTGGAGTCCCAGGCTGCCACCTTCAGACAGAAGAAAGGGGTTGAGTCAGGGCTGAAGCGGGCGCAGGAAACTGGGGTGGGATTGGAGTTGGGCATGGGAAGTCTGAGGTGTCATAGTCCACGTGGCACAGCCTGGCAGGTGAGTTTGCAGTCCTCTCTGTGCAGCCCTGGGAGTGGAGACGGCTCCTAGGGGGAGACTTGTGGGAATGCGAGGGCACAGGCCCTCAGGGCAGTGGGCTCCACGTGGGCGAGGGGTTTCAGCATTCTTCATTGTGTGGGGTGGTCCTGCAGCCCTTTGGTGTTGAGAAGGACCCTTGGCCTCACCCCAGAGGCCGGCAGCACCTGCCCTCCAGTTGATAGACAGCCAGGGTTCCCCTGGGAGGTTGGAGCCGCTGGTGCGCTGGCTGGAAGCTGAGGGCTCCCACTCCAGATTGCTTGTGTTTTTCTCAGAGCCAGCGTAGTCCGTGGCGGGGTTGCCCGCTTATAGCAGGAGAGGACCAGGGTGCTGGCGTCTGTGGAGAAGAGAGGCTGCCAGAGCTGGGGGTGTGTGCAGTGGGGCCGGCCGGGCTGCCTTGGGGGCCAGCATAGGCTGGGGGAGGGTCTGTGAGAATGGGGGCGGGACAGTGGCACAGGGCCCGCAGCAGCAGGGGCCACACACCTGGTGGTGTCCAGGGATTGGGGTTCCAAGAAGGGGTGAGCTAGGAGGCAGGATGACGGTGGCTAGGGGGACTGGCTGGAGGCCAGGGCCTGCGGAGGCTGTGGTCAGACTGAAGGGTTAGGGCGAGGCCAGGCCGCAGCCCCTGTGGAGGGGTAGGTGGGTGAGGTCTTTAGAGAGCAGCGGGCGGCAGAGGACCCGGCCTGGATGTATGGGCAAGGAGCACAGTCCTGCCAACCGCGCTCAGGCTTCTCAGTCCAGGGACGTGGCCAGTGTAGTGAGGGTGACCCGTTGTCCCAGTGTGTCAGGCGGTTTCCATTTTGACACTAGCAGCCTCTTTTCCTGGGCAACCCTGGGCTGCTGGGAGCACACATCACACGGGAGCCCCCCCCCCCCCCCCCGCGGGGTGGGTGGCCAAGGGAGGCAGCCAATGTGGCCTTCGGCTGAGTGTAGCACCCGCCGCTCACCCAGAATCCCTCTGCCAGGTGTGATGGTCGGCTCCCACGGGGCATGGCACCTGCCTCCACCGCGGAGGGGGCCAGGAAGAAGCCGGGCCCCGCAGCCCCCGCAGCCCAGTATGAGTGTGGGGAGTGCGGCACGTCATTCTACTGGTCCTCGCGGCTGCTGTGCCACCATAGCACTCACAGGGGCGAGCGGCCCTACCAGTGCCCAGACCTCCCCACGGCCTTCAAGGGCTCCTCCGTGCTGCTGTACCACCAGCCTGGCCTTCAAGTGGTCGTCCCACTCCCAGTACCACAGGCGGCTGCACTCTGGTGAGCACTCCTACGCCGGCGGGGAGTGGGGCAAGGCCTTCCACAACAAGTCATGCCTGCGGCCCCACCGCCACGTGCAAGCTCCCCCACACATGCCTGTGGCTTCTGCAGCAAGAGCTTCTCCCAGACCTCCAACCTCCGGCAGCACCGTTGCGTGCACACGGGTGAGCACCCCTTCTGCTGCCCGTTCTGCCCGAAGACCTTCCTGCACTCCTCCAACCTGCTGCTGCACCATCGTACACACTGGCCGGAGCGCCCCTTCGCCTGCCCGGTGTGTGGCCACCTACCTACAGGGGCACATGGGGACGCACGCCCCCGCGGGAGCTGCCGGCACCGCAGCCCCCACGGCCTGCCCGCACCTGCCCCGCTGGCCGCCGGCCCGGACACGCTGGCCACACAGGACGTGACGTGCTCTTGCACCTCCAGGCCACGCTCTCCCTCGAGGTGGCGGGGGGCGCGGCCCCAGCCCCGGGCCCAGCAGCCTCCAACTTGCAGACGTTTTTCCTAGCGCAGACCGCCCAGGGCCTCCAGCTGATCCCCAGCAGCCCGCAGCCTCCCACACCCCCGGCCCGCCCGCACCCCCCAAGCTCGTCCTGCTGCCCCCCGCCGGCACTGGAGCCGAAGATGGCCGCAGGAGGCCATGTGAGCGGCCAGTGGGGAAAGCCGGTTAGGGGGCCGGAGTCCTGTGGCTGCCAGGCCCAGGAGGTCTGGGAAGCATTGCGGGCGCCGGTGCGGGAGGGCAGAGCCTGATTGTTCTGCAGAACATAGGGGGCGAGGAGGCAGGGCCGCAGGAAGTGAGTGGGGTCCAGCTGCAGCCGGCCCAGGAAGTGACCACGGTGCCACTGCAGCCTGTGGCGGGCCAGCTCTCGGGTTCCGGCGGGGCAGCCGTGACCACCGAGGCCCCCAAACTGCTGGTGGTGCAGGGTGGAGCCACGGAGGAGCTGCTCACGGGCCCGGGCCCTGGGGAGGCGGGGGGACAAGGAGGCCGGCATGGGGGTGGTGCAGGACGTCCTCTTCAAGATGCTGCAGAATGTCAAGGGGCTGCAGAGCATGCTGCTGCTGAGCCAGGCGGACAGGGAGCAGACCCAGCTGTGCCTGCAGGAGGTCGAGACCCCTGCCCTCCGCCTGCCCGGGCAGAAGCTTCTCAACATTCACAGCGCCCCTGCCAGCGAGATGTTGGAGAGCGGTGGCGCGGAGGAGGCTCAGCCACACTGCAGCTCCCGCCGCCGCCTGGCCGCCGCCTGGCCGCCACCTGGCCGCCATCTGGCCGCCGCCGCCGCCTGGCCCCGTGGCTGTCCCCGCTGGACTCCCCGCCGCTCCCCGGCCCAGATGGTACAAGTGGTCCCCGAGGAGCTGGGCCTGGCGTCATAACCCCGCAGACCCTGCTCTCCATCCGGATCGTGCAGACCCTGCCCTCAGTCCAGCTGGTGCACACGTGTTGAGGCCTCACGCAGACCCCGCCTGCAGACTGCAGGGCCTGCGGGCCAGCTTGGTTAATAAAGACCGCGGATCTCTAAAGAGAGAGAGAGAGAGAGAGAAATATTTGAATGCCATTTCCAACTTTTTGATCGATTTTTGACCATTTTTCAGAATTTTTATGTTTGTAATGATAAGAAATAAAATACTATGCACTTATATATCTGTGGAATCATTTAACGCATATTTACCAACTGGTATTTATCTTCAAAGTTGAAATCGTCATACCCACACAAATAAAATTGGCATAAAGTACCATTTTCAAGATATTTTGATATCCAGCTTTTTAAATAATAACAGAAACATTTTGTGTTCTGAATTGAATAGCTCTGGAAAAAGAGAAGTCCATTGTTTGAAATGCAAACTTTACACCCAATATTTTTGAGGTAAATTAGTTTTATAACAGTTTTTGGAAAAATAGAATGCTATAATATCACTTTTAAAAAGCTATGAGTACTTATTAAAATTACCATTGGAAATTGACTTTTTAAATTCCATATAAAATTATTCAGAAACTCATTTGGGAAGTGTGTTTTTATATACGTCACAGGATACATATTAGGCAGTACTAACTGTGTTAATTCTTTAAACAACACTGCGGTGATGAAAATAAGTAAATTATTTCTTTCTCCTGTAATTTTTTATTCCTGTGTTTTGTAATCTCCTACATATTAACAAAACTGTACGTTATGTTTGTAATCAGTATCCATAACTTCTTAACTGGAAAATCATTCAGTTAATTGTTGATGTAAGTTGTATATGGACAAAATGCCCATGAAACTAAAAGTCAGTAAAGGATCAAGCTGAATTTGCTCAGTTTATAAATATATTTTTATTTGACTGTTGTCAGTCATAAATAATCATCTTCAAAAATCAAAATTGGACAAATTTGCTATCATTCATTACGGGATGTTCATAAAAAAAACTTCCAAGTTGTTAGTGAAAAAAGAAAGAGGAATACAGAAATTCCTTTTGTGGAGCATGTTTTGAAATCCTAACCATCATTTATAAAAGATAATTTAGGTAGGGTTTTTTTTTTTAATTTGGCAGATAGAGTTAGACTGAGAGAAAGAGAGACAGAAAGATCTTTCTTCCCTTGGTTCACCCCCACAAATAGCTGCCATGGCTGGCACTGCGTCGATCCAAAGCCAGGAGCCAGGTGCTTTCTCCTGGTCTCCCGTGCGGGTGCAAGGCCCAAGCACTTGGGCCATCCTCCACTGCCTTCTGGGGCCACAACAGAGAGCTGGATTGCAAAAGGAGCAACCAGGACTAGAACCTGGCACCCTTATGGGATGCCAGTGCCACAGGAAGAGGATTAGCCAAGTGAGCCATGGTGCTGGCCCCTAGGTAGAATTTTTAAAACTTGAATTTCAACTCCAAAAGTTTAAGACATTCCTGAATAGCTGCCCACCTTGCCTGTCACTTGTGTTCTCTCCATGAAGCCATGTAACTTTGCATTTCCCCATCTAATCGCCTGGGCACTCTCCCTCAGATTCTGTCCCATCTGTTCTGATGGGTGCTCTACCTCATTAAACCTTGCTACCTTGCTACCAATGAAAAAAAGCACATGTTTTATTTATTTGAAAGGCAAATGTAAAGAGGGATGAAAGAGGAAATGAGGAAGGGAGGGAGAAAGGCAAAGAGGTACAGGGATAGAGGGTGGGGAAAAATAGATCTTCTATCCACTGTTTCACTCCCAAAATGACTACAATGAATGGGACCATGTGGGGCCTAAGCCAGAGGCTTCACACTCAAACCAGGGCTTTCATATGGGTATCAGGATCCCAAGCAATTTGTCCATCTTCCAGTGCTTTCTCAGGTGAATTAGCAGGGAAGTGGATCAAAAGTGGAAAACCCAGAACTCAAACCAGTGTTGATATGAGATGCCAGTGTCACTGGTGGCAACTTAACTTGCAATACTGCAATGGTGGCCCCTTAATTAAACTATTGATTTAAACTTTTTTATTAATCATTGTATAGAAAGGATAAAATTATATCTCTAGTATCTAGAGTAATCCATACTTTAAAATTATTATTAAATGAAAAAGTGAACAAGAAGTGTACATCCAAAATTGGGAGAAAACTTATTGCATATCTCAATCTAAATTATTATTAAGTAATTATTTAAATTAATTATACTAACCAATTAATATAATTTAACATATTAAAATATTTCATTTGTGAAATGTGAAACTATTACAGATTTTATAATTTGAAAACACACTTTGCCACTCAATGAATACTCACTTGTTCATCTAGTGTTTTATTTGTTGAGCTGCATTAGTTTTCAGGGAGGTACAGTGATATCGTCTCTCCTGAACCTTGTCCTGATGCTCATTCCCCCAAACAAGCAAAAAGAAAAACATGAGTCCCTATCACAACATAGTACTTTTGTCCTTCATAATTTTCTCTGTTCATATATGAATGGAATAATATTAAACAATGAACAGGAGTTTAGCAAAGAATTATAGTATTTTCAGAAAAACATGAATTGTCTGCATTCTGTAGAAGATACTTTTTTTTTTTCATAAGGGTTTTGAGGCTTAAAATGCAGCAAGGAAATTTGAGAAAATGACCAACTCTAGACAGCTGTCAAGTTACTTATAAACTGCAGCATATTTTTGTGTTTTAACATGTCTGAAGCTAATATAGGCACTAAAATGGCTGTAAGTATAGAACATATATAAAAGCAAATATATTATAAAAATTTAAATTTATATTTGATATTCTGAATTGTGTATATACATGAATAAGTAATTACATAATATCAAGAATCAAGAGTGATAATTGGTAGTCAGATTTCTCACCTAGTATAGGGCCATATTATAAAATTAATCATGATATCAATATTGTGTTATCTATAATGAAAGAAAAGAGGATTGAGGAAGGGAGAGATGTAGAGGAAAAAGACAGTTCAGGCATACACATTCCTGTACCCTGCTGGTAGGAATTTAGAAACCACTCTGGAAAGATATATTATCTTTTTAAAAATTATTTATTTATTTGAAAGACAGAGAGGCCGGCGCCATGCCTCAACAGGCTAATCCTCTGCCTTGCGGCGGGTTCTAGTCCCAGCCGGGGCTCCGGATCCTGTCCCGGTTGCCCCTCTTCCAGGCCAGCTCTCTGCTGTGGCCAGGGAGTGCAGTGGAGGATGGCCCAATGCTTGGGCCCTGCACCCCATGGGAGACCAGGATAAGCACCTGGCTCCTGCCTTCGGATCAGCGCAGTGCACCGGCCGCAGTGTGCCGGCCGCGGCGGCCATTGGAGGGTGAACCAACAGCAAAGGAAGACCTTTCTCTCTGTCTCTCTCTCTCACTGTCCACTCTGCCAGTCAAAAATAAAAATAAAGTAAAAAAAAAAAAAAGAAAGAGAGAGAGAAAGGTCCATCTGCTGATCCACTCCCCAGTTGGCTGCAACAGCTGGAGCTTCACTGATCCAAAGCCAGTAGCCAGGAGCCAGGAGCCTGGAGCCTCCTCTGGGTCTCCCATGTGAGTGCAGGGACCCAAGGACTTGGGCCATCTTCCACTGCTTTCCCAGACCTCAGCAGAGAGCTGGATCAGAAGTGGAGCAGCCGGGAAAGATACATTACTAACATGTTAGCACTCATTAGAAGTGAATTTTGAGTCTTTTTTCTCTCCTATTAAATGGATCTAAGTTAAATAGAAGCATTGGCATTAGATTTTTTTTTTTAAATACCACACAGGCACCCCCTCCTTCACAAACGCACATACTACAATTAAATGACTTTCAAAAAGTCTTCCTTCCTTCCTTCCTTCCTTCCTTCCTTCCTTCCTTCCTTCCTTCCTTCCTTCCTTCCTTTCTTTCTTTCTTTCTTTCTTTCTTCCTTCTGTTCTTTCTTTTTTCTTCCCTTCTTTCTTTCAAGGCAGAGTTACATAGAGGCAGAGAGAGGGGGGGGGGTTTCCCATCTGCTAATTTTCTCTCCAGATGGTTGTACAGTTGGAGTGGGGCCTATCTGAGCTAGGAGCCAGGAGCTTCTTCAGGTCTCTCATGCAGGTGCAGTGGCCCAAGGACTTAGACCATCCTCCTTTGCTCTCCCAGGCCAAAGAAGAGAACTGGATCAGAAGAGGAGCAGCCTGGACTCGAACCGGTACCCATAAGGGATGCTGGCACATGGCTCTACCCACTACGCCACAGCTCTGGCCCCTGCATTAGATATTTAAAAAATTAATTAAACCAACATGTTATGAAGAACATCAAAGTTTTTTTATTGAATTGGTAATATTATTATTTAATTAATCATTGACATTTAATCTGCTTCTAAATTTTTAAGGCCTCATCTCTTTATCACCACAGTCTGTGCCTGGCATGCTGTCGGCCCCAGCCCCAGGGGGTTATGATAGGGAGGCTCTGGGAAGTCAGTGGTGGCTACATCAGTGGAAGCTGTAGGCTGTGGGAGCTGTAGGAATAGCAGCATTGGTCCCCATGGACACATGTTCTTGTGGAGGAATCATCTTGAACCTGGCCACCTACTGTGTGGGGTCCTCTAGGGGCTCCTTCTGCTTATTCTGGTACAGGCTGTGTCTGTCCTCCATTGCTTCTCCTGCTGTTTTGCCCCATGACTGGGTGTATGACCCGGGACCCGAGTTGGCCTCCCTGTTGGCCTGGAGTCCTTGCTGCTGGGAGCTGGGTTGAGATTGTGAAGTTGGCCTGCAGCTTGGGCTACAGGCTAAGAATGCACAAGACAGGGCTGGTCTTTAACAGTCAACACCATTTTCCAAGACACTCCTCCCAGAAGGTTCCAGAGAGATAAGGCAGTGGCATTCACCCTGACTGGGTTCTTACATCTTGTGAGAGCAAGACTGGAAGTCCATGTGGAGGAAGGCAGAGTGTAGCTGCAGAAGGCTGGTCATGCTGACACAGGAGGGTGCTGTTTAGGCCATGCAGTGTGTAGTGAGAGGATCATCTGGGAGTTCCCCAGTAACAATGCCAACGATACTACATACCTGCTCTGAGGTGCCAAAGTGTCTGGAACTGGTGCTCACAGCCCCAAGGACAGAGCCCACACAGTCCAGTTTGTGGAGGGGCTCTTCTGACAGGGGGCCTCCAAATTGGTGTTCCTGCCCACAATGCTCCTACTCAGTGGTCAGGGTCACAGAGGGACCACAGACTGCAGAGAACATGAGCCAACTGTCAGGGGCTCCTGTTGCCTTGCTGATGCACTGAAGGTAGAAGCCCACACCAATGTACTGCAACACCAGTGCCTGCTTGCATGCCCAGGCCTTGAGCTTGGCATTGGCCTTGCTGGTGAACACTCCAACAAACACACATTGGTAGAAGTTGGCCATTATGTCAGCAGTGGCATCATGGAGCGCTGGCTGCAGCTGGCCTGGAAGTTCAGGTTATGCAGTATGAACCTCTGGGACATTTTGTGGCAGGGCCAGCACTTGAGAGCCATGGCCATGGACTTGCTACAGCAGGTCTCTCAGCTGCTCCCAGCCAGCACCATCATGTTGGTTCAGGTCAGGCACAGCAGTGTTCCTTCACTCACAGCCTGCAAGCCTGCCTCCATGAAAGGGGACAGCACTATGTTAGGGTTCCAAGTGGGTGACATCATGCTGCTCTGCTCCCTACCCTCTGGAGCCAGAGCATCAGCATCCAGGCATCTGCAGGGTGGGGCTGTACCAGGTGTGCCACTTCATTGAGCTTCACATGGCAGCATTTGAGAACCATGGCCCTAGCAGAAGCATTGTTGGTAACTACAGATTGGGGCTCCAGCACCACTCGGGTCAGTTGAATGGATTGTATCCAGAAGCCACAAGGCCTTCGAGCACTCAAAGGCCTCCCTCATAGATCACCCCTGCAGCAGCTGTTGAAGGTTGGTCTCCAGGACCCAGTTTCCACACCTTTTTGATTCAGCCATTTCCTCATCTTGCTCTGACAAGTCCACAACCACCTTCTTGAGGTTCTTCCCAGCTGGTACCTTGATTTGGAGTTCTTTGGCCTTGAGATGATGCAAGCCAGCTCTGTGATCACAGCTCACATCAGATCCCCATGAAACTATTTTACATGGTGATAGACGACCTTATTAGAGGTGAGAGAGGCTACTCTCACAGCCCCCTCAGCGTGTTGTTTACTTTTTCTCAGGTGGGCTCTCTTCCATGCAGTGCTTTTTGCCTTTCTCCATTGCTGCTGGATTCAGGGATGCTTGAGGTTGCCCCTCCATAAACCAGGCTCTACAGACTTCTTGTGAAGCTTAGATAACTGAATTAGTCTCTGCACATTTCCCCTGCTTCTAATATGTGATGTAATAAATGATGTGATTAAATACACTTGATGCAATAAAATTCAAAAATAATCACTCATGCAGGTGAAGTTTAAATATATATAATAGTATAAGCCGGTGCCGTGGCTTAACAGGCTAATCCTCTGCCTTGCGGCGCCGGCACACCGGGTTCTAGTCCCGGTCGGGGCACTGATCCTGTCCCAGTTGCCCCTCTTCCAGGCCAGCTCTCTGCTGTGGCCAGGGAGTGCAGTGGAGGATGGCCCAAGTGCTTGGGCCCTGCACCCCATGGGAGACCAGGAGAAGCACCTGGCTCCTGCCATTGCGGGGTGCGCCGGCCGCAGCGCGCCTACCACGGCGGCCATTGGAGAGTGAACCAATGGCAAAAAGGAAGACCTTTCTCTCTATCTCCCTCTACTGTCCACTCTGCCTGTCAAAAATTTAAAAAATATATATATAATATGTTAAATAACCTTGTGAGAATAAAGCCTATTGTTTCAATAGGTCAACGTTATATTATTTTTAAATTTATATGTTGAGAGACAAATAGAGAAGAACACAGAGAGCACCATCTGCTGATTCTCTTATGAATTGTCCACAATAATCAGAGCTGGACCATGACTAAACTGAGAGCTTAGAACTCAGTCCAGGTCTCCTACATGGTTGTAGAAACCTGGTTTTAGAGCCATCCCTTACCACTTCCCAGCAGAATTATTTAGCAGGAAGCTACATGTCAGAGTGGAGCTGGAACCCAAACTCATGTGTTAATTGCTAGAATAAGTGCTTACTCTGAAAATATTATTTGTAGCATTTTTATACATTTTCTCTAACTACATCTTAGAAATGTGGAAGCAATGAATACTCCTAATCGTTTTATATGAATGTTTTCATTATCACTGGGAAAGTTTATTCCTGCTTTGTTGTTTCTTTGTTAATTCCCTGTATGATTGTATCACATAGTTTCTTAATTTTATGTTGCAAAGTAGTTTCCATATAATTTCTTTATTTATTTTTATTTTAAAAAAGATCTGTACATCCAAAAATATTGGCACAAGATTTTTCTTGTGGAATCAAAGTAAAAAATGTTAGCATTTCATCAATTATATTTTGTCCCAAAGGAAGAGAGACAGAGAGAAAAAAATCGATAGATACAAATAGAAAGAGAGGTAGACATCTCCCACAAATATGTTGACTCCTCAAATGCCTACAATAGTCCAGATGAGGATTGGCCCAGATGAGAAGTCAATCCAGGTACCCTAGTTGAGTCATCACTTGCTGCTGCTCAGAGGGTGCCTTAGCAGGAAACCGAAGTCAGGGGCTAGAGTGGGAATTCAACTCAACCTTCCACCATGGAATGCAGGCACATCAACTGCTAGGACAAGTGCCCACTTTTTAACTTTTAACTTGTCTATTTACTCAAATGGAAAATCCTTTTAAAAATATTTCAGAGGGGCCAGCACTGTGGCATAGTGGGCTAAGGCACCTCCTGTAATGCTGGCATCTCATATGGGTGCCAGTTCATGTCCTGGCTGCACCTCTTCCAATGCAGCTCTTTGCTATGGCCTGGGAAAGCAGGAGAAGATGGCCCAAGTGATTGGGTCCCTGTACCCATATAGGAGACCCTAAGTCTGGCCAATATAGACTTTTAGCGAGTGAGCAAATGGATGACAGACTTTTCATTTCTCCCTCACCCTACCTTACAAATAAAAATAATAAAATCTGTAAAAATGATTTTAGAATAATATTTTAAAATATTGTAAATATATTTATTTATGAGGCATGGTAGAATAAGGGAACATGAGGTTAGCTTTTCCATCTTAAAAATTAAAATAGGCTGGCGCTGCGGCTCAATAGGCTAATCCTCTGCCTGCGGCACCAGCACACAGTGTTCTAGTCCTGGTCGAGGCACCGGATTCTGTCCCGGTTGCTCCTCTTCCAGTCCAGCTCTCTGCTGTGGCCCGGGAGTGTAGTGGAGGATGGCCCAAGTCCTTGGGCCCTGCACCCACATGGGAGACCAGGAGAAGCACCTGGCTCCTGGCTTCGGATCAGCGTGGTGTGCTGCAGTGGCCATTGGAGGGTGAAGCAATGGCAAAGGAAGACCTTTCACTCTGTCTCTCTCTCTCCCACTGTCCACTCTGCCTGTCAAAATAGAATTAAAATGACTTCAGCAATAACTATATAAATTTATGAAGTATAATGTGATAATTCAGCAAAGGTAACCATGTGCACTGGTAAAATCAGAGATATAAACATTTTTTCACATTTGCCTTGTTTAGGATTGCAGCCTATGATAACCTGTCTTTTTGCTCAGAGAATATCTAATAGTTTATTGTGAACTATTGTCACCCCACTCTGTTAGGTTACACTAGGAACATGTTCCTTCAACTTGTGATTTGGTGCCCATTATCCAATCTCCTTCTAATTTCCCACACATACTTAGCATTCTACAGTCATCATTATTATGTGTCAGATTGATTTTTTTTATATTCTACACCTGTAAGAGAAAATGTAGTATTTGTCTTTGTGTGTGTTTCAACTATTTAATTAATACAGTGTTTTCCAAGTCCCTCCATTTTGCTGAAAATGATAGAATTTTATTCCGTTTATGCTCAAATAATATTCCATTGTGAATATATACTATATTTTCCTTATGCAATCATCTGGTGATAGACATTTTGGTTTATTCCATATCTTGCTATTGTGAACAGTGCTACAATACACATGAGAGTTCAGTTATTTTTCCAATAGAATTATTTCACATCTTTTGAGTATCCACCTAGCTGATTCTTTTTATTTAAAAAAAATAAACAATTAAACACTAGAATCAGCCAGTGCCAGAGCTCACTGGGCTAATCCTCCACCTGCAGTGCCAGCACCCTGGGGTTCTAGTCCCGGTTGGGCAGCCAGTTCTCTCCTGGTTGATCCTTTTCCAGTCCAGCTCTCTGCTGTGGCCCTGGAAGGCAGTAGAGGATGGCCCAAGTGCTTGGGCCTTGCACCCACATGGGAGACCAGGAGGAAGCACCTGGCTTCTGGCTTCAGATCAGCACAGTGCACCGGCCGTGGTGGCCATTTTGGGAGTGAACCAATGGAAGGAAGACCTTTCTCTCTGTCTCTCTCTTTCTCAATGTCTAACTCTGCCTTTCAAAAAATAAATATATAAATAAAATTTAAAAATAAATACATAAATTCTAGAACCATGAGCTACCCATTTATTTTATTTGCTTTGTAGAAATGTTGAGTTTTACCTGCACATCCAAACATTGGAATGTTCATATTAAATTGCAGGTTTAACAATGGGATTTTAGGGCGAATATTATGATTCAGTGAGTTAAGTGGTTACTTGAGGTTTCCACATCCTGTATCAGATTGCTTGGTTTGGAATCCCACCTCTAATTCTGATCCAGCTTCCTGCTAGTGCACACTCTTGGAGGCAGCAAAGATGGTCATGTACTTGGGTCACTGCCATGCAGCTGAGAGACTCAGATGGAATTCTTTGTTCCTGGCATTGGCCAGGCTGGGCCCAGACTATTATAGACATTTGTGGAGAGAACTGGTGGATAAAAGTTTTTTCCTCCATGCCTCAACTTTTGTATCTGCAACTGACTTTCAAATAAATACATCTTTTTTAATGATTTATTTTATTTATTTGAAAGAGTTACAGAGAGAGGAAGAGACAGAGAGAGAGAGAGAGGTCTTCCATGTGCTGGTTCACTCCCCAAATGGCCACAACAGTTGAAGCTGCACTGATCTGAAGCCAGGATCCAGGAGCTTCCTCCAGGTCTCCCACAATGGTGCAGGGGCCCAAGCACTCTGGCTATCTTCTACTGTTTTCCCAGTCCACAGCAGAGAGTTGGATTGGAAGAGGAGCAGCCGGGACTAGAACTGGCGCCCATATGGGATGCCAGCACTGCAGGCCAGGGCTTTAACCTGCTGTGCCACAGCACCAGCCCCTAAACAAATACATATTTAAAAATAAGGGGTCTGACCATGCTGGATCCATAATCCCTGTGGATGACTATTGACTGTAGCTAGATAGCTGCTATTTCTTTTAGATGGTAAGCATTTGCTAATTCACCATACTCATTATTGTATTCTAATAGGTCCTCTTCCGTCCTCCACGCTGTTTGCCTCAGCACCGTTATCACTGAGTGGGAATTCTGTCAAGTAACAAATTGTCATGGATAGTCACAGAGAAGACTTATCAGGACTAATAGCTTCTTGATTCCTTAGGAAACTATGTTATTGCCATTCTCAGGAAGAAATGGGTTCTAATACATGTTGAGCTCAAGAGATGATTATTCCCAGAGGGCCAATATTTTTGGTGTATATGTGGGGGATCAGGGCTGTGAGGGAATGCTGGGCCTGCAAAATAGCTTGGTAATGAAAATCTTAGCATTTCGAAAATCTTAAATGCAGTGGCTTAGAAGAAACTGCTTTGTATAATATGCTTGATTTTAAATATATGATTTTTGTAATGAATTAAGGGTAGATAATTGATAGTCTACCTCATGATAAGATCTCATTAATGGGGAGTTGAGGATTAACTGGAGAGGGAGAAACAACTCAAACTGCTGGAAAAGGCTGAACAGAGCTCAGAATATGAGGCAGAAAACAGTCCTCAATTTGGGTAGGTCAAAGATGTTTTGAAAATGCGTGATCATGGCCAGCACTGCAGCTCACTAGGCTAATCCTTCACCTGCGGCAGCAGGACTCCACGTTCTAGTCCCAGTTGGGGTGCTGGTTCTGTCCTTGTTGCTCCTCTTCCAGTCCAGCTCTCTACTGTGTCTCTGGAAGGCAGTGGAGGATGGCCCAAGTGCTTGGGCCCTGTACCTGCATGGGAGATGGGGAGGAAGCACCTGCACCAGCCGTAGTGGCCATCTGGGGGGTGAACCAACAGAAGGAAGAATTTTCTCTCAGTCTCTCTCTCACTAACACTGCCTGTCAAAAAATAAAAATAAAAATAAAAATAAATAAAATGCACAACCAGGTGTTCCATTGCCTTTTGGAAAAAAGCTTTGTTCCTCAGGTAAACTACCACCTACTCTCCAGCCTCAGCCTCTGTAGCATGCCTGCCCTACCCCACAGTGTCTAAGTACAGCTCCAGAGATCTTTGCCCACACTGCTGCCATAGGAAAGGATGGAGGAATTGGGTTGTCACTGGAAGAGGCCAGGTCTAGCTTGCCCTTGGGTTGATCCACTACCTATTTCTAGTCCAGCTCTGATTGATAGTCATCATCTTTAGTGTTAGCCATGGGCATGTCTCAGGCTTGCACACTGTTACTGTTACATGGCTGCTTCACTAGCACCCACTCAGAACATATTCCACTCATCCTGTCATTAGCTGGAGGCTCCATTCATGCTCAGGATTGGGCTCTGCCTCCCACTTACTCGAGTAGGTAGCTATGATACACATTTCTTTTTTTTTTTAATTTTTTTGACAGGCAGAGTGGATAGTGAGAGAGAGAGACAGAAAGGTCTTCCTTTGCCGTTGGTTCACCCTCCAATGGCTGCCGTGGTAGGCGCGCTGTGGCCCACGCTCTGTGCTGATCCAATGGCAGGAGCCAGGTGCTTCTCCTGGTCTCCCATGGGGTGCAGAGCCCAAGCACTTGGGCCATCCTCCACTGCACTCCCTGGCCACAGCAGAGAGCTGGCCTGGAAGAGGGGCAACCGGGACAGGACGGTTCCCCGACCAGGACTAGAACCCAGTGTGCCAGTGCCTCAAGGCAGAGGATTAGCCTAGTGAGCCGCGGCACCGGCTCTATGATACACATTTCTAACACCCCCATGGGACAGGCCCTAGAGTTAATTTTATAAAAAATGATTCTGCAACTTTGGGCTTTAGGATTCCTTCATACTGTTTAAACCCACTGCAAGTACAAATGAGCTTCTGTAAGTGAATTGTTTCAGGTATATTTTGTAAATATTAGATCTGAAAAAGTTAAATACAAGCATACACATTTTTGCATTTCAATAGCCATTATAGAAATCACGATTAACTGAGTTAATGATGTGGTATCTACAAACCTTACATAGGGTTCAGAATGATCAACCTAAATTGTGATCACACAATTCCTAGAGTTCAAGTTACACTTGGGGGGGGGGCATATTACCATGGTTAAGAAGTGTTCTTTGCATATTTATTATAATTCTCTTGAAAATGCCTGGTAGAGTTTTAAACAGGCATGACATTTCACAACACCATCAATAGATGTTAAAGATTTCTATGATGAAACTTATAAAACATTAAAGAAAGAAGTAGAAGAAGACACAAATAATGGAAAAATCTTCCATGTTCATGACTTGGAAGAATTAATATCATTGAAATGCACATCTTCGAAAACCAATTTACAGAATCAGTGAGATACCATTCAAAATACCAAAGGCATTCTTTTCAGATCTAGAAAAAAATGATGCTGATATTCATATGGAAACACAGGAGACTCAAAATAGTGAAGCCAATCATATACAACAAAAACAAAGCCAGAGACATTGCAATACCAGATTTCAATACATACTACAGGGCAGTTATAATCAAAACAGCCTGAAACTGGTACAAAAAGAAATGGATAGACCAATAGAACACAACAGAAACATCAGAAATTAATACAAACATCTATAACCAACTTATATTTGATCAAGAAGCTAAGGCTAATCCCTGGAGCAAGGACAGTCTATTCAACAAATGGTGCTGGGAAAACTGGATTTCGACATGCAGAAATATGAAGTAAAACCCCTACATTACCTCTTACATAATAATGCACTCAACATGGATTAAAGATCTAAATCTATATCCCTACACCATCAAATTATTAGAGAACATTGGAGAAACCCTGCAGTATATTGGCAGAAGCAAAGACTTGTAGGAAAAAACCCAGAGGCACAGGCAGGCAAAGCCAGAATTAACAATAGGGATTACATCAAATTGAGAAGTTTCTGTACTTTAAAAGAAACAGTCAAGAAAGTGAAGAGGCAACCGATAGAATGGGGAAAATATTTGCAAATTATGCAACTTTTAAAGGATTAATAACCATAATCTACAAAGAGATCCAGAAACTCCACAGTAACAAAATAAACAACCCAGTTTAGAGATGGGCCAAGGATTTGAACAGATATTTTTCAAAAGAGGAAATCCAGGGTCCAGCGCTTTGGCTCACTTGGCTAATCCTCCACCTGTGGTGCCGGCATTCCATACAGGCATCGGTTTCTACTCCCAGTTGCTCTTCTTCCAGTCCAGCTCTCTGCTATGGCCTGGGAAGGCAATGGAGGATGGCCCAAGTGCTCGGGCCCCTGCACCTGCATGAGAGACCAGGAGAAAGCACCTGGCTCCTGGCTTCGGATTAGTGCAGTGTGCCAGCTGTAATGACCATTTGGGGGGTGAACCAAGGGAAGGAAGACCTTTCTCTCTGTCTCTCTCTCTCAGTCAAAAAAAGAGATTTATTTATTTATTTGCAAGGCAGAGTTACACAGAGAAGCAGAGAGAGAGAGAGAGAGAGAGAGAGAGAGAGAGAGAGAGAGAGAGAGAGAGAATCTTCCATCTGCTGATTCACTCCCCAGTTGGCTGCAACGGACAGAGCTGTGCTGATCCAAAGCCAGGAACTTCTTCCAGTTCTCCCACACAAGTGCAGAGGTCAAAGGCCTTGGGCCATTTCTGCTGCTTTCCCAGGCCATAGCAGCAGAGATCTGGGTTGGAATGGGAGCAGCTGAGATTAAAAATGGTGCCCTTATGGGATGCCGGTGCTTCAGGCCAGGGCATGAACCCACTGTGAAACAGTGCTGCCTCCTACAAATTTTTATATAATATCTGCAAAGCTGTATCTACACAATCATTGTACTTAATTAATAATAGTTCATAAGAAATATTGGAAGTAAAATATTACTTCAAAATAATGTAAAAATCTAATCCATTTTAGTTCTAGAACTCTCCATTTACAAATTGCACCTTATGTGTTCTGCTTAATGCAGCATCCTTAATCAATCATATTGTCTTCATCAAAATAATAAACCATAGGATATTTTTCATCTCTCTCTTCCCTTCTCTTACTATCTGTGGAATGAATAATTTTATAGGTGTTTTCAATTGCCTTCTAGAATAGTGACTATAAGCCATAAATTGGAAATTATTGAACTATCTAAAGATTGATTTCTCTTATTTCTTCATGAGTATGGGAGATCCAAAAAGCAGGACATTTAAAACCAAAGATGCAGGATATTTAAAATCAAATACCTAAATGCATCTCCTTAATGCAGGAAGATGTGAAAAGAAAAACAAAAGCAATTATAAGTAATTTACATAGCTCATGGAGAATATTTCAGTTTTGTCATTGGGAAGATTCATAAAATAATGATCAGATGCTAGTTTTTTCTTTTCTTCGATTTTTTCTTTTTAAAATTTATTTGAAAGGCAGAGTTACAGAGGGGTATGGAAGAGACACAGATCTTCCATCCACTGGTGCATTCCCCAAGTGGCTCTAATGGCCAGGGATGTACCAGGCCAAAGCCAGGAGACTAAGGCTTTTTCTGGATCTGCTACCTTGTGTCAGGGGTCCAAGCAGTTGGTCCATCTTCTGTTGTTTTCCCAAGTGCATTATCAGGGAGCTGTACTAGAAGTGGGTCACTTAGGTCTTGAATTGGCACGCATAAGTGATGATGGCATTGACTTGGCTGTTTAATCCTTTTCACTACAACTCTGGCTCCTTCTGCATTTTTCTTTAATATAAATTCATTCTATAATAGGTAGTGACAATTTTTACTCTAAATTTTCTGGATATATTTCCACAATCCAGGTGTGTTTTATCCTTGTTTTCCACTCTAGTCTCTTTTACACATCTTACCCCTCATTCAGAATTTATACCAACATATTCTCAATGAAAATATAACCATTAGCCATTATTTAAAACCTTAATTTTGAAGCATATGGACATTATGTGTTATGCTTTAAAAGTCCATATTCTGCCCAACTCTTCATCTTAGTACTTTCCTGTCTGCCTATTGCTTTGATATTACTGATTTGTTTGCTGATGCCCTTCTCAGCAATATCTATATTTTATTTTATTTTGTCCACATATAAACTTATATTCCATTTAATATTATACAAACATTTAAACTTAAAGAATGAAATGAAAATAGGTACTTTTTACAAGTGTGAGATAAATGAATTCAAATTTAAGAATTTGCTTTTAGTTTATTGAATCTAATTTATTTGACTTCTTTTTTTGGTGGATAGAATTAAACAGTGAGAGAGAGACAGAGAGAAAAGTCTTCCTTCCATTGTTTCATCCCTTCAAATGGGCACTACGGCCGGAGCTACACTGATCTGAAGCCAGGAGCCAGGTGCTTCTTTCTGGTCTCCCATGTGGGTGCAGGGCCCAAACACTTGGGCCATCCTCCACTGCCATCCTGGGCCACAGCAGAGAGCTGGACTGGAAGAGGAGCATCTGGGACTAGAACTCAAGACCCATATGGGATGCCAGCACTGCAGGTGGAGGATTAACCAAGTGAGACATAGAGCCGGCCCCTTATTTGACTTCTAATTTTGAAAAAAAAATTTCTCTTCTCCAGTTAGTAACCTTTAGAAAATGTGCCTAAGTGAATTGTGAGTATTCATTATTTAAGATATGGTGAAGTAAAGTATTTTAAAATGAAGAAACCATTATTTCTATGCTAAAACTTCTATTGATTTAAGCAATAATATTCTGTGTTTATACAGGGAGTCAGGAAAATGCAAATAAGCAGAAGAAATAAGGCATCCATAGTCCTACCAATGAGAAACTTTCTATTTTAATCCTTCATGATTCTTATTCCTGTATCTTCCTCTGTGAATGTAATTGCTGTGGTACAGATTCAGTTTCTTCTTTCTTTTCTAGATTCAAAATATGATAATGAAATTTGAACAAGAGATTAATGTAACAGTAGTAACAGCAACAGGTTAAAAGTACAAAGATGGCAAATGCTGTCAGAAAAATGTTATTTCAAAAATAATCTAAGCAAAATTCAGCATTAAAGCCAAAACAGAGAAAAACAATAAATGCCCTATGTAGTTAATATGCCAATTCTTATATCTTTAAACATGTCAGTGTTACAATTAAAGTTGGACATAGATCAAGAAGACATAACTGCACACATTTGTTTGAGTATATAAATCAAGGAAGAGCATACTAATAGTCCTGTTCCAGGCCCATACTCCCTTGCCTATGAATTTTAAGTCTAAATGACCTTGAAAATGTGAGGCTTTGACACAATGGTTAAGATGTCACATGGGAAACTGCATCCCATATGTGGAATTCATGAGCTCAAGTCCTGCCTTCTGTTCCAGCTTCCTACTAACATTATGCTTTGCTAAAAAAGACCAATGTGATTGGCTATAGAGAAGAACCTCTGTCTTCACTTGGGGTTAGACATACTTTATGTTATTCAATTCTTTGCTGCCTTTCCAAATAATAATCATTTTATTATATTTTTAAATATTTGAAAGGTAGAGTTACAGATAAATGGAGTCACACACACACAAACACACACACACACTTACAGATAGGGAGAAGGAGAGAGACAAGGAGTGAGGAAGAGAGGGAAATAGAGAAAAAGAGAGAGAGAAAGAGAAAGGGAGAGAATTTTCTATGCACTGATTCATTCCCCAAATGACCACAGATGCCAGAGATGGGCCAGGCCAAAGCCTCAAACATGATCTGGGTCTCCATGTGAGAGTAATATGGACCCAAATATTCGGTCCATTCTCCAATCCTTTTGCAGATGCCTTATGAGGGAGCTGGATTGGAAATGAAACAACTACTTTCAAAATAAATGACAAGTGTCTGCTAATACTAACTGATAGAATCAAAAAGGGAGAGAAAGATCCAACATGGGAAGCAGGATACACAGCAGACTCATAGAATGGCAGATGTCCTAAACAACACCATGGCCTCAGAATCAGCCCTCAAGGCATTCGGATCTGGCTGAAGAGCCCATGAGAGTATAGTAGGCATGGAAAGCCAAGATATCATGGAAAAAAAAAGACCTAAATGAATGATCTCTGTGAGTGAGATCCCAGTGGAAAGAATGGGGCCATCAAAGAAGGAGGTACCCTTCTCCGAAGGGAGGAGAGAACTTCCACTTTGACTATGACCCTATCGGAATAAGATCAAAGCAGCGAAATCTAAAGGCTTCCATAGCCCTGGCAACTCATGACTAGAGCCTAGGGAGATTACTGACGTCATAAACAAGAGTGTCAAATTGTTAAGTCAGCAACAGGAGTCACTGTGTACTTACACCCCGTGTGGGATTTGTCCCTAATGTGTTGTCTAATGTGCAGTGATGCTATAACTAGTACTGAAACAGTATTTTTACACTTTGTGTTTCTGTGTGGGTACAAACTGATGAGGTCTTCACTAATTATATACTGAATTGATCTTCTGTATATAAAGAGAATTGGAAATGAAAAAAAAAAAACCGGTGTTAAATTGGAAATGGCATAGAAAATTAATTAATTTAAAAAAAAACTATTATGTAGGATCTCTGTCTTTAATGTGCTGTACACTCTTATTTAATGCTATAACTAGTACTCCAATGGTAGTTTTTTCACTTTATGTTGCTATATGGGCAAACTGTTGAAATCTTTACCTAATATGTTCTAAACTGATCTTCTGTATATAAAGAGAATTGAAAATGAATCCTTATGTGAATGGGAGGGGAAAGGGAGCGGGAAAGGGGAGGGTTGCAGGTGGGAGGGAAGTTATGGGAGGGGGGAAGCCATTGTAACCCATAAGCTGTACTTTGGAAATTTATATTCATTAAATAAAAGTTTTAAAAAAAAAGTCAAAATAAATGTCATATATAACCCTGGCATTGCAGGACTCAGTTTAACCTGGTACAATATATCAGCCCAAATTAATAGATTTTCAAAGAAATTTTGACAATTTTGATAGCTGAAAAATAAAAATAATAATATTATTTCATGATCAATGGAAATTATATGAAACTCAAACTTGAATGATCATGAGATTTTATTGGCTGAGGCCAGTGCTGTGACGCCTTAATCCCATATGGGCCAGAGTTCTAATCCTGGCTACTCCTCTTCCAATCCAGCTCTCTGCTATGGCCTAGTAGAGCAGCAGAGGATGATCCACGTCCTTGGGCCCATGCAAGCATGTGGGAAACTTGGAAGAAGCTCCTGGCTCATGGCTTCAGATTGGCATAGCTCTGGCCATCAGTGGAAGGAAGACCTTTCTCTCTATCTCTCCCTGTCTTTTTCCATAAATCTACCACTCAAATAAATAAATAATATCTTTTTAAAAAGTTTAATTGACATATGACCACCCATTCATCATCTATCATTCCTGAGACCAGAGTTGAATAGTTGTGACAGACAGTAAATTGGCATACATGTCTAAAACATTTGCTTCACTATTTTCCCATCTCTCCAAAGTATCATTGCCTTTTTAGCATTCCACAGTACTGTTTTGTGGGAAATAAGTTGAATGAAGTACTCTAAGCCTTAATTCTCTAACAAGACAAATGAACTCTTGCCATTCCTTGGTTGCCTCATGGAATTATTTCTCCATACCCAAGCACTCATACCATCCACTTTCCCTGGAGAACCCCTCTCTTGTGCATTCGGAAACTCCTGGTCATATTTCAGAATCTCATCCAAATCCCACCTTCCTAAAGTTTTTCTTGAGTCCTCCAGGCAGAATCAGTACCTACACCCTGCTTCCACAGTGTGGCAGACGGGCCTCTAATGTTTTTGTGAGGAGCCAGGGTGAAGGAAAGGCACTCAAATCTCCACTAATAGTAACTTGTAGTAACTCCTACTCCTCTGCTCTCTTCATACATGCACCTTCCTCTCTAGTCTCATTGACATGTGAAGTCATTGTTTTAGCAATATAATGAGTGAGAAGGGATGTGAACATTCATTGCAGTGATCTGGTAAGCCTCAGCTTCACTCAGAAAATAAGATGCTCCAGAACCCCTAAAGCATCCATTATAGAATTTTCACATTTCTTTTTTCATTTCATTGCCTTCACTAGATCAAGCTCCTAAAACAAGGGAAAAAGTTTTTTCTCTCTTTATGACTCTCATTTCAAAAGGCAGGCATATTCCATAGACATTGGGAGAATTGCATTGCATGAGGTACTTTTACTGCCATGGTTCTGAAATCATGCCACTATCTTGGCCATAGAGGAAAACAACCTATGACTTCATATAGATCAATGTTGATAAATAATAAGACAGGGCACAAAAATCTTTAAGGATAGTGATTTTCAAACTTTAGTGTGCTTAGGATCCACACACAGAAATGGTCCAATAGGCAGATTTCAGAACCTCACCCCAAGCATTCTGAGCTGTAAAAGCATGAAGTCCAGAATTATATTGCTGGTTAGCTTGAACCTTATAACTCAGGTAGTCATAGACTGTACTGTTTGGGAACCCAGCACCATGTTGCCTATTTAGTTTACAGATTCACATAGACACACTCCTTCCTAGGATATTCTCAGGTATCTATAAGGATATCTTGCTTTGGGATAGCTTTAAGTTAAAGGAAACTCATTCAGGAGATAAATTAGATATCACTTATATTTCAAATAGATGTTCATTGTATGAAAAGATCTGCTATAAGTGGCCATTGAAAGATCCAGAAACCCCTGATAGTTTTCAAAATTGTATGTTATTTTAAATATGATTTACACTCAAGTTTTCTGGAATATTGCTCTTGTTATGTTCTTTAAAATTTACACTTTTATGTAAATTGCCCAAAAATGTAACATCACACCCGTGGTAACTTTTTAAAAATTTATGATATCACAATGGTGGATTAAAATATTCCAATTGATTATTACATCAACAGGGTTTCTAGGTCATCACAATTGATTATGAGAAAACAAAGTTTAGAGAATCACAATAAATTTTGATTTCACCTTTTTTATATTATAATTGGTTGTAACACCATAATAATTTCATGGCATCACAGTGGAAACTTATAACATCACAATGGTAGTTTATGATGTCACAATTATTGTATCACAATGGCATGTTCGTGATGTCACAATGACATTTATGGCTTCAAAGTTCAATTAATTATTACAACATAGTAGCATCTTTATGAAATCTCAATTATATATGTATCATGGTATAAATCACAGTATTGTCATCACAGTGGCTTTCATGACATCACAATTGAATATGACATCACAATGGTGGTCTATGGAATCATGATTATGACATCACAATGCTAGGTTTATGATTTTATGATATTTATGACTTCATAGTTGATTATGACATCACAATTATTTGTGACATAACAGTTGCCAGTTTATCGCATCATAATATTGATTTATTAAAAAAACAGTGGTTTTCATAATCTTACAATTGATTATCATATCACAATGGCAGTGTATCACATCACACTTGATTATGACTTCTAAAAGGTAGATTTCTGACATCACAATGGTTTTTATGAGTACATAACTCTCTTATAACATCATAATGTTTTATTGACATCAGAATTGATTATAATGTCAGAAGGAAAGGCTGATAACATCACAGTGTTTTAAGACTTCAATATAGATAATTACATCACAATGGTAGTTTATTATATCCCAGTTGAATTTTTGGCATTTTATGACTATCACAATTGTTTATGACATAACAGTGGTACATTTAGGACAACACAATGGTATGCTATGCCATTGCAATATTGTTTTACAGGATCACAGCAGATTTTATGACATCACAATTGGATACAATAATGGTGGTTTATAACATCACTATTGATGCAACATCACAATGGTTTATATGGAGTAATAATTGCTTATGATATCACAAACTGATTATGACTTCATATTGGCAGATGCATGACATCACAATGGTTTTATGAGTTAACTGATTATGAAGCTAATTATAGGTATATGATATAATATTGTAGTTGATTAGGAAATTACAAGAATTTTTATGAAAACAATTTATTAAAACATAACAATGATAGCTTTATGTCTTTTATAACATGTTATGATTATTACCTCACAATGGTAGTTTTATGACATCACAACAGTTTTCATTGCTTCAATATTTCATCATGACTACACAATGTTTGGCCTATGACATCACTATTGCATATTTATTGCAGCACAATATCAGTGTCTGTCATCAAAATAGTTTTCATAATATCAGAATTGATTATAACATCAATATTGTAGCTTCTGTCATCACAATTGTTAATGCCATCACAATACTTGCTTATTACATAGTAATTGAGGCATCATAATTATAGGTTTATGATATTATGATGGTTTTTATGAATTCACAATTGAATATGACATCATAATGGTTAGTTTATGGGATCACAATTAATTATGATGTAACAGTGGTAAGGTATGATGTGCCAATTATTTCAGACTTCACAATTGGTTATGAGACCATAATGGTAGTTTTATGAGATCACAATGATGATTATGACATCACTGGGTTCGTTTATGACATCATAATTGATCATAATGCCACAATGGTAGTTTTATGACATCAGAATAGTTGGTTTATATTATTATAATTATTCAATGACATCATAACTGATTATGATATAACAAATGTAAGTTTGTTGCAGCACAATATTTTACGTCATCACAATACTGATCTATGAAATCATAGGTGATTTATGACATCACTAGTGATTGTGGTATCACAATGGTGGCTTATGACATCTTAATTGATTAAGATGGCACAACAGTGGGTTTGTAATTTCACAATGTCTTTTATGACATGACAGTTGATTATGACATCACAGTGGTTGCTTTATGATATCACAATGGTGGTTTATCAAATTCTGATTGATTATAATATCACAAGGGTTTTGATTATGTCATAACATTTGTAATTTTATAAAATTATAGATTTTACATATCACAATAGAGTTAAGCACAATAATTTTCATGACATCACAGTTGACTACAACATGATGGTAGTGGTTAGTGACATGAAAATTTATTGACATCAGGATATTCATGACATCACAATATTGGTTTATGACATAATAATAGTGTTTTGGCCTCATAATTGATTTTGATATTGCATGGAGGTTTATAATATCATACTTTATTATGATGTCACAATGGTCAGTTTATTGTAACCCAAATGGTTCAATGACTTCACAGTTGATTATGAGATCACATTGGTAGTTTTATAACATCACAATGATATTTATGACACCACTATAGTTGTTCATGATATCAAAATTCATTATTACAATACAGTGGTAGGTTTATGACACCATAATTGTTTTTACAATTCCCTGATTATTATGACATCACCATAGTAGACCTATAGCCATGGTTTTTGTCATCACAATGGTGGATTATGAAATAGCAATTGATTATGACTCTATAATGGCTTGTTTATAATGCCAGTTTTTTATGATTTCACAATTGATCATGACATTACAATGATAATTTTATGATATGACAATTGTGGTTTATGGCATCTCAGTTGATTATGATATCACAAGAATTTTTCAACCTCACAATTGATTAATAAATAGTAATGATAGCTTTATTTTATGTCATCTTAATATTGGTCTATGACATCACAATGGGATTTTTGACATAAGAGTGGAATATAATGTAATAGTGGATGATCCAGTGCCCATATGGGATGCCAACACTTCAGGCCAGGGCTTTAACCCACTGCACCACAGTGCTGGCCCCATCACAATGGACTTTATGATATCACAATAGACTTCAGATAACAATTATTTTTAACATGATGTCACAATTGATTTAAAAATCATAATGGTGGTTTATGAGATGAAAATTGATTATGACATAATTATGGTTGCTTTATGACAACAAAATAGTTTTATGACAGCACAATTAACTGTAAAATCACAATGGTGGTTGATGACATAATAGATTATGATGTAACAATTTTAATGAGTCTGCTATTGATTGTGACATCAAATTTTAAATATATTATGTCACAAATGTGAATTATATCAGTATTGTTTCATGTCATCACAATCATTGCTGTGACATCAAAATTTTGACATCGATGGCATCACAATAGCTTTCATGTCATAGTTGATTTTTGAAATTGAAAAGATTTTTGTGATAACATAATTGATTATAACAACCTGTTGGTAGTTTATGACATCACCATTATGACATCATAATGATAGGTTTATGGTGTAACATTTGATTTATAATTTCACAATTGATTATGACAGAACAACTGTAGATTTTGATAGCACAAGTATGATTTATCACATCTGAATTGACTGTGACATCATATAAATTTTTTAGTGTATTAAAATTGATTGTGACATAGTAATAGTAGCTTATGATGTCACCATGTTTTTGTATAGTCACAATTGATTTTGACCTCTCAATGGTTTCATGACATCACAGTTCATAACATCATATTGGCAGCTTTATGCCATGACACTGGAAGTCTATACTGGTACAATTGGGTATGCCATCACAATTGAACTGTTGGTTTATGCTCTCATAACAGATTTGTAACTTTATAATTCATTATGACAGCACAATGGTTAATTTATGATATCATTATAGTACTTGATAGCATCAGAATATTTGGCATCAAAATGGTCTCCTGATATCACAATTGATTATTACATCACAGTGCTGGTTAATAAATTCACAATTGATTATGCCATACAATGTAATTTTATGACATAACTACCTTAATATATGATACTATAATTGATTATGATGTCTAATATAAATTTATTGCCTCACAGGGTATTATGAATTCACAATTGATTATGATGTCACAGTGGTAGATTTTTGATATAACAATGGTGTTTTATGACATGCTAGAGTATTATGACATCTCAAAGAAATTTATGACATCACAATTGATTATTGCTTGACAATGTAAGTTTATAACAGCACAGTGGACTCAATAATGTACTTATGATGCCACAATACTTTGGGTGATTTCATAGTGATTATGTATTAAGAATGATTGATTTGTATCACAATCATTGTTTGTTAAATCCCAACTTATTATAATAGCACAAGGGTATTTGCATGACAACTGATTCAGACTTAACAATGATAGCTTATGACATCACAATGTTTTATGATATCAGAATATATTTTAAAATCTGATTTTTGACATCATAATCATAATATATTGACAGTTTTGGCCGGCGCCGTGGCTCAACAGGCTAATCCTCCGCCTTGCGGCGCCGGCACACCGGGTTCTAGTCCCGGTCGGGGCACCGATCCTGTCCCGGTTGCCCCTCTTCCAGGCCAGCTCTCTGCTGTGGCCAGGGAGTGCAGTGGAGGATGGCCCAAGTCCTTGGGCCCTGCACCCCATGGGAGACCAGGAGAAGCACCTGGCTCCTGCCATCGGATCAGCGCGGTGCGCCGGCCGCAGCACGCTACCGCGGCGGCCATTGGAGGGTGAACCAATGGCAAAGGAAGACCTTTCTCTCTGTCTCTCTCTCTCACTGTCCACTCTGCCTGTCAAAATATATATATATATATATATATATATATATGTATATATATATATATATATATATATATTGACAGTTTTATTACTACAGAATTATTGGTTAATGACATCATAATAGTACATTAATTGAACCACAATACTTGTCTATGATGTCTCTATGGCTCTCATGGAATCACAACTGACTATAAATTCATACGGATTGTTTTATGACATGCCAACTGGTTATGCCATAACAAGTGTTGGTTATGCATCACAATTGGTTGTAATATAACTATTGTGGGTTTATGATGCCATAGTGGGTTTGTGAATTTAAACTTGATTTTCACAGCATAGCAGTAGGTTTGTGACATCACAATGTTGATTAATGGTATCAAAATATCAGTTTATGGACTCAAGATGGATTTTTTTTTTTAATTTTTGACCGGCAGAGTGGACAGTGAGAGAGAGACAGAGAGAAAGGTCTTCCTTTTGCCGTTGGTTCACCCTCCAATGGCCGCCACGGTAGCGCGCTGCGGCCGGCGCACCGCGCTGATCTGATGGCAGGAGCCAGGTGTTTATCCTGGTCTCCCATGGGGTGCAGGGCCCAAGGGCTTGGGCCATCCTCCACTGCACTCTCTGGCCACAGCAGAGAGCTGGCCTGGAAGAGGGGCAACCGGGACAGGATTGGTGCCCTGACCGGGACTAGAACCCAGTGTGCCGGCACCGCTAGGCGGAGGATTAGCCTAGTGAGCCGTGGTGCCGGCCTCAAAATGGATTTTATGACATAACTGTCGAACATGATATCACAGCAGTGGTTTACATCTTTTTTTTTTTAAAAAAAGATTCATTTGTTTATTTGAAACTCAGAGTTACACAGAGAGAGGAGAGGCAGAGAGAGTGAGTGAGGTTTTCCATCCACTGGATCACTTGCCAGTTGGTCGCAATGGCCAGATCTGTGCCAATCTGAAGCCAGGAACCAGGAGCTTCTTCTGGGTCTCCTACATGGGTGCAAGGCCCAAGGACTTGGGTCATCTTCTGTTTTCCCAGGCTATAGCAGAGAGCTGGATCAGAAGTACAGCAGCCAAGATTCAAACCAGTGCACATATGGATCTGGCACTGAAGGCAATGACTTTACCTGCTATGCTACAGTGTGAGCCCCAGTAGTTTATGAAATTACAATGACTTCATAATGATAGATTTATGACACCACAATACTTTTTGTGTTTTCAACTGACCATGACATCATAATGGTAAGTTTTCAGTATAAAAATGGTGGTTTATCATATCTTTGTTGATCATGATGTCACAAGGATATTTACATCAGAATTGATTATGACATGATATTGATTATGACATCACAATTGATTATGAAATGATTATGTCATAAATGATTATGATATGGAAGTGTTATACTAACATTAGTTTTTATAAGCATTGAAATATTGACTTATGACATCACAATGGATTTATGATATCACAATTAATCACATCATATTCATAATATATATCACAATTGATTATGGCATGTCACATGCTGTTATTTTTTATATTTTTGACAGGAAGAGTGGACAGTGAGAGAGACAGAGAGAAAGGTCTTGCTTTAGCCATTGGTTCACCCTCCAATGGCCGCCATGGCCGGCGCGCTGCGGCCGGCACACCGTGTTGATCCGAAGGCAGGAGCCAGGTGCTTCTCCTGGTCTCCCATGGGGTGCAGGGCCCAAGGACCTGAGCCATACTCCACTGCACTCCTGGGCCATAGCAGAGAGCTGGCCTGGAAGAGGGGCAACCGGGACAGAATCTGGTGCCCCGACTGGGACTAGAATCCGGTGTGCTGGTGCCACTAAGAGGAAGATTAGCTTGTTGAGCCATGGTGCCAGCCTCGCATGCCTTTATTTTATTGCTTCCTTGTACCTACTTCCAGCAGTGTCTGAGCATGGCTCATTTGGGTTCTCAATAGATTTGGAGTCACTGTTTGCAAATCTGTTCTTAGAGATCACATTCACAGCTTGAAATCAGTCTTGGGTGGGAATATTTACAATAAAGAAATGGTACACTGTTGTATCCCAGGATTCCCCTCCTCCTAAGGAACTGCTTTATCAGAATGACACTGCCCTGGCCTTTGTACTTGTTTCATTCAAAGAGCAATATTTTTCTTCCCACAAAGAATATATAGCATGCTATCTCTGGTTCTTAGTCAAAAGCTGGTTTAAACTTCAATTTCTAAGCTAGGAGTAAGTGCTCATTTTTGCATATCTCCCAGGTTCAGAGCCTGTGCAGATTAGACATTCCCAATAACTTTTCAACACCTTTCTTCACCCTGCTGCTAGATGCTTTAGCATGATCTTTAGGGAAGAACCTCAGTTGAAGACATGAATTTTCGAAAATCAATGCCCATGAGATGGAGGAAACACTGGTTTTATTTGAAGAAGTAAAGGAATTGTCACCTTTCCCCTTCTCCCTTTATTTCCCCACCTGCCTCTCCACCCCACTTCCTCCCTTTTGTCAAGATCCTTGGTGCCTAACCAGACCTTTCTCAGCTCCTTGCAATGCAAATAGCAAAACAGATAAGCTGCACAGGACAGCTATGAAACAGATAAGAGAAATTCCCAGAGATTTCAAAGAGCCCCTACTCTTCTGTCATCCACCTTCTACACTCTCCCTCCCCATGGTGATAAATTCTCTCCTAACCAGATAAAACCTGAGTCCCAAATGTGCCCAGTGCACAGTCTCTTCACAGGAACAGACTGTCACCAACCTCTTTGCTTCCAGTAAAGCAACCTGTCTCTGTTGAGTTCAGTCTCCAATCTCCTTTTTCTGTCTCTCCTTTCTGAGAGTATGAAAGGCCAGAAGATATTCCAGACCTAACAAGAAGTGTTTCTCCTTCTCATTTCAGAAAACAATGTTTACTTTCAAGTGTATCTTTCTACTTGAGGATAAACTTTTAGTACAGAAACCATCCAGTCCTTGCAGAGGCCACCGAGGTATGGAACAGAAGTTCCAGGTTACAGTTTTTTTTTCACCCAAACAGAAACAAAGCAATGGGAATAAAAGATATGGCTGTGTGAATTCACAGATGCCTTGCCAGTAAAATAGAAAAAAAGTAAGTAAATTTACAAAGTTTAGGCTATTTGATTTATTTTTATTTTATTTTTTTGTTTTTATTATTTACTTTTTGACAGGCAGAGTGTACAGTGAGAAAGAGAAACAGAGAGAAAGGTCTTCCTTTTCTATTGGTTCACCTCCCAATGGCTGCTGCAGCTAGCTCACTGCACTGATCCGAAGGCAGGAGCCAGGTGCTTTTCCTGGACTCCCATGTGGGTCAGGGCCCAAGGACTTGGACCATCCTCCACTGCACTCCCGGGCCACAGCCAGAGAGCTGGACTGGAAGAGGGGCATCTGTGACAGAATCTGGTGCCCCAACTGGGTCTAGAACCCCATGTACTGGCACTGCAGGCAGAGGATTAGCCTATTGAGCCATGGCGCCGGCCAAGGCCATTTGATTTTCAAAAAATTTCCATTCTTCTTTATTACTGTTATTTTATTAATTTTTAAAAAATATTTAAACTATGCAAAATTAATGTATTTTATATATATGAGTTTAGGAATATAGTGATAGTTCCCCCCTTCCTGCCTACGATCCAACCCTTTTTCCTCCTCCCTCTCACATTTCCAATGATAATTTTTACAATGACCTATTTTTAATTTATTTAATTATCATAAGGTTAATCCTACACTAAGTAAAAGAGTTCAACAAACATTATGAAGGATAATATATTGTTCCTCAACAGAAGAGACAAGGACTATAAACAATCATTGAGTCTCAAAATGTCAATTCCACTCCTTCAGATTACACGTTAGGTACTCTAATAGTTGCACTTGATAATGGAAAATATATGATATCCGTCTTTTGGAGAATGGCTTATTGCACTAAGTATAATGGTTTCCAGTTGCATCCATTTTGTTGCAAACCACAAGATTTCACTGTTTTTTTTACAGGTGAGTAGTACTCCATAGTACACCATAATTTCTTTAATTAGTCTACAGTTGATGGACATATAGGGTTGACCCCATATGTTAGCTTTTGTGAATTGAGCTGCAATGAACATGAGGGTGGCTAAAGATAATTCTTTCATATTAATTAAATTCCAAGGAGTAGGATGCCAGGATCATATAATACGTCTATATTCAGATTTCTGAGGTATCTCCAAACTGTTGTCTACAGCAGTTGCCAAATTTACATTCCCACTGATAGTGTACCAGGGTACCTTTTTCCCCACATCCTTGCTAGTATGTGTCATTTTTTGATTTCTGTATGTGGGTCTCTCTAATGGGAATGAGGTGAAACTTCATTGTGGCTTTGAGCATTGTGGTCTCTGACGGCTAATGATCATGGGCATTTTCTCTCTTGTATGTTAGACACTGGAATCTCCTCTCTTGAAAAATGCCTCTTCAAGTCATTTGCCCATTTCTTAACTGGGTTGTTTATTTTGTTTTTGTAGAATTTCTTGAAGTCTTTATAGATTCTGGATACTAATCTTGTATCAGATGCATAGTTTGCAAATATTTTCTCCCATTCTGTCAGTTACCTCTTCACTTTTTTGTCCTTTTGCAGTGCAGAAGCTTCTCAGCTTGATGTAATCTCATTTCTCAATTTTGACTGTGATTGCCTATGATTCTGGGGTCTTTACAAAAAGTATTTGTCTATGCCAATGTCTAACAGAGTTTCCCTAATATACCCTAGTGATTTGATGGTATCAGGTCATAGATTTAGGATTTGTTCAATTTTCAGAGTGTGTTTTGGATAAGTTGTAATTTAGCAAACTTGGTTCATACTTCATATACTTCTGCATACTTCATATTGCATGCAGAGATGCAGTTTTCCCAGTCCCGTTTAATTGAAGATACTGTGCTTTTTCCAGGGATTTATTTTAGCTCCTTTATCAAAAATAAGTTCACTGTAGATGCATGGACTGATTTCTGGAGCTTCTATTCAGTTACATTCATCTACATGTCTATGTTTGTTCCAGTACCAGACTGTTTTCATTATAACTTTCCTGTAGAATATCATGAAATCTGAATTTGTGATTGATGTCACCCACTTTGTTTCTACTCTATAAGATTGCCTTAGCTATTCAGGGACTGTTGTGTTTATATATTAATTTTAGCACCATGTTTCCCGATTTGAGAGGGATACCCAAAAGAATCTCCTGGCTCTTGACTTTGGATCAGCCCATCTTTGGCCATTGAAGCTATCTGAGGAGTGAACCAGCAGATGGAAGACCTCTCTCTTTCTCTCTCTACCTCTGCCTCACTGAAACTCTGCCTTTCAAATAAATAAGTAAATCTAAGAAAAGAGTTAGGAAATATATCCTCCCTTTCAATGGTTTGAATAGTTTGAGAATAATTGGATATAGTTCTTTAAATTCTTGGTAGAATTCAGCAGTGAAGCCATGCAGTCCAGTCTTTTCTTTTTTGGGATGGTCTTTATTACTGATTCAATCTCCATTTGGTTAATGCTCTCTTTAGGTTTTCTATGTTGTCATTACTCAATTTTGGTAGATTGTGTGTCCAGGAATCTACCCATTTTTTTCTAGATCTTCCAATTTGTTGGCATACATCTCTGGGTAGTAATTCCTGATGATTCTTTTTTGTCTGTGATATCTGTTGTTTCATTTCCTTTTTCATCTCTGATTTTATTGATTTGGGGCTTCTCTCTCTTTTTCAGTTAGTTTTGCCAAATATGTATTAATTTGTTTGTTTAAAAAAAAGCTCTTTTTCCCCACTTGTATTTTATATTTTTTGTTCCAATATTGTTTAGTCTCTAATTTTCATTATTTATTTCCTCTTACAAATTTTTGTTTGGTTTACTGTTATTTTTCTAGGTCATTGGCATGCATTGATAGCTAATTTATTGGGCATCTTTTGAATTTCTTCAGGTAGACACTACTTGCTATAAACTTCCCCCTTAACACTGCCTCTGCTGTGTCTCATATCTCTGATATGATGTATATCCTTCATTTGTGGGCTAAAGTTCTATAGATATCAGGTCGATTTGATCCACAGTGTTGATTAACCCTGTTGTGTTCTGGTTGATTTTTGTATCTAGTTTATCTGTCCGTTGCTGAATGGACTTTGCTTTCAATATTTTTGTGTCAATGTCTATTTCATCTGATATTAGCATGGCTACACCAGTCCTTTCTTGTTTTCTGTTAGCATGGAATATCTTTTTCAATCTTCTCACTATCCATCTGCATATATCTTTGTTGGTGAGATACATTTCTTGTAGGCAGCAAATGTATGAGTCTTGTTTTTAATCCATTCAGCCAGTCTCTATCTTTTAACTAGAGAGTCTGGGTTGTTGACATCATTAAGTTTACTATTGATAAATAACAACTTTGTCCTGCTATTTTCTCATAAATATTCCTATTGTTTAATCTGGATTTATTTTGTAATTTACTGGGAGATTTTCTGCCTTTGTATTCTTTCATAACAATGGCTATCTTTTAGTGTTCCTGTGTGTAGCACAACAATAAGCAACTAGCACATCTATAAGCAACTCGTGTAAGACTGGATGAGTGGTGACAAATCCTTTCAATTTCCATTTATTATACAAGATCTTTATTTCACCTTAACTCATAAATGAGAGTTCCCCAGTACATAGTGTGTTTACTTTAAGGACATGTACCATGTCTTATCATTTTCTCCTAGCCTGTAGGAAGTCAGCTGTGAGTCTAATTAGAAATCCTCTGAAAGAAATTTGATATTTCTCTTGGGAACATTCTAGAATCTTTTCTTTATGGTTTGCTGTTTACTGTTGAAAGTTTGACTACAATGTGTCATGGTAAAGATTTTTTCTGATTATCTCTAATAGGAGTTTATATAATACTAAGGATACTACACATCTTTAGCAATACTGTCATCAAGGAATCAGGCTCATAGGAATGGAACAATTAGATTTAGCTGTCACCTGCAACACAAGCATCTCATATGGGGTCCACTTCAAGTCCTGGCTGATCCACTTCTGATTTAGCTCACTGCAACATGCCTGGGAAAGCAGCAGATGACCCACTTTCTTAGGTCCATATAGGAAATACAGATGGAGTTCTTGGCTTCCAGTTTCATCCTGGCCCAGTCCCACCCAATTTAGGGAGTAATCCAATGGATAGAAGATATTCTCTCTCTCTCTCTCTCTCTCTCTCTCTCTCTCTCTCTCTCTCTCTCTCTCTGTCTTTCTACCTCCATGTAACTCTAACTCTGTATCTCAAATAAATAAAAACAAATCTCTCAAAAACCAGAAATGCCCTCAATGTGCTGAAAGCACACCTCTTCTTTAATCAAAAGCTAGAATGACAGGAATTTCTACTCTCAAGGTGATTTTCCTTAACCAAAATTTCAAAGCTTGGTCCACACTTAATATTGCCTTAGTATCTTGAGTTATGTCTCTATAAATGCTAATATTGTCTGAAATTTTATTGCAATGGAAATACTTGATTTGTGATATTCAGCAACCTACATATATGTGGCAGAATAGAGTGGTGTTTTTGGAGTGACTCCATAACTCCTATTCCCAAGAAAACACACTTACTGCCTGGTATACAAGTGAAATCTGTGCACATCTTCCTGCTGAGACTATGGAAAAATCTAGCCAGCAAATAAAGGGTGCAATGACACCACAATAATGAAAAGACCCAGCACATTGAGATCTGCTCCTGTGCCCAGCATGAAGGCCTGGCAGCTTTGAAACTGTTCCTTGTGATTGTGAGTACTTGGCAAGGGATGTTATATGTCAGACCCCACAGTAGCATAACACAAAGGCAGTGTTCCTCATGTTCTGAAACACAGCCTTAGCCCCACAAAGTGTCTTCTCAATCAAATGCAGTTTCCTAGCTGGAACAAATGTTTCCACAGAGCCCATCCATGTTCCAGGTCACAATGGATGCTATGATGACAACAACTATTTGTCATCTAGAAAAGTGTTCAGCAGACTTCAGTACTGGATGCAGGCAAACAAGAAATTGTGAATTTTGGAAAGTGCTGGAAAAAGGAAACTTCCTCAGAGGAGAGAAGCTGCTACTATGCTTCTGGGAAATACCAGAAGATTTTCTACCGGCACCTCAAGTTGCAGAAACATGATCTCTCCCTTTGTAGTCTCCAAATGACAATTTTGTGAGCTGTAGTCCCTGCATGCTTCCTGTGGTTCTCACAGCCCTTGTGGTCAGGCTCAAGATTGACCAAATGATTTGCACTTCACTGAATTGGGGGTTTTAGTGTATGGTCATTTTCAGTATGTAGAGTCCAATACACACATTCCAATAATTTCTATTTGTGGAGCATGTGAAGTGTGTTTACTCATTAGAATAAAACACAAAAGCAGTGAGAGTGGCTCTGGGTTACAGTGTTGGGGATAAACTGCTCTTGAGCTGTTACTCAAAAAGGACAAGAATGAATCCAAGAATGTGTGCAGTTCGTCTGTGTACGTGTTTACTTATTTATAAATATTCCCCAAATTCACACATTTGAAACATGGTAACATTGTTAAGAGGTGAATTATCACACTTATTTAAAAATATTTCCTGGGGCTGATATTGTGGCACAGTGGGTTAAGTCACCACCTATGGTGATGGCATTTCATATGAGCCCCATTTGGAGTAATGATTGCTCCACTTCTCATCCATGCCCCTGCTAATGCGCCTGGGGAAGCAACAGAGGATGACTTGAGAATTTGGGCCCCTGCCACCTACGAGAAAGATGGATGGAAATTCAGGCTCCTGGTTTTGGTGTGACCTAGCCCTGGATATTACAACCCATTGAGTAGTGAACCAACAGATGGAATATCTGTGGTGTGTGTGTTCATCTTTCTCTCTCTCTCTCTTTGTCTCTCTCTCTCCATCTGCCTCTCCCTCTCTCCCTGAAACACTGTCTTCCATGGGGCTGGTGCTGTGGCACAGTGCGTTAATGCCCTGGCCTGAGGTGCCTGCATCCCATGTGGGCACTGGTTCAAGACTCAGCTGCTCCACTTCAGATCCAGCTCTCTGCTATGGCCTGGGAAAGCAGTAGAATATGGCACAAGTCCTTGGGCCCCTGAACCCACATGGGAGACCCAGAAGCTCCTGGCTCCTGGCTTCGGATTGGCAGAGCTCTGGCTATTGCAGCCAACTGGGGAGTGAACCATGGATGAAAGACCTCTCTCTCGCTCTCTCTCTCTCTCTCTCTGCCTCTCCTTCTCTCAGAGACTTTCAAATAAATAAATGAATCTTTAAAAAAACAAAAAGAACACTGTCTTCCAAATAAATAACTACATCTTTAAGAATAAATTAAACATATCTCCAATTTGGATACTTTCATAAGAGAAAATCTCAAAAACAGTTTTCCACATTTTCTCCTTGTCTTTTCTTATAAATTCTCTTGCAAACTGAATTTTCATGAAAGCAATTGATAGCACTTTACTTAGAAAGAAATGCAATGTAAAACAAATGATTTGATTTCTCATAATTGGAAAAACAGCTTTCCATAAAACAACCTTGTGGAAATTTTTCTATATGAGTACTGCTATTTGTGTAATGGCAGAAAATAAAATCAGAGATGACTGTCATGTAGACTTTGTTCTACCATTCTTGATCTTAAATTTCATTCTTCAACAATATGGTTCTGAAGGAAATGCTTAGTTTATTTGCATGTTCAAGTGTATGTGCAAAACTTAACTACATAAATTCCATGTCTATCCATAGACTATTCTATATAAATCACACCTTAATGTGAATTTATGCCCAGCTCTAGTATGCTAATTTGTTGTATTTACATGCCTGTTTTTCACAGTTGTGCCACACAATGATGAAAGATAAGACTTCCATAGTTCAGGGAATGTATTTTTCATTGCCATGCCATCTATGCACAGTATTAGGTTTTCCTTTTTCAAATCTGAAAGGATACTCTACATGCATTTATATGAAAATTCTGTGGGTATTTAACAGGTCAGTGTCTACCAACTAAATATCAAATCAGGCAGTCAGTCTAAATGTATTTTTTGAAGACAGTTATTAAGCAAACCACCTGCAATCTTCAATCCACATTAGAAGAATTTAGCAGTAATTAGGAACAGAGTGAATGTTCCAAATCAAATATATGCATTCAAACTACGCCACTCAGGAAAGCAGATTAGCACAGCCTCTACCAGTCATGAGGCAGAGAACAGGATAATAAGAGGCTTTGTTTAAGGGGTAGTCCTGGGTTCTCATCCCATGTCCTCTCTAAGTCATTAATATTCAGATAGTTCAATGTCATTTTAAGGTTTCAAGAAGACAAAGATCACATAATCCCAATCACAATGAAATTGATGAAGATAATAGGAAATGAATCATTCATATACAAAATAAACTACTATTGTAAATACCAACAATCAACAACTGAAATTTGAAATGGAAGCAATATTTTTAAAAGATTTTATTTATTTATTTATTTATTTATTTATTTATTTATTTATTGTTCAATATAGTTTATTTTATTTTTTTAAACTTTTATTTAATGAATATAAATTTCCAAAGTACAGCTTATGGATTACAATGGCTTTCCCCCCTCCTTATAACTTCCCTCCCACCCACAATCCTCCCCTTTCTCACTCCCTCTCCCCTTCCATTCACATCAAGATTCATTTTCAATTCTGTTTATATACAGAAGTTCAGTTGAGTATATATTGAGTAAAGATTTCAACAGTTTGCCCTCATATAGCAACACCAAGTGAAAAATACTGATGGAGTACTAGTTATATCATTAAATCACAATGTACAGCACATCAAAGACAGAGATCCTACATGATATTTTTTAAGAATTGATTAATTTTCTATGCAATGTCCAATTTAACACCGGTTTTTTTTTTCATTTTCAATTATCTTTATATACAGAAGATCGATTCAGTATATACTAAGTAAAGATTTCATCAGTTTGCACCCACACAGAAACACATAGTGTAAAAATACTGTTTGAGTACTAGTTATAGCATCACTGCACATTGGACAACACATTAAGGACAGATCCCACATGGGATGTAAGTACACAGTGACTCCTGTTGTTGACTTAACAATTTGACACTCTTGTTTATGGCATCAGTAATCTCCCTAGGCTCTAGTCATCAGTTCCTGAGGGTATGGAAGCCTTTAGGGTTCGCTGACTTTGATCTTATTCTGACAGGGTCATAGTCAAAGTGGATGTTCTCCCTTCAGAGAAAGTTACCTCCTTCTTTGATGGCTCCGTTCTTTCCACTAGGATCTCTCTTGCAGAGACCTTTCATTTAGGTCTTCTTTTTTTTTCTTTTGCCAGAGTATCTTGGCTTTCCATGCCTAAAATGCTCTCATGGGCTCTTGAGCCAGATCTGAATGCCTTAAGGGCTGATTCTGAGGCTAGAGTGTTAGGTAGGACATCTGCCATTCTATGAGTCTGCTGTGTCTCCCACTTCCCATGTTGGATTGTATAACCCTACCATACAACCCAGCCATCCCACTCCTTGGAATTCACCCAAAGGAAATTAAATTGGCAAACAAAAAAGTTGTCTGCACATTAATGTTTATTGCAGCTCACTTCACAATAGCTAAGACCTGGAACCAACCCAAGTGCCCATCAACAGTAGACTGGATAAAGAAATTCTGGGACATGTACTCTATAGAATACTATACAGCAGTCAAGAACAATGAAATCCGGTCATTTGCAACAAGATGAGCAATCTGGAAAACATCATGTTGAGTGAATTAAGCCAGTCCCAAAGAGAAAAATATCATTTGTTTTCCCTGATCGGTGACAACTAACTAAGCACCAAAGGGGAAACCTGTTGAAGTGAAATGGTCACTATGAGAAACAGTGACTTGATCAGCTCTTGTCCTGACTGTTGATGTACAATGTAAATCATTATCCATTTTAGTATTTTTTTGTTCTAGTACTAGTGGTTGAACTCTGTAATCAATACGCAATTATTCTTAGGTGTTTAAATTTTAACTGAAAAGTGATCCCTGTTAAATATAAGAGTGGGAAAAAGAGAGGGAGGAGATGTGCAATTGGGCATATGCTCAATCAGACTTGCCCCAAATGGTGGAGTTAGAAATGTTCCAGGGCATTCCAATACATTCCCATCAAAGTGGCATGTACCAATGCCATCTCACTAGTCCAAGTGATCATCTTCAGTTCACAATTGATCACACTGACTGGTCTAAGAGTCAAAGGGATCACACAAACAAGACTAATGTCTGCTAATACTAACTGATATTATTTATTTTTATTTGAAAGTCAGAGTTACTCAGAGAGAGCAAAGGCAGAGAGAGAGATAGGTCTTCCTTCTGATGGTTCACTCCCCACTTGGCCACAATGGCCAAGCTAGGAGCTGGGAGCTTCCTCTGGGAAAAAAACTAAATCAATGGATTTTATGTCTTAATGACTGAAAAACACAATAGTATTAAGATATTCATTCTTCCCACATGGACCAAAAGATGAATTATGGTCCAATAAAAATTCCAGTAAGCTGTTCTGTAGACAATGATCAACACGTTTTTGAATTTGTAAATTGTAGACATTGTTGAATAATAGTAAATCTGAGGAATAAACATTTATTGATTTCATGTTTTATTATAAACATACAGTAATCAAAAATCATGATGTCGGGTAAAGAAGAAATGTGGCTAAGGGGAATGGCATAACTATATGGATGTAAATATTTATATTTACCTGATCTTGGTGAAAGGTACAGAGAAGAACATGTATTCTTTTTAACATTTTTTTGACAATACAGTTACAAGCAGAGAAATGGAAAAACAGAAAGCTTTTCCATCCACTGGTTCACTCCCCAAATTTCCACAATGGACAGAGCTGTGTTGATCCAAAGCAAAAGAACCAGGAGCTTCTTCCAGGTCTACTACATCAGTGCACAGGTCCAAGCACTTGGGCCTTCTTCTAATGCTTTTCCAGGCCATAACAGAGAGCTATATAGGAAGGGGAGAAACCAGGACATGCATCAGTGCCCATATGAGATGCAAGCATTCCAGGCAGTGGCTGTGCCACTATGCCACAGTGCTGGCCCTTGATGAATATGTATTTTTCCAACAATTGGATATAGTGCTCTTGGATTACCAAGTGGAAAAAAAAACAGAGATACATATTTTGGACGTAACATATAAACTCATTCAACATAGTGAATAGACTTTTACATAGGTAAAATGAAAAAAAAGAAGTTAATTACATTAGTTTTATATGCAACACTGAATATAGATCAATAAAATATAATGCAGACTTCAGTTTTATAAAGATTTCTTTAATTTGAAAGTCAGAATTATACACACATACACATACACACAGAGGAATATAGAGAGGGACAGAGAGAAAGAGCAAGCGAGGGATATTTCATATCCATATGTTGGTTCATTCCTCAAGTGAGTATAACAACCAGCAGCCAGGAGCTTCATCAAGGTCTCTCATATGGGTAATGGGGCCCAAACACTAGTGTCATATTTGGTTGCTTTCCTGGGCCATTATCAACAAGCTGAAATAGAAGTGAAGCAGCCCGGACTTGTGCTGGTGTCCATAGGGAATGCCAAAACCACAGGCAATGACTTTACCTATTCTGCTACAATGCTGGTCAGGTAACATGTATTCTATTAAATTAAAAATGTCTTATATTCAAAAAGCATTTTATAAAATAATGAAAGATACATCTTATCCTGGGAGAGAATATTAGCAAAGTATATATGTGGGGCTGGTATTACAGGATGTTGGGTAAGGCCACAGATTGCTATGCCATTTGTGTCCTGAATGCTCCATTTCCAATCCCGCTCCCTGCTAATATATATGGAAAAGCAGTGGAGGATTGCTTAAGTATTTAGACCTCTGTATCCATGAACAAAATTGAGATGAAGCTCCTGAATCAACCCAATCCTGGCCATTGCAGCAATTTCAGAAGTGAAGCAGTGGGTCAAAGATAATTCTTTCTGTCTTTTCCTCTCTGTAACTCGACCTTTCAAATAAGTAAATAAATAAATAAATATTTAACAATAGCAAGAGTCATTGAATGCAAAATTAATAAAGGCTTTGTAAAACTGAGCCATGAGGTGACAAATTATCAAATTTAAAAACAGAAATTAATGAGGAATTGTCTTTACATTGAATATATGCAGATTAGAAAAAAAACACAGAAAATTATGACATAAGGAAAAGGACTGTAAAGAAAGATCTCAAATTAAACCAGCATTAAGCACTAATATTTTTGAGATGGGTATAATAAACAAATAAACACAGCAGTGTAAAAATTGACAAGAATATCAAAAAAAAAACAAAAATCACATTCATTATTGGTCAGAATATTAAGGGTACTTTACTTTACAAGATATCTGGAGGTGTGATTGTAAAGTCTTCAATAGTATCACCATACAATTCAGCAAAGATCTCCAAATAATTTGCCCAGTTGATGTGAAAATACATATTCAACACAATCCAGCTTGAACATAAATGCAATAGTTTTTTTCATATTGGATTTCACATGTATGAAACAAAGATGTCTGCAGTAGATGAACAGATAAACAAATTGTCACGCATATGGGGACAATTGAAGCACAACTGATGTGACAACACATAAGACCATTGGGATGCAGATAGTGGGCTGTATTGGATTCACAGGGGCCCAGAGACAAAAGGAAGACACAGGGGATAGGTAAATAGTATAGACATCTGACAGAAGCAGCAGCTTGGGAAAGACACAGGGTTGTACCCAAAACTGCCAAAAGTTACTCTGTAGAAAGAAGTGTTGGAGATGAAGGAGCCTGGATATAGGTTAAATGGAACAGGGAAGAACTTGGACAAGGATCTACCTCTCCTTCTGCCTCATCGACATTGTTCTGGAGGTATAGTTAGGGAAATTAAGTGAGGAACAGGAAATATTAGGTAAAAGGGTCAATTTTTCACCAAGAAATCCTTGATATATATATAATAGAACATAACCAAATATAAACTGGTGAGAAGATTAAGCAAGATTCTTGGGTTCAAGAGCAATATATTTTCATTGCAAGAGCAATGAAAGGTGTTACTAGGCACAACGAAAAACAAATAGGCAACATTTTTGAAGGACAAAATACAGACTAGGAAACAAACATCTATAAAGATCAATGAGACCAAGAAATAATACTCAACCATTTTCAAATCAGTGCTAAAAATCTCAAACTCACAGAAAAATAAAACAAGAATATAAAGAAAAGACCCAGAACCCAAACACTGGGTAAACTGTAACTCATGGGAAACGTTTATTAGGAGCCCCGAATCCCAGAATCACAGACAATGGAACAGGGAAGTATCTCGGGAGATGGTCTGGAAGGTGTGGGCACCCTCTGCTGTGGGAGTGTCATGTCCCAGGAAGAGGAGAGACAGCTTAAAACTTGAGCCCAGGGCGCCCACTGTATTCCCCCAACACAGCACAGTCCCAAGAAAGGCCCTAAGGCTGCATCTGATGGGCTGCGTCTCCTCTGACGCCTTAAGTGCTCATCATTGTGTGAATTATCCAAGCAGGTTTGCCTAGGCAACACTGTGTGAATCTTCTTTCTGGGCTCCGCCATTCTTTGCTTCCCGGTTCTGCTCCTGGTTGCGGCCGCACGCGGGCAGCCTTCCCGCTCCCTCTTACAGAGACCTCAGGACCGGGACTCCTCAGAAGCTGGAAATCGGTGAGTGAGGTCCAGTCCCCTCAGACCCACAGGATGTGAGCTGGGCCACAGTGGGAGCCCTGAGTGTCTTGTCCTGGCGCTGTTTGCAGTGATGGTGGCTCAGCTCTGGAGCCCTGAATCCACCAACATTGTTGATGAGGACAGGAGGGAACTTAGAATTCAGACTTTAGATCTGGCTGTCACGTGGGTGAGAAGCTGATTTGTGGGGACCCACCTTTCTCTCTAGGGGTGACCGGAGTCCCTGAATTGCAAACAAGGTTTAATGTCAGTAACCCGGTCCTTTCAGTGTAGCTCTTCCTAGGGGCCTGTGTCTCTTTATGTTAATAATAACACAAGATCTCAGACCGGGTACATTAGGAAAAAAGGGTATTATTTGACTCAAGGTTCTGCTCAAGGTTGCGAGGCAGCATCTGGCGATGGCTTCTTGTTGGCAGAGGTTTGGGGAGCCGCAGAGACCATGTGGTCAAATAAAGGGAGTGCTGGTGTGGCGAGTGCAAAGTGGCTTCTATAGCAGACCCCCTGGAGATAGTCCCTTAATCATATGAATGGATTGAACCTAATCATTGCTTGAAATATCCCATTTGGTGCTATCGATTATGTTCTTATACTTGGAGTTTATTTTTTTTTTCTTAAAACAAAATTTATTTATTTATGTGAAAGTCAGAGTTACACAGAGAGAGGAGAGGCAGAGAGAGAGAGAGAGAGAGAGAGAGAGAGAGGTCTTCCATTCGATCCTTCACTCCTCAATTGACCACAACAGTTGGAGCTGCATCGATCTGAGCCAGGAGCTGGGAGCTTCCTCTGGGTTTCCCATGTGGGTGCAAGGACCCAAGCACTTGGGACATCTTCCACTGCTTTCCCCAGCCATAGCAGAAAGCTGGATCAGAAGAGGAGCAGCTGGGACTTGAACCGGCACCCATAAAAGATGCCGGCACTGCAGGCCAAGGTGTTAGCCCACTGTGCCACAGCGCAGGCCCCTTATCACTTTATTTTTCAAAATATTTGTGCATCCATTTTATTTATGAGCAGAGAGACAGACAATGAGAAACAAGAGTTACTTGCCATCTGCAAGTTTATTCTCCAAGTGCTTGTGTGATAATTGTGCTTTTCCTGAACAAAGATATAAGCCAAGAACTTAATCTATGTCAAAGATTGAGATGGCAGAGATGCAAAAATCATGTCATTACCTGCTTCCTTCCAGTGTATGCAATAGCAGGAAGTGGGAATTGGGAATGTAGCCAAGACTAAAACACTGGCACTCCAGTGTGGGATGGTGGCATTCAGAACACTCTCTTAACCACTATACCAAAGGCCCACATCTTCTCACTAAAGTTCAGCATTCTATTAATATGTCAATGATATATGCTTTATAATATTTTAAAATAATTTCTCTAGAGTTTGCAGTGAACATTATCAAATACCCCAAACCCACTTTCAGGTGAAATGCTATTTTTTAAGTACTGCAGATAACTTATAATAGAATTTTCCCAACCCCTTCCTCCTACCTTCTGTATAATTAGTCATTCCTTTTATCTATCAGAAGTTGTAGCAACTGAATTGATATTATCATTTTGAATAAATCTTTTTTTAGGTAAATTATGTAGAAATAAACAAAGTGAATTCTTTTAGTACGTTCACTTAATTTTTTAAAGATTTACTTATTTATTTGAAAGGCATTTGCAGAGAAGCAGAGGTATAGTGAGAGAGAGAGAGGGAGAGAAGTCTTCCATCTGCTAGTTCACTCCCCAGATAGCCTCAATGGCTGGAGTTGTGCTGATATGAAGCCAGGAACGAAGAGCTTTCTTCTGGTCTTCCCACATGGATGCAGGACTCTAAGGACTTGGGCCATTTCCATTGCTTTCCTAGGTCATACAGAGAGTTGGGTTGGAAGTGGTACAGCCAGGACTCAAACGAATGCCCATATGGGAAGTGGGCACTGCAGGAGGCAGCTTTACACACAATGCCACAGCGTCGGCCCCTATTCAGATCCTTTTACCAGTTAACTATATTGTTTCTTGTTGCTACTGTGCAGTTTTTCCAGTTCTGTACATGTTCTGTGTCCAGTCCTTTGTCAGATGCATAGTTTGCACATGTTTTAGCTCATTCAAATGGTTATATCTTCATTTTGGTGGCTGTTTTGTTTATAATTTTTTGGTTTTAGGAATCTTTTTAGTTGATATCAAAATCACATATTTGTGTTTTTATTGCCAGCACTTTTGGGATCTTATCCAAAGCTATTGATTATGTCAATGTTGTAGAGTTCCCAGTCTACTTTATGAGATTTATCTTTTTTTTAGTTTTGCATTATCCAGAATATTTATTCTTTTTTTTAAATTAAACTTTTATTTAATGAATATAAATTTCCGAAGTACAGCTTATGGGTTACAATGGCTTCCCCCTCACAAAACTTCCCTCCCACCAGCAACCATCCCCTTTCCCGCTCCCTCTCCCCTTCCATTCACATCAGGATTCATTTTCAATTCTCTTTATATACAGAAGATCAGTTTAGTATATATTAAGTAACGATTTCAATAGTTTGCCCGCATATAGCAACACAAAGTGAAAAAAAAATACTGTTGGAGTACTAGTTATAGCATTAAATAAGAGTGTACAGCACATTAAAGACAGGGATCCTACATAATAGTTTTAAAAAAATAATTAATTTTCTATGCCATTTCCAATTTAACACCGGGTTTTTTTCATTTCCAATTATCTTTATATACAGAAGATCGATTCAGTATATAATTAGTAAAGATCTCATCAGTTTGTACCCATGCAGAAACACAAAGTGTAAATATACTGTTTCAGTACTAGTTATAGCATCACTGCACATTAGACAACACATTAGGACAGATCCCACATGGGATGTAAGTACACAGTGACTCCTGTTGCTGACTTAACAATTTGACACTCCTGTTCATGGCGTCAATAATCTCCCTAGGCTCTAGTCATGAGTTGCCAGGGCTATGGAAGCCTTTAGAGTTCAACAACTTCGATCTTATTCCGATAGGGTCATAGTCAAAGTGGATGTTCTCTCCTCCCTTCAGAGAAAGGTACCTCCTTCTTTGATGGCCCCGTTCTTTCCACTGGGAACTCACTTGCAGAGATCTTTCATTTAGGTCTTCTTCTTTTTTTCCTTTTCCATGGTATCTTGGCTTTCCATGCCTACAATACTCTCATGGGCTCTTCAGCCAGATCCGAATGCCTTAAGGGCTGATTCGGAGGCCAGAGTGTTGTTTAGGACATCTGCCATTCTATGAGTCTGCTGTGATTCCCACTTCCCATGTTGGATCTTTCTCTCCCTTTTTGATTAAATCAGTTAGTATTAGCAGACATTAGTCTTGTTTGTGTGATCCCTTTGATTCTTAGACCTATCAGAGCCATCGGTTGTGAACTGAAATTGATTACTTGGACTAGTGAGATGGCATTGGTACATGCCACCTTGATGGGATTGTATTGGAATCCTCTGGTACATTTCTAACTCCATCATTTGGGGCAAGTCTTATTGTGCATGCCCCAAATTGTACATCTCCTCCCTCTCTTTTTCCACTCTTAAATTTAACAGGGATCACTTTTCAGTTAAAATTTAAACACCTAAGAATAATTGTGTGTTAATTACAGAGTTCAACCACTAGTACTAGAACAACAACAACAACAACAAATACTAAAAAGGATAAAAGTATTACATTGTACATCTATTGTCAGGACAAGAGCTGATCAGGTCATTGTTTCTTATAGTGTCCATTTCACTTCAACAAGTTTCCCCTTTGGTGCTCAGTTGTCGCCGATCAGGGAAAACAAATGATATTTGTCTCTTTGGGACTGGCTTAATTCACTCAGCAAGATGTTTCCCGATTCCTCCATCTTGTTGCAAATGCCTGGGTTTCATTGTTCCTTACTGCTGTATAGTATTCTATGGAGTACATGTCCCATAATTTCTTTATCCAGTCTACTGTTCATAGGCATTTGGGTTGGTTCCAGGCCTTAGCTATTGTGAATTGAGCTGCAATAAACATTAATGTGCAGATGGCTTTTTTATTAGCCAAATGAATTTCCTTTGGGTAAATTCCAAGGAGTGGGATGACTGGGTTGTATGGTAGGGTTATGTTCAGGTTTCTGAGGAATCTCCAGAATGACTTCCATAGTGGCTTAACCAGTTTGCATTCCCACCAACAGTGGGTTAGTGTCCCTTTTTCCCCACATCGTCTCCAGCATCTATTGTTGGTAGATTTCTGGATGTGAGCCATTCTCACTGGGGTGAGGTGAAACCTCATTGTGGTTTTGATTTGCATTTCTCTGATTGCTAGTGATCTTGGACATTTTTTCATTTTCCGGTTGGCCATTATTTGGATTTCCTCTTTCGAAAAATGTCTATTGAGGTCCTTGGCCCATCTCTAAAGTGGGTTGTTTGTTCTGTTGTTGTGGATTTTCTTGATTTCTTTGTAGATTCTGGTTATCAACCCTTTATCTGTAGTATAGTTTGCAAATATTTTTTCCCATTCTGTTGGTTGCCTCTTCACTTTCCTGACTGTTTCTTTTGAAGTACAGAAACTTCTCAATTTGATGCACTCTGAAATGTTAATTTTGGTTTTGACTGCCTGTGCTCCTGGGGTCTTTTCCAAGAAGTCTTTGCCTGTACCTATATCTTGCAGGGTTTTCCAATGCTCTCTAATAATTTGATGTTTTTGGGTCGTAGGTTTAAGTCTTTAATCCATGTTGAGTGAATTTTTGTGTAAGGTGAAAGGTAGGGGTCTTGCTTCAAGCTTCTGCGAATAGAAATCCAATTATCCAAGCACCATTTATTGAATAGGCTGTCCTTATTCCAGGGATTAGTTTTGGATCTTTGGTCAAATATAAGTTGGCTGTAGATGTTTGGATTGATTTCTGGTGTTTCTATTCTGTTCCATTGGTCTATCCATCTGTTTCTGTACCAGTACCATGCTGTTTGGATAACAACTGCCCTGTAGTGTGTCCTGAAATCTGGTATTGTGATGCCTCCGGCTTTGTTTTTGTTGTACAGGATTGCTTTGGCTATTCGAGGTCTTCTGTGTTTCCATATGAATTTCAACATCATTTTTTCTAGGTCTGAGAAGAATGTCTTTGGTATCTTGATTGGTATTGCATTGAATGTATAAATTGCTTTTGGGAGAATAGACATTTTGATGATATTGATTCTTCCAATCCATGAGCATGGAAGATTTCTCCATTTTTTGGTATCCTCTTCTATTTCTTTCTTTTTTTTTTTTTTGACAGGCAGAGTGGACAGTGAGAGAGAGAGAGACAGAGAGAAAGGTCTTCCTTTTGCCGTTGGTTCACCCTCCAATGGCCGCCGCGGTAGCGCGCTGCGGCCGGCGCACCGCGCTGTTCCGATGGCAGGAGCCAGGTGCTTCTCCTGGTCTCCCATGGGGTGCAGGACCCAAGGACTTGGGCCATCCTCCACTGCACTCCCTAGCCACAGCAGAGAGCTGGCCTGGAAGAGGGGCAACCGGGACAGGATCGGTGCCCCGACCGGGACTAGAACCCGGTGTGCCGGCGCCGCAAGGCGGAGGATTAGCCTGTTGAGCCACGGCGCCGGCCTCTTCTATTTCTTTCTATAAGGTTTTGTAGTTTTCATCGTAGAGATCTTTCACGTCCTTAGTTAAGTTTATTCCAAGGTATTTGATTGTTTTTGTAGCTATTGTGAATGGGATTGATCTTAGAAGTTCTTCCTCAGCCATGGCATTGCCTGTGTATACAAAGGCTGTTGATTTTTGTGCATTGATTTTATATCCTGCTACTTTGCCAAACTCTTAAATGAGTTCCAGTAATCTCTTAGTAGAGTTCTTTGGGTCCCCTAAATAAAGAATCATATCATCTGCAAAGAGGGATAGTTTGAGTTCGTCCTTCCCAATTTGTATCCCTTTAATTTCTTTTTCTTGCCTAATAGCTCTGGCTAAAACTTCCAGAACTATATTGAATAGCAGTGGTGAGAGTGGGCATCCCTGTCTGGTACCAGATCTCAGTGGAAATGCTTCCAACTTTTCCCCATTCAATAGGATGTTGGCCGTGATTTTTTCATATATTGCTTTGATTGTGTTGAGGAATGTTCCTTCCATACCCAGTTTGCTTAGAGTTTTCAACATGAAAGAGTGTTGTATTTTATCAAATGCTTTCTCTGCGTCTATTGAAATAATCATATGGTTTTTCTTCTGCAGTCTGTTAATTTGGTGTATCATGTTGAATGTTTTGCGAACATTGAACCACCCCTTCATACCAGGGATAAATCCCACTTGGTCTGGGTGGATGATCTTTCTGATGTGTTGTTGCATTCTATTGGCCAGAATTTTATTGAGTATTTTTGCATCTATGTTCATCAGGGATATTGGTCTGTAATTCTCTTTCAATGCTGCATCATTTTCCAGCTTAGGAATTAAGGTGATGGTGGCTTCATAGAAAGAATTTGGGAGGATTCCCTCTTTTTCTATCGTTTTGAATAGTTTGAGAAGAATTGGAGTTAGTTCTTCTCTAAATGTCTGGTAGAACTCAGCAGTGAATCCATCTGGTCCTGGGCTTTTCTTTGTTGGGAGGGCCTTTATTACTTGTTCAATTTCTGTGTCAGTTATGGGTCTGTTTAGGTTTTCTATGTCTTCCTGGCTCAATTTAGGTAGGTTGTATGTGTCCCAGAATCTGTCCATTTCTGCTAGATTTCCCTGTTTGCTGGCATACAAGTCCTTGTAGTAATTTCTGATGATTCTTTTTATTTTTGTGGTGTCTGTTGTTACGTTTCATTTTTCATCTCTGATCCTATTGATTTGGGTCTTTTCTCTTCTATGTTTAGCTAGTTGAGCCAATGGGGTGTCAATTTTGTTTATTTTTTCAAAAAACCAGCTCCTTGTTGGGCTGATTTTTTGTAATTTTTTTTTGATTCAATCCTGTTTATTTCTTCTTGGATTTTAATTATTTCTCTTCTCCTACTGGGTTTGGGTTTGGTTTGCTGCAGATTTTCTAGATCCTTGAGTTGTCTTGAAAGCTCATCTATTTGGTACCTTTCCAATTTCTTGAGGTAGGCATCTATTGATATAAACTTTCCTCTTAACACTGCTTTTGTTGTATCCCATAGGTTTTGGTATGTTGTGCTGTTATCCTCATTTACTTCCAGAAAATGTTTGATTTCTCTTTTAATTTCTTCTATGACCCATTGTTCATTCAGGAGCATGTTGTTCAATCTCCATGTGTTTGCACTTGCTCTAGGGATACCTGAGTTGCTAATTTCCAATTTCATTCCTTTGTGGTCTGAGAAGCTGCATGGTATGATTCTAATTCTTTTGAATTTGCTGAGACTTGTTTTATGGCCTAGTGTTTCGTCAATCCTAGAGAAGGTTCCATGTACTGCTGAGAAGAATGTAAACTCCTTAGATGTAGGATGAAATGTTCTGTAGATATCTGTTAGATCCATTTGGGCTATAGTGTCATTTAAATCTACTGTCTCCTTGTTGATCTTCTGTCCTGTTGATCTGTCTATCTTTGAGAGTGGAGTATTGAAATCCCCCAGTACTATTGTATTGGGGTCTAAGTCTCCCTTTAAGTCCCTTAACAAGTCCTTTAAATAAACTCTTGCCCTGTAATTAGGTGCATATACATTGATAATCATTATATCTCCCTGTTGAATTGATCCCTTAATTATTAAATAGTGCCCCTCTTTGTCTCTCCTAACAGTTTTTGTGGTAAAGTTTATGTTGTCTGATATTAAGATGGCTACGCCTGCTCTTTTTTCATTTCTGTTGGCATGGTATATATTTTTCCAGCCTTTCACTTTCAGTCTGTATGCATCATTGTTGGAAAGATGAGTTTCTTGCAAGCAGGAAAAAGATGGGTTTTGTTCCTTAACCCAATCAGCCAATCAGTGACTTTTAACTGTACAGTTCAAGCCATTAACATTCAGTGTGACTATTGAGAAGGAGTAACTTTGCCCTGTCATTTGCCAACGATATTTTCTAATATCTGGTTTGAGATTCCTGTGATCTTTTGCTGTGAGATTTCCTTCCTTTACCTTCTTTCATATTGGCTACCGTATTTCTGTGTTTCTGTATGTAACACATCTTTAAGCATCATTTGCAGTGCTGGGCGAGTGGCAACAAATTCTTTCAATTTCTGTTTGCTGTGAAAGGTTTTTATTTCACCTTCATTCACAAATAAGAGCTTTGCAGGATATAATATTCTGGGCTGGCAGTTTTTCTCTCTTAATAGCTGGGCTATGTCTCGCCATTCCCTTCTTACTTGTAGGGTTTCTGATGAGAAGTCAGCTGTGAGTCTAATTGGAGATCCTCTCAGAGTATTCTGACGTTTCTCTCTTGCACCTTTTAGAATCTTTTCTTTATGTTTCACTGTGGTGATTTTGATTACGACGTGTCGTGGTGAGGGTCTCTTTTGATCATGTTTATTAGGGGTTCTATAAGCTTCCTGTACTAAGATGTCTTTGTCCTTCTCCAATCCTGGAAAATTTTCTGCTAGTATCTCACTAAAAAGGCCTTCTAATCCTTTCTCCCTCTCCATGCCTTCAGGAACTCCTAGAACCTGAATGTTCGTTTTTTTAATAGTATCCTGTAGATTCCTGAAAGTATTTTTTATATTTTTGATTTCTTCTTTTCTTTGGTTTGCCTGTTTCCTTTCCTGTTCTCTGTCTTCTAAGTCTGATATTCTCTCTTCTGCTTCGTCCATTGTGTTTCTAAGGCTCTCTAATGTGTTTGTCATTTGATCTATTGAGTTCTTCATTATATTGTGGTTTCTTGTCACTATCACAGTTTCTTGTTCTACTAGTTGTTTCATTTCATTTTGATTCCTCCTTAATATTTCATTTTCATGAGAGAGATTCTCCATCTTGTCCATTATGGATTTTTGTAGTTCAAGAATTTGTTTTTCAGAACATCTTAATGTTCTTATCAATTTTTTCATATCCGCTTCTTGCATTTCCTGGATCTCTTCATCTTCATAATCTTGCATTGGGGTGTCTTCTTCATTTGGAGGCATCATAGTGTCTTCCTTGCTCTTGTTACCCTGGCTTCTATGTTTGTTGTTTCGCATGTTGGAGATAATTTATGTGTTTTTTATTTCCTGTGGTGTTTTTTTCTCGTTATACTATGCCTCTAAGTGGGCTGTCTGCTTTGATGGATCCTTAGAGGCTGTGATGGGTGTGGCCAGAGAGCTATGCTTGATTCTTCAGGTTTAAGGCTGTGCAAAAAGCGACTCACCCAGATTGTTCACTCCCTTGTTCCTTGCTGGATTGCTCTCTCTCTCTCTCTCTCTCTCTCTCTCTCTCTCTCTCTCTCTTTTTGACTCAATTGGGATGTATTTCGGCACTGGTGAGTGGAATTGAGTATAGTTGAAATCTTGCCTCTGTGAGTATTCATTTGATCTACCCCTGGCACCACACAAAGAGTTTATGCAGCCCTCAATGTGTTCTCAAGTTTCAGCAAAGTTCCAAAGTTACTGAGTTTATGGCAGTGGTTTGGATATGTAAAATGTCGCCTGCTCTTTGTTTTGCTCAGTGAGTGAATAGAGAGGCCTCTGCTTTCCCCCCCCCCCAATGTCTCGGGTTTCTGGCACCTTTGTCTTACCTTCCGTTTGTTCCCGCACTGGATAGATTTTGCAGTTCAGCTCCCGCAGCTAGGTTTCCACGTGGTGGGCTCCCTGTAGGTCCTCTGTGTCACATCCACTAGATCCGGAAGCATTTCCTCTGCAGTTTTTTTTTTTTGAGTCTTTTCCTGAGGCTACAGTAATTCCACTTTTATGAAACTTTATTTTCCCAAACTATCAGTGCACGTCCTCACTATCCACCATCTTGGCTCTGCCCCCCGAGATTTATATCTTACATTAAATTCATCGAGTAAATTTGTTTTTTGTGTAGAGTAAGGTTGGGGCAATCTCCTTTCAGTCTTCTGCGTCTGAATACCCAGTTTCCTCTGGACAATTTACTGAAAAGATTTCTTTTTTAGCATATTTTTGGAGTATTTGTAAAATGTAAATTATCTGTGGATGTATGGGTTTCTTTCTGGGACCTCTATTCTGTCCCATTCGTCTATGTGTCTGTTTTAATGCCAGTGGTTATAATATCGGTTATAATTATAAAGTAATACATTAATATATTATATAATATGCAATAAATATATATAATAAAGTATAATTATATATTATTATATTATATATGTATTAACAGATATTATAGTATACTATCTGTTATAAATATCTGTCTTGAATTCAGATATTGTAGTGATACCAGAATGCTGTTCTTCAGTATTGCTTTGGCTGTTTGGGGGAATTTTTGACCCCATATTAATTCTCCAAAATGTTGATTTATTTGAAAGTCAGAATATTAGAGAAAGAGAGGGAGAGACAGAAAGAGATCTTCCAACCGATGATTCACTCCTCAAATGATCACAGTGACCAGGCCTGGGCCACATGGAAGTTAGGAGCCAAGAGCTTCATTTGAGTCTCCCATATGGGTGGCAGGGCCTCAAGTACTTGAACCACCTTCCATTGCTGTCCCAGGCCATTAGCTGAGAGCTGGCTCAGAAGTGGACCTCTTAGGACTCAAACCAGAGCACATTTGGGATACCAGCATCACAGATGGGGGCTTTATGTGATATGCCACAAATCTGACCCCGATTCCATATTATTTTTAAGTTCATTTTGTGTAGTATTATGAAGAATGTATTGGTGTTCTGATAGCAGTTTTTAACCTTTTATCTTCAATTCCTTTCATCAGTATTTTTAATTTTTTTCTTGCAGAGGTCTTTTACATCCTGGGTTATATTTATTTCAAGGTCTTTTGTTTTCTTGCAACTGTTGTGAATCCAATTGTTTTTATAGTTTTTCAGTGAGTTTGCTGTTGGATACATAAGTGCTCCTGATTCTTCTGTGTTCATTTTGTATCCCACAACTTTGGTGAATCCATTGATCAGTTACAGAAGTAACTTGGTAGAGTCATTTGGTTTCTCTGTATATAGAATTGTGTCATCTGGAAACAGCACATAATTTGCTTTCTTCTTTCCTATTAGCAGCCTTTTCTTTCTGCCACTTGCCTACTTTTTTTTGCTGCAAACTTTCATCGCAATATTGAATAACAGTGGTGAGACTCAGCATTCCTTTCTGGGCCAGATCTTGAATGAAATGCTTTCAGCTCTTTGCCATCTGGAGAATGTTAGATATGGGTTAGGCATATACAGGCTTTACTGTATTGGGGTATGATCCTTCTAAAAATATGTTGCTCAAATTTTTTTCATAAATTGATGTTAGTTTTTGAATGTTATAATTACCTCAATTGAGATAATTCTAATGATTTTATCCATCATCCTGTTGATGTGATTTATTTTCTTTTTGATTTGCATGCATTTAACTATCCCATATATCCCCAGGACACAACCTAATTGGTTCTTACCTACTGTAGGATTTGATGGCTAGAATTATGAAAATTTTGTGTCTATAATCATCAGGCATATTGGTCTGTAGTTTTATATTTGGAATACAGAGATCTCTCTTCTGACTCACTTCAATTTTGGAATCTAGACAAGGCTTTCTTCATGGATAACTTTGAAGGGGATTCATATCTTTAAAGTGTTTGGAGTAATTTTAGAAGGACAGATGTTAGTCCTTTAAAAAAAGATTTAGAATTAGTAATGAAGAGGCAGACTCAACACACTAGCGCTGGAATGTGAGGTGAGCCAAACCTCAATAGCCCAAGACACCAGGAGGCAAGTGGAAAGAGGAGATTAGAGGGAACAAGGCTTGAAACTCTGTGGGGAAAAGTTCACCAGGCTAACTAGAAGAGAGAGAGGAAAAAAATTGACCGATACGGACACGAGATTCTCTCTGCTCACCCCTCAAAGGTGAGCAAGACAAAGTGCAGGTGCCATTTTGGACATACATCATAAGCAAGGTGACCTCAGGTCTGCACCAGCCCTGGGCCTACCAGAAAAACCTGACTTTGGGGGGGGTGAAATAACAGGAGACTAGGATCTAACTTGGCAACCCACTGGGAGACTGCAGGAGAATTGGAGCCCACACTGAGGGCAGCAGAGATTCCCTGTGTGTTCCTTGGGAAAGAGCTTCCAATCTCTGGCTCCTGTGGGTATATCATTCACCTGCTAACTTCCTCCAATTAGGTTCAGCTGTGTGGAATCATTTCCCTTTTGAATCAAAAAAAGAAAGAAAGAAAGAAAGAGAAATTTACCATGCCTAACCTGGGAGTGTCATCTTTGACACACCCTCAACCCTGAGGAACCAAACACAGCTCTCAGGCCACACTCATCTCAAGCCTCTAAGGCTCCACTGAAAGCAGACAGTTCACTTAATCTAGAGACATAGTGTAACAAGAAAAAACACCACAGTGAAGAAACCAAATATCTCCAACATGCCAAACAACAAATGCAAAAACTGAGGTAACAAGGAAGACACTATGATGCCCTCAAATGAAAAAGACACCCCAACTCAAGATTAAGAAGATGAGGAGATAGAAGAAATGCAAGAAGTGGACATGAAAAAATTGATAAGAATATTCAGAAGTTCTCAAAAACAAATTCTTGAACTACAAATATCCTTAATGGACAAGATAGAGAATCTCTCTCATGAAAATGAAATATTAAGGAGGAATCAGAATGAAATGAAACAACTAGTAGAACATGAAACTGTGATAGTGAAAAGAAACCACAATTTAATGAAGAACTCAATAGATCAAATGACAAACACATTAGAGAGCCTTAGAAACACAATGGACGAAGCAGAAGAGAGAATATCAGACTTAGAAGACAGAGAACAGGAAAGGAAACAGGCAAACCAAAGAAAAGAAGAAATCAAAAATATAAAAAATACTTTCAGGAATCTACAGGATACTATTAAAAAAACGAACATTCAGGTTCTAGGAGTTCCTGAAGGCATGGAGAGGGAGAAAGGATTAGAAGGCATTTTCAGTGAGATACTAGCAGAAAATTTCCCAGGTTTGGAGAAGGACAGAGACATCCAAGTACAGGAAGCTCATAGAACCCCTAATAAACATGATCAAAAGAGACCCTCACCACGACACGTCGTAATCAAAATCACCACAGTGAAACATAAAGAAAAGATTCTAAAAGGTGCAAGAGAGAAACGTCAGATTACTCTCAGAGGATCTCCAATTAGACTCACAGCTGACTTCTCATCAGAAACCCTACAAGTAAGAAGGGAATGGCGAGACATAGCCCAGCTATTAAGAGAGAAAAACTGCCAGCCCAGAATATTATATCCTGCAAAGCTCTTATTTGTGAATGAAGGTGAAATTAAGACTTTTCATAGCAAACAGAAATGAAAGAATTTGTCGCCACTCGTCCAGCCCTGCAAAAGATGCTTAAAGATGTGTTACATACAGAAACACAGAAACACAGAAACATTGTCATCAATATGAAACAGGTAAAGGAAGGAAATCTCACAGCATAAGATCACAAGAAGCTCAATTTCTCTTTGACATAGAATTAAACTCTGATGCTCGGTTAAAGCAATGTGTTAAATTAATCTATTATGTTCTCCTGATGTCTGTTAAATTCTAATTGTTCAAAAACAGCTGAATTTTTATTAAGAGCTATGGGTTATTGAAATATGTGCTTATTTTCAAAGATTTGAATAATCACCTTAAACAAATGATCAAACTTGGTCTATGTTATCTCATGATTTTAAGGAATCTTATTTCAACCAGATACTTTGGATTTTGAGCCTTCTTGGCATTCTTGACAAGCATTCAAAAAATCAAAGTTTCAAACAATCTGGTCTCTAAAATTTCCAGAAAATCCTGGACTTTGGTGTTTCCAGTTTGGACCCAACTGAAAATTTCGAAGAACCTATGTCTCTCATCTTATAGAGACACCAACTAATCAGGCTATTTGGATTATATTAGAAATACTGTCAAGATGTGATGTGGTACTAAATTTTAAGTTTCTATAATGGAAAATGCTATTAATGCAAATGTTTCAGAATTAAAAAGTCTAATGATCTTGTGTTACTAGACATGATAGTTATCTTAATGAGAAAGCCATAGAGGCCTAAAGGGTTAAACACTTGTAAAATCCTACAGGAGCTTTCAAAAATACTGTGAAGTAAGCAAGTGCCTCTTGTTGGTTGATGAGTTTATAATTTTAAACATGGCAACTTAAAGTCTTTTGTCATCCAGTTATATATGATTTGCTGCTCATAAAACTAAAGCATTGTTGGTTCTGTGTTTAGCTGTCCTCCTATAGGTTCCTATGGACTTTTCCAGGCACTTCTGTTGTATTCAGTACTTTGGGATGGCTCTGTAAACAAATGAAGGAAATAATGTATTAACAATACCAACTGAGAGAAAATATGGTTAACTGAGGTTACTAAAAACAAAAAGCAATTCAAATCAATTGGCAATCTACAAAGAGAGTTAAAGATTTTAAAAGCTATTATTAGCCGGTGCCGCAGCTCACTAGGCTAATCCTGCGCCTTGCGGCACCTGCACACCGGGTTCTACTCCCGGTTGGGGCACCGGATTCTGTCCCTGTTGCCCCTCCTCCAGGCCAGCTCTCTGCTGTGGCCAGGGAGTGCAGTGGTGGATGGCCCAATGCTTGGGCCCTGCACCCCATGGGAGACCAGGAGAAGCACCTGGCTCCTGCCATTGGATCAGCGCAGTGCGCCGGTTGCAGTGCACCCGCTGCGGCGGCCATTGGAGGGTGAACCAACGGCAAAAGGAAGACCTTTCTCTCTGTCTCTCTCTCACTGTCTACTCTGCCTGTCAAAAAAAAAACTATTATTAAAATTGCCATATTGGTCTATTATGCTATGTAATATGTGTGTACATATTGTATGTCCACATGGGAAAATTTTATTAAGAGTTTTATTTTAATTGGCTTACAGATAATATTGTCCATAAATTTAAGCTGCTAAAATCAATCAAGGATACATTTTAATTTGTGTGACCTGAATCTGTGTATCATATGTTTTATACCTGTTGGTAGAAAGAAACTAAAAACATTTTATAGGGTTGTGCTTACGTTTACGGTTAAACAAACTGCACCATGTTAGATATTTCAGAAGTTTTTCCAAATACATGATACTTAAAATTTATAGAAGGCATTGGACCTTCTGGTAAATGTTTTCTTAAGTTGTTATGTAATGGTTGAAACTGTTTGCTAAGTATTCATGTAATATTGCTATTGTCAGCAAGCGATCTAGGACTTGCTCCCTCATTTCTCTATTCTAAGCCCAACTTGTTCTTTCATTTCTCTATTCTCCTCAAGGAAGGAAACTAATTCTATTATGAAGGAATCTGCAGGGTGCACAATTTAATCTTTAGACCTTATAAAAGAGATGGCTAATATTTTTCTGTAATAGCATAGCCAAAATAAGAACTTAAATAATAATCTCATAGCTAGATTTACTTCGCCATCAGTGAAGTATACAGTAAGTAGAAAAAACCTCCCTTTCGACCAAAGGGAAAGAAAGTTTTGAAGTGAGAATATAATTTTCCTCATGGGCATTGTCTACCTTAGAAAAACTACTACAGAACATGCCTGTGAATATAGACTTGTAGTTCAGGCCACCGAAGATTAGAGATGGGACATGGGCCCTCCCTTGACTTGCATCCTCTGGTCTGTTTTAACAAAAACTAGGAGGAAAAGAAAGGTAGGCATCAGAAGCAATGGGTGGCAGGCCTATTAATGGCTGATCTGTACAGTGATCTGCCCTCAAGGAGACCCAACAGGCCAGTCCACTGCAGTGGCTTTCAATGTGGTAAGCCTGGGCTTCAGCAGAAGTCAGCTTGTGAAGAGCCCTGGCAGCTCTGCCAAGAGTTGGATCACTGGAAATGGACCTGCCCTGGAGTCGAAGGATGCCCAGGTCAGAGCCACAGATCTTATTGGCTCTAAGCTGAAAAGCCCTTCACTCAGCCCAACTTCCAAAGTGACCACTGCAGCTGAGGGGATGGTCAAGTAGGGTCAGCAACATTGCAGGCAGAACTGTAAATTTCTTGTGAGAGATGCCACCTGCCTTTACCTGGCCAGCTCTCCTCCCAGACCAGCCAAATAATGAAAGTCAACAGAGTGCCTTCCCCTAGGAGGTTCACACCTCCCTTAGGATATACCCCATGTGAAGAGATAGATAGGTCTGGGCCTCTTAATTTATAAGGCCTAAAGCCCAACAGATTATTATCAAGCCTCTTCTATCAGGTTCTATTTGCCTCTTAATCAGAAAACTTAATTGTAGCTTAGACAGCACCTTTCTTAGCTCCTTTAATAATGACTCTGTCCTTTGTTCTAGACCCTGTCTAGTGCACTTGGGCCTCATTCCTTTGTAATCATAATCTCTACTCTACCACCAATGGCTCTACTCCCAACCTGTGTGTACTGATGGTCCTCTTCCCCACTTAATGCTGTATAATTGTTCAAACCTGGTAAATAAAACTCTTAGGATCATTGGTTCCTATCCTCACCCTGTCTTTTATGACCTTGTCTAAATATGATCAGTGTCAGCAATCTTGGATGGCTTCCATAGCCTTGGCAACTCATGACGACAGCCTAGCGTGGTTACTGGCACCATAAACTAGAGTGTGAATTTGTTGGGTCAACAACAGGAGTCACTGTGCACTTGCTCCTCATGTGGGATCTCTGTCCTTAATGTGCTGTGCATTTTGATTTAATGCTATAACTAGTACTCAAACAGTATGTTTCAATTTGTGTTTCTATGTGGGTGCAAACTGTTGAAGTATTTATACTAAATTGATCTTCTGTATATAAAGAGAATTGAAAATGAATCTTGATGTGAATGGAAGGGGAGAGGGAGCGGGAGAGGGGAGGGTTGTGCGTAGGAGGGAAGTTATGGGAGAGGGAAGCCATTGTAATCCATAAGCTGTTTACTGGAAATTCATATTCATTAAATAAAAGTTAAAAAAGAGAATATATTTACAAAATAAAATAATACATATAAAGATGGTCAGACACATTGGTGCCTGATTAGATATTTTAGTAGTGATGAGTCAGAAAAGACCTACCTTAGGGGTTAGCCTTGTGATAGAGTTTTAGTCACTGTCTGTGATGTGGGCATCCCATATTATAGGATCAGGTTGAGGCATGGTTACCCTTCTTCTGATCCAGATGCCTGCTAATGTTCCTGGCCAGGCAGTAGAAGATGGTCCAAGTAACTGAGCCCTTACCACTCAAGTAGAAGAATCAAATGGAGTTCCTGACTCTGTACTTTGTCTTAGATACAGACTTGGCTGTGGCAGCCATTTGGGAAGTGAACAAACAGAAGGAAGGGACCTGTTTCTCTGATCCTCCTTCTCTGCTTTTCAACTAAATAAGTAACTACTAGAGATGAAACAACTAACCTCAGTTCATAATCCTCCTGAGTGTCCTAATTAGTCCATCCACTCTCTGGCCCTCACTTCCTTTACCTTTACCACGGGACCATTTATTCCTCTACAATCAGCATAAATTAGTTACACAAACTCTTGTCCTCTTGTCACTTTCTCAGTGCTCAAAATAATGCACTATAGAGATTATGTGGAAACTGTACTTAAGAAAAAGAAGAATGAGTTGTTTAATATTAGCCAACTGTCAATGAGGATACTCTTCCAATGTTTAATCCTCTCAGGAATTCTTCTGGAATCCTTATTTTCAATCCCAGTAGAAGCAGCTTCTACTGAGAATTTTTGAGAGTTTTGTAATGATCAAGATGAACAATTCCAGAGGAAGGACTACTTCATGGTGCCCAGCTGGTTCTTTGATTCATGCAAGTTCAAAATTTTCTATTTAAAGAAATATGACTTTGAAATATACATTTCAAGGCCCAATTGTCTATGATTTGAGGAGGTACCTAGGCTTGGAAGCTCAAGATTGAGGTTTCTGCATGTGCAGAGCAGTCAGTGAGAGGCAATGGAAGGATTAGAGAACTCAGGAATGTGAGCGGGGTATTCATACCTTAAGCACAGAGAAAACTGAAATAGGCTGTGGGCCCAGAGTCAGTAAATGCCACCAACCCCTCCTCAAGCCCATATCAACTCTGAACACCCCATTTGAGTGGGATCTCCAATAGCAGTGGAGTCTTTGTGATTCTGGGATCCCTTCTTTTGACCTCTTTGTTTAGATGGTGGCATTAGTCCTCTAATGGAAGTAAAGGTTCAGGTCCAGCTCTCAGGACTAAAGCATATATTTATTAGGTGGATAGATACATGAGAGGAAAAAGAATTTCAGAAGCTTAGAGGTAATTATCAGACATTGGAATTTTGCACAATGAATTTGAAATGTATTCACCTGAAGACCCATTATTTTATTCCAATACATGTACTAGAATAGTTTTCCCAACTCTGGAATATACTTTACGGACACATCACCAATTATTCAGTAGATTAGGGAAAGTATCTTTTCTAAAGGGATATACATGAGTTTCCACAGCAATATTTATTTGTTGTTTATGTATCTTATTACTTCTTTACTTTTGTTTTAAACAAGCACCTTTAACAAGTAGATGAATGTTTTACAACTTTAATTTTCAGAATTAAAAATGAAAATAAATGAGGATTTCCAGTGTGACTGGGTTGCTGTGGGCCCCTTAGACATACGTAGAATATCAGTCACAAGCAGGCTGTCAGCTGTGGCTGGAAACGTGTTTCTGGACTAACTGACATCTCACTACTAATAGCTTCTTATGCTGCATGTGTGATCTTGTGGCTTTTAATCATATTTCAGAGTGGATGCATTCTTTCACCCAGAGCTAGCAGAGGAAGGGTCTGAGCCCCTAAGGAGATGCACAGTCTCCAGGAGACACCCTCTGTCTGCATAAACCCCAAGACAATCACCATATAGTATGTGAAACCCCTGTCCAATGGGGACCTCCGCAGAATGACCCAATGAAGAAAGCAATGCCTTAAAAACCCAGGACACTTCCTAAAAGCCAGTGTCCCATTCAGGTACTCCTCCTGGTCTCCTCAGACCAGATGCTTTTTCTGTCACTTGTCAATCATATGAATGTTTCTTTTCTGACAAATAACAGCTTCTGCCTCTATGCAAGCTGTTTCCTGGCTTTGTATTTATATACTAAGCTGAGGAAAAGAAACCACGAAACTCACTCCTGCAACCACCCTCCCCTCTGTGACTGGTAACAGCATAAGTTGTGACAGTTATCATCCAACACTGTACCCCCATTTAAATTTCTCAATTCATAGCAGGTTTCTTTCAAATGTGAATTTGCCAATCCAAATCCATCAGAATTCCATACGGTTAGCACGTGGATGGAGATGAATTCAGATGCACCGTGTTATAGCAAGGCTGAATACCCAGGAGGTATACAAATCATCCCTCTTTTCCAAGTGGAGGAGTGCAGAGGCTTGTGGGAAATGTAGTCTTCCTCAGTCATGACATCACCAGCATAGAAGTGTGGAAAGGGTTTTTTCAGGTTCCTTCTAAACATGGGTCAATTGCCCACTCCTGCCCTCCTCCCAGGAATTCCAGAGCTGAAGCTCTTCTGATCCTGCTCCTTAGACCCCAGAGTTTCTAACCCTGGAGGATCTTCCTGGGTTGATAATTAATCCCAGCAGGCAATAGGGATTACTAGGGAGTGAGACATGTTCACTTATTAGGAACAGAAACATCCATGGTTCTCAGTTGGGGGAAATCTTACACTGAGTTTTAGGCCATAGGCCTCAGTCTGTGAGGAAGGCCATACTGGCATTTGATCCTCAGATTTGAAGCCCAGAGAATGCACACCATCGCTTACATTTCAGGTGATTAAGTTGTCAGATGTGGGTGCTCTGCCAGAAGACCTGTGTTCTTACAGTTCTGAGGAAGCTCGACAAATGTGGTCAATCTAAGATGGCAGTGTGGCAAAGAAATCTTCAGGTTGCATGAGTAAGGTGTCTGCTTTGAGTCTAGTTTGAACTCAGCCACTGTGGATCCTGTTACTGACCTATATGGCATAGATTTATACAATTGTAGCATGTGACCATTCACAATATTAGTTTAATATCACAAATTCTCAGCAAAATTATTGTGAAGTGTGTGCAAACTCTCATATTATGGGGCAATTGTATTTGTGGGGTTTTGTGATTCCTCCTCAGAAGAGAAGTTTCTGGTGCTTTCTTGTGTCCTGCATAGTATTCTTATTTGAGTTTGCATAAGTTTATATAAAATATAATTTTCAGGGGCCAGCACTGTGGCTCACTTGGTTAATCCACCACCTGCCATGCTGGCATCCCATATGGGCACTGGTTCTATTCCCAGTTGCTCCTCTTCCAGTCCAGCTCTCTGCTGTGGCCTGGGAGGGCAGTGCAGGATGGCCCAAGTGCTTGGGCCCCTGCACCCACATGGGAGATCAGGAGGAGGCACCTGGCTCCTGGCTTCGGATTGGCATAGCTCCAGCCTTGGTGGCCATTTGGAGAGTGAACCAACAGAAAGAAGACCTTTCTCTCTGTCTCTCTCTCTCACTGTAACTCTACCTGTCAAATAAATAAATAAAATCTTTTTTTAAAAAATCTAATTTTCAAAGACAGTGGTTTATGAGAGAAGTTTTCCATGTCTTCACAAATCAATTTTGGTAGATTGTTTGTGTTCAGGAATCTATCCATTTCTTCCAGGTTTCCTGATTTGTTGGCATACAGCTCTTTGTAATAATTCCTGATGATTTTTTTTTATGTCTGTGGTATCTCTAGTCAGATTTATTTTTATATATGATTTTATTATTTGGGTCTTCTCCCTTTTTTTGGTTATTCTGGCCAAAGGTTTATCCAGTTTGTGTATTTAAAAAATCAAAAATCAGCTTTTCATTTTATTGATGTGTTGTATTAATTGTTTTTCTTTCAGCTTTATATAATCTCTAATAGTTATTATTTCCTTCTGATAACTTGGGGTCTGCTTTATTGTTTTTCTAGGTCATTGTGATTAATTGATATAATTTATTTGATACTTTTCCAATTTTTTATGTATTCACCAATTGCTATAAACTTTCCTGCTAACACTGCTTTAGCTTTCCCCCTTATATTTTGATATTTTGTATTGTCATCTTCATTTGTTTCCATTGAGAGCTAGATATTATACTGTAAAAGCAAACAGCACAACATTCATCATACTCATCACTGACTGCTGTGTATACTACCCCTAAAACCGAAAATACAAAACAGTAAAATGCACCTATGGTCTTAGGTATATATATCTATATATTGCATTATTTATATTTACATATTTACATTTATAAAATATATGTTATACATAATATAAATATGTTATATAAAATATATTTATATTCATAAGATATACATACATTTTAGACATTTTCAGATAAATAGTCATTATCTTCAAAAGAAATTTATAGCAAGAATATTGAAGGAATGAAAGTCAGATAAAAAATTCTCACAAAGTTCATTATTAGTGATGCAGCTCAACTCCCCCATCTAGTCATAACTAAAATGTTATAAAACTAAAAACTTAGCATAATTAATTATCTACTTAATGGCAAAAACTGCTTAACTTAATCAATAGAAAAATACTCAAGGTCATTACATCACATATGTTAAATATCTGCCTATGCTTTCAGTAGCAAATGACTTATGACAGTTGAGAGGGATGCTGCAAGATCCCAGAGACGTATCCACATCATATGAAAACAAGGCAGGGACCCACATCTCCTGCTGATTTTCATACTATTTCAAAACACTGTATCCAAAATATTTACAAGTCAATATTTATAAAAGTATTTCAGTGACTGAATCTTGAATTTGTTTATTTTGTGAAATTCCAATAGGTTGGAGAAAATCAGATTTATGTATTATGTAAATGAGATTATGTATAATGTATATGTTGGACATCTACTTTGGCTCTTTTCTAGGCTGAGATCATACAGTGCTAGTGAAGAGTCTTTCTGTTTACTGTCTCCAATGGTACATGAAATGCTTTCTAAGAAATTTTCAAAAGTTCCATCATCTGTCTAGTTTGTGTATTCATGTTTTTTTCTCTATTATCTAAAAGAAAATTATCAACCATGAGGCATAAAATGCACAGTGGAAATATACAGGAAATTTGCCTGTGTAGTGTAGAATTTTAGAGGCAGACAAGTAGAAATATTAAAGAAATATTTTAAATTATTATCCTCATCACCACCAGAATACTTTTTCAGGGAGTAAATGTATACAAGTATCATTGTCATGACAATGTAATAAAGGAGAATAAGAACGTAGAAACTATTTCAGTAAGATAAATACTTATGGGTATACATTTTTTAAAATCTGAGACCATATTATAAATTTTGGCGAAAAGTTGGATATTAATGATTTATTTATTCATTTATTTTTATTTTATTTTACATGAAAGTCAGAGTTACACAGAGAGAGAGGCAGAGAGAGAGAGAGAGAGAGAGAGAGAGAGAGAGAGAGAGAGAGAGAGAGAGAGAAGTCTTCCATTCAATGGCTCACTCCCTAGATGGCCACAAGGGCCAGAGCTGTGCCAATCCGAAGCCAGGAGTCAGGAGCTCCTTGTGGATTTACCATGCAGATGCGGGGGCCAAGGACTTGAGCCATCTTCTACTGCTGTCCCAGGCCATGGCAGAGAGCTGGATGGGAAGAGGAATATCCGGGACTAGAACTGGCGCCCAAATGGGAGGATGCTGGTGCTGCAGGTCAGGGCTTTAACCCACTGTGCCACAGCGCCAGCCCCAATGATTTATTTCTTATTTCCTGATTCATTGCTGTGATTGGAACAAACAAAAGAATGTGTATGAGAAGAGGCATGACAACTGTTAAGAAAGGTCTGTATGATCAGGGACTTGTTCCAGGTAGCGGGATCCTGGGAATCCTAAAAGGTAACCACACACAGTTACAGGTAATTTTTGATCAGAGAAACCTGATCACTGTGCATTAAAACATGTATTCTAATTTAAAAAGGAGGAAGGATATGGAGAAAGCCAGAATATTTTAGCCAATATTAAGTATTGAATGCTTTCATCTAAATTCTCAGGAGGTTCTTCTTGAATACGTTAATAAAGAACTTCTTGGATAAAAATTATTTTCTTTATTTAGTACTTCTCCAAAAGCAGCTGCCTGAGGTTAACCATTTTCTTTGGATTATTAAAATATAATTACTATTATTTACTTTTTGTAGATGTTGGATAACATGAATATGAGAGAAAACAATGAAGAGATCATAAGAAGCATCTTTATATGTGTGCCGATAGTATAGTAGTAAATAACACCTTTTACTCTGTACTATATATATGAATATTTTACATAATAAAACAAATTTTAAAATAAAATTATTATAGAAATATGCTCTGTTTGCTCATAAAATAAAGAGATCTCAAACCCGAGTAAGTTATTTCCTTTAGTAAAAGCAGATTCTGTTGATTATTTGTTATAGTGAGTGCCTGACAGCTAAACTTTCTCTTCTCAAAGCTTCCCCATGGAATCCATATCTCCAATAGCAATGAACAACTCCTCCTGGCAGAGGTATGTGATCGCCATCACAAGAAGAAGTATTTTGGGGAAAGCATATGAGTATTGATAATTCCTTGATGTTATTCTAGTTATTTGATCACTACAATTTCATTTACTATTTAAATTAATAGGAACTTGAGACCTAAGTATTAGGGCTACAATTGCTTCTGTGTTCTGATGTAAAGGTTCTTAGATCAGGAATCCCAAGTCTGAAATATCTTGAATGAAGTCCCTTTGGGCATTTACAGGATTTGAAAGGATTAAGAAGCAGGGCAATTCATACCTTATGCAGAGAGTAAATATGTGATTACTGTGGGCCAAGAATCAGCTTCCCCATCACAGTACCACACAAGTCTGCATCAAACTTCACAGAATCGATGTCCATCCTCATTTGACAGAGACAAGGGTAACAGTAGCAGTTTATGAAATCTTTGAATTCACATCTATCTAATTCCTGGTTGAAACCAGCAAGCAGAAATCAGATTTCAAGTCAAGCTCTTACAAATGTAATTAAAATTTTCTTAGACAGATATATGGACAGAGGGAAGAATAGAAAGATGACATGGATTTCAAAATGTTCTAGATAAGCAAATACCATTTGGTGGATTTTTAAATTTGCAGAGTGATTTTGAAACACACATACCATGTTACCCAGCTATATTTTGTGAATAATTACACTAGAATACTTAGCCTATTTGCAGAATCCATTGTAGTTATCCATTGATAGCTCACAAGTTATTTTAGTTAATGGAACCACACATCATTTTAAAGATTCAGACAAGAGATGCCAAACAAACATTAGTTTTTAAGTGTTTTAAGTTGGAATAGAGTCCTTATGGTTTTTGCCCTCCGAAGAATTTGTAATGAGAAAATGTGAGTTCTATAACTGAAGTGCACTCATAACAATTAAAAATAAATAAAGCTAGAACTGCTCTTACATTTTATTTTGTCAATTCATAGCACATTTTTTAAAAATGTGAACTTTTCATATCAGCTTCTTCATCGCTCTGGGATATGAGTCTTTCCTGTCAAGATTGTTGAGAATGTTGGAGAGGTGGTCTTGGCTTCAGGGTATACCACAAAGTGGGGCCCTGCCTTGAAGGGAGCAGAAATTTTCATAGATTTGGAGCATCAGGATCAGATATTCAGGTACATCCTCTGGACCTGGATAGGTCCATAGTGTACAATAGTTTAGATCTGCAACTATGTGTCTATGGATAGTGTGACACAAGATTGCTTTCACAGATTGCTTTATCAACAGGTGCTGCCCTTTCAGAAAGTCACTGTATGCTGCCAAGTGTACAAAACTGGCTTGAGAAGCTATCTCAACAGTGTGGCTGACTCAAGAGTAGGAAGCTTCAAGTATATATATCATGAGAGATGTGAGTTCAAGGAGTTGGTTCCAAATCCTGTGTAGATAATGTTTCTGATTATAAATGGCTACATGACATTGTTGTACATGTGAGATTAGAGATGTGTATGGGTGTGAATTCATGTTGTAGTTCCATCTTAGCTTACTAATTTCTTCTGTGTGTGTGTTTTCTTTTTTAAAAATTTTATGTAGGGAATACAAATATCATGATTTACTTTTTAAAAAGATTTATTTCATTTATTTGAAAGAGAATTAGAGAGAGGAGAGAGAGGTCTTCCATCTGCTGCTTCACTCCCCAGATGACCCCAACAGCCAGAGCTGTGCCTTTTTGAGGCCAGGAGCCAGGAACTTCTTCCAGGTCTCCCACATGGGTGCAGGGGCACAAAGACTTGGGCCATCCTCCAGTGCTACCCCAGGCCACAGCAGAGAGCTGGATTGAAAGAGGAGCATCCGGGACTAGAACCAGCACCCATATAGGATGCCAGCACTTCAGGCCAGGGAATTAACCTGCTGTGCTACAGCGCCAGCCCCATGACTTTCATATATATTAATTTAGGAACATAGTGATTCTTCCCACCCTCCTACCCTCCTGCTGGTACTCCAACTCTTCTTCCTCCTCCCTCTCCCATTCCTGTTATTATTTTTACCATGATCTATTTTCAGGTAATTTTATATTCATAAGATTAACCCTACACTAAGTAGAGAGTTCAATAGTATGAAGAAAAAACAAAACAATACAAAAAATATTGTTCCTCAATAGTCAAGAAAAGGGCTGTCTAAAATCACTTCTTCATGCTATCTAAGATATATATATATATACAATACTAGTGAACTGTTCCCAAATTCCCAGAGAAATAATTGTATATTGTGTGCAGACTGACTTTGTGCTCTATAGTAATTGTATTTGTGTAGTTTCATGGTGTACCTTCAAGTAAAATTTGTGACCTCCCCCTGAAATATGTATCTTCTCTAAGCTTCCTTTCAAGAAACAGGGAATTCTACGAATTTGGAAACAGAGAATCAATTTATGAAACTATTGCAGTCAGATAAGTGATAGATTATGATGGTTTGTTGAAGAGCAGTACCATTGGTCCTGGAAAGGACTGTTTCATTATTAGATATGTTTAAAGAGTAGAGCTACTAAGATCATGTTTACCCATTGTATTACAAAACAAGGTATGGAAAAACATTTTTAACTTCCAGATATATAATGTTAAGCAATATATTTAAGTGTAATTTGTGTTAATTATTTCACAGTTTGACCATATTTCCATATTTTAAAAATATTTTGCTTCCTTGAGAACAAATAAGTCTTATCTTTGCTTATTCTTATGTTTTAATATCAATTCTCTCCATATTTTCATATGAATGTCTAATGGTTCTTATTAGATAGGTGAGTTTTCTGTGATAGGACTTGCTATTTTCTTTTAACACTCTTTCTGTATCATTTTATATTAACAATAAGCTTTGATAATTATGTATTCATATTTCTCAGATTTTACTTATATAGTTTCTAGGTATTTAGTTGCAGATAGAATAGACACTCTATTCCAAAATTATAAACTGAACAATGCATGTAGTTCATACTTTTGTGCATTTCATGTAACCTATGAGTTCACATTTAGCCTGCTCTGTATATCTCTTCAATATTGTTTATTTAGAAATCCGTAGGGCTACCCTGTAAACTTGCTGGGTCATCTGACTTTGAAAGGATTTTTAGCTTTTTTTATGGAGTTCATAGGATACCAGGGACATTGAGGTTGGTTATGATTTGATAACCAATGACCCTCAACAGGGCTTCTATATTTAAGGTGTGTATCAAATCTTTTGAGCTCAGAATGACGAAATGGTCTTTACTTGAACTTTTTTGTTTATTGTTGCTACAATAAAAAGATGGCAGTGAACCAAACATGAGCTCTTCTGAGAACTGAAACAAATCACTTCTAACAGTTTCAATTTTTTTTTTCACAGTAAGAGAAGGGATATTCTCTCTCTCTCTCTCTCTCTCTCTCTCTCTCTCTCTCTCTCTCTTTGTATTGGGCCCAAGGACTTGGACCATCTTCTACTGTTTTTCCAGGCCATACAAGAGAACTGAATCAGAAGTGGAGCAACCAGGACTCAAACCAGTGTCCATATGGGATGCCAGCACTGCAATGCAGGTGGAGGCTTTACTTTCTATACCATAGGTCCAGCCCCAAGGACATAGAAACTATTGTTGAAAACTGTAATGGTGTAAGTTGGTCCCAAATACTTTAAATTTCTTATGTGACCCAATTAAAAAATAATGTATCCTAAAAATGCATGATTTAAATATCGCATATTTGAAAACCAGAAAGACCTGATTTGGGGATTTTATATGCTCAACTCTCTATTTGTTTCTATTTTATTGCAAATAAATTTCTAATTTTCACTGTCTGTGTCAGGAGTGCTTTCTTGCCCATTGATTTGATTCTGCAAAATTCTGTGGTCACACCTTAAAGTAGCTCTCCAATGCTATACCATTGAGTGTTATTATTGGTCTTGATTTCAAAGGTTTTCTTATTATATGATTTCTAATAATTAAAAGTTAACCTGGATATGGAGGGGCAGAGCCAAGATGGCGGAATAGTGAGGGCACACACCAATAGTCCGGGAAAAGATAGTTTAATAAAAGTGGAGTTACTGTAGCCTCAGGAAAAACTCAGGAAAAAACTGCAGAGGAAACTCTTCCAAATCTAGTGGATGTGACAGAGAATCTATGGGGAGAGCAAGGTCATCTACCGCATGGAAGACCAGCTGCAGATTCTGAGCGCCAGTGTTGGAAGGGGAGGCAGTCCCCATTTAATGAGGGTAGAATGTTACATGAAGCAACAGCAGAATCCTGCATCTGAAAAATAAGTGAGGCCAATTTTGATATTGGAGACATTTCTGAAAAGAATGAGAAGCACAAACTGGGTAGGAAATGAACCTAAGAAAGAAGTCAAATCATGATGACACGGGCCACAAATGTCTGCAGACTCACAAACAATTCACAGCCTGGCTGTAGGACTGCAGACGGCAGTCACCATGGCGACATCCAGGTCTTACTGACCTACACCTAGGTTCTCTGAGATATCCTTCCCTCTTCCTCCAGTTCGCAGCCTTGCCTTCAGGGGGCATCAGCCTGGGAGCTTTCAGAGTCAGACGTGGGCAACTGGCATTTAACAAGCTCCCCAGGTGATCTGGATGTGTAACCAGGGTTTGAACCCCCCCGCTGCTCTCAGCACTGTCATCATCTCCAAGTGATAGCTTTTAACTAATGACAGCACGTGGGCAGAGAATGGGGGTGGGGGTGTGAAAGCTGGGCAGAGTTGAAGTTTGCATAGCATTTTAATGTGCTTCTAAGGTAGCAACACAGTGGTCATTAACTCCACTAGATGAGGATGTTTTCAGGGAAGACACAATGGGAGGAGGGGAAAAAGGAAGAATCAATTGATGCTTAAAGATACATAAGACATGGACCTATATCTTAGCTATGTTTATATTTTCACTACTTGTGATTATAGTGTTTAAAAAAGAAAAAAATAGGCAGCACTTAGGGTGAAGCAGAGCAAGGGATGAACAAGAAATGACACAGTTCTTCAGTGCTGTGGGCGGAGTGGTGAGAAAATGCTTATCGTGTGAAGTGGAATTGAAGTTGAGTTTACAGACAAATCTGGCGGCCTTCCTTACAGTACCTGCTTAACCTCGGCTGCTTGGAATGACCGTTCTTGTGTTCATTTGCATTTTCTGGTCTTGTTCTTTTCCATCTAAGTGTCTCAGAAGTGGGGACCTGCAAAGGCGTGGCAAGTGCAACTCAGGGCCCAGTAGCGCATCACCTGGGCACCACTAGAGCTGCAAATCCTCAAGCCCCACCCACACCCACCGAATCAGGGTCTCGGGGTAGGGGTGCGGACTGGAGGGGAATGCAGCAATCTGGTCAAGGAGCCCTGCTGGTTACTGCAATAGATGCTCAAGTTTGAGAACAAAGGCGAGGGGTTGGGAATTTGTGATCAGAGTATTTAATCTGCCGGAATCTTAGACCAAGAAAGAATTTATAATGAATATAAAAACTCTACCTACTTCATATTTGTGTACAAGAAGGCCTGATAATTTAGTTTGGACTTTAACACAAACACAGTGGTTTTCCCCTTGCAACACAGGAGGTCCTACCAATATCTTCTAAGTTTGCCAGTGTCCTATCAGCAACTCATTTACCTTTTTAATCTCATGACATGCAGAGAGAAAGAAGCTGTCCCAACAAATACAATTGGCCCATACTGCCCACAGCAAGCAAATGGATATAGATAAAGGCCTCTTTGGCAACAGATAATACTTTACATTAAACAAGCTTGTGGGCAGGGAAATGAGATATCTCAGTAATTCCCCGGTAGGTACCATAAAACGCCTGGCAGAGTTTAACATTTCCTAGTCTATTATACCTGATGCTCATTAGAAGTTTTCATTTCAGAGTGTTAATTAGATGGTGCCACACATTGCTACCTAATGGATCTGAAATCTTGGGCAAAGGTCACTTGACTAATCATTATTTTGCTTTGTTGTCTAAAGCCAGTGAATTCTTCCAGCAATGGCAAATTCGCTTTGCAATTAAATAATTTATTTATTTTTTTTTTTTATTTTTGACAGGCAGAGTGGACAGTGAGAGAGAGACAGAGAGAAAGGTCTTCCTTTTGCCGTTGGTTCACCCTCCAATGGCCGCCGCGGTAGCGCGCTGCGGCCGGCGCACCGCGCTGTTCCGATGGCAGGAGCCAGGTGCTTATCCTGGTCTCCCATGGGGTGCAGAGCCCAAACACTTGGGCCATCCTCCACTGCACTCCCTGGCCACAGCAGAGAGCTGGCCTGGAAGAGGGGCAACCGGGACAGGATCGGTGCCCCGACCGGGACTAGAACCCGGTGTGCCGGCGCCGCAAGGCAGAGGATTAGCCTGTTGAGCCACGGCGCCGGCCTGCAATTAAATAATTTAGAGCAGAACTATCAGTAAAATTGGCTGGCGCTGCGGCTCAATAGGCTAATCCTCCGCCTAGCAGTGCCAGCACACCGGGTTCTAGTCCTGGTCGGGGCACCGATCCTGTCCCAGTTGCCCTTCTCCCAGGCCAGCTCTCTGCTGTGGCCAGGGAGTGCAGTGGAGGATGGCCCAAGTGTTTGGGCCCTGCACCCCATGGGAGACCAGGAGAAGCACCGGGCTCCTGCCATCGGAACAGCGCTGTGCGCCCGCTGCAGTGTGCCTACCACGGCGGACATTGGAGGGTGAACCAATGGCAAAAAGGAAGACCTTTCTCTCTGTCTCTCTCTACTGTCCACTCTGCCTGTCAAAAATAAAAATAAATAAATAAATAAATAAATAAATAAATAAATAAAAGAACTATCAGTGAAATCTTGTGGATATCCACGTAAAACATGTACAGAGTGTGTTGTGTTACTTACATAAACTGATATATTCTAAAAACCCTGCTTCCTTAGTTTTCTTTGTTCAATACAGTGTTCTTGGCAAGCTAATGAAATTTTATATGCAATTGTGTGATTCTAGGATTTAAATTTCTGTCTTTTCTCCATATAGGAACTATGAGAATAGGGCTCCTTCCAGTTTGCCTGCTATGATATTCCCAAAGCTTAGCATAGTACTTGACATAAAGTGGGTATTCAATACCTATTTATTGCTTTTAGAATGAGAACCTGGAGATGAGAGGAAAGAAATGTTGAAGATATAACTAGAAATACGAACTGATAATTTATAATGAAACACTGCTCTGACTGTGCGGGGATGTCTGAGCAGCAATCCAGCCACCTGCTCCTACTCTCCCCGCCCCTTTCCTCATGTTGGATCTTACCAGACAGAGAACTATCACAATTTCGCTGCTTAAATTCTATGTCAACATAGTGTCTTTACTTAGAAAGAGGTTCATAGCCCACAGTTGCCAAAAGTCAGTGACAATGAGAATTAATGGTAAAACTAGTCTTCAAACAGTACTTTATGCTTTGTGAGTCTGTGTGGGTGCAAACTGTTGAAATTTTTACTTAGTATAGGGTTGATCTTCTGTATATGTAGGTAATTAAAAATGAATCTTAAAGAAGAATGGGGTGGAGAGGGAGTAGGAGGTGGGACAAGAATTGGGGTGTGAGGGCAGGTATGGGGGAAAGAACCGATATAATCCAAAAGTTGTATTTTCAAAATTTATATTTATTAAATAAAAGCTTTCTATAAAAAAAAGAAGGCAATAACATGAGTGGTAAAGGAGACGCAGTACAACATCAACATATACACACCAGTGAGTGCTTAGGGCAGCTGGTTAAATTCATCATCAGGCCTCAGCATTGTTGTACAGGGTGTTAAGCTGTGACTTGCAATGCTGGCATCCCATATGGGAGTGTGCTTGGAGTCCCCAATACTCCATTTCCAATCCTGCTCTCTGCTAATGCTCCTTGGAAAGCAGTGGAAGATGGCCCAAGCACCTGAGTGCCTGCTACCCACAGAGGATACCGCTAGAGGGGGTTCTGGGTTTCTGGCTTTGGCCTGGACAAGCCCCTGCCATTGTGGCCATTTTGAGGGAGTGAACCAGTGGATGGAAGATTTCTCTTTCTTGCCTTGTTTCTCTGCTTTCAAATAAATAAATAAACAAATAAATCTTTAAAAATCACCAACAGATTTCCTTGTAACAATTACTTTTTATTCAAAAATTTTAACATATTTAAGAATTCTTCTCATAGTACAACTCATTAAAGACAGAGATACTAAATGGGGAGTGAGGCAAACATAAAAGCTGTCTGCACATTAATGTTTATTGCAGCTCAATTCACAATAGCTAAGGCCTGGAACCAACCAAAATGCCCATCAACAGTAGATAGGATAAAGGAATTATGGGACATGTACTCTATAGAATACTATACAGCAGTCAAAAACAATGAAACTTGGTCATTTGCAACAAGATGGAGGAATCTGGAAAACATTATGTTGAGTGAAATAAGCCAGTCCCAGAGGGAAACATATCATACATTCTCCCTGATCGGCAACAACTAACTGAGTACCAAAGGGGAAACCTGTTGAAGTGAATTGGACACTATGAGAAACAGTGACTCGATCATCTTGTCCTGACTGTTGATGTACAATGCAATACTTTATCCATTATAGCATTTTTTGTTTCTACTACTATTGTTTGAACTCTGTAATCAACACACAATAATTCTTAGGTGTTTAAATTTTAACTGAAAAGTGAACCCTGTTAAATATAAGAGTGGGAAAAAGAGAGGGAGGAGATGTACAATTTGGGACATGCTCAATTGGACTTGCCCCAAATGGTGGAGTTAGAAACATGCCGGGGGATTCCAATATGACCCCATCTAGGTGGCATATACCAATGCCATCTCACTCGTCCAAGTGATCATCTTCAGTTCACAATTGATCACACTGGTAGGTCTAAGACACAAAGGGATCACACAAACAAGACTAGTGTCTGCTAATACTAACTGATATAATTAAAAAGGGAGAGAATGATCCAACATGGGAAGTGGGAAACACAGTAAACTCATAGAATGTCATATGTCTTAAACAACACTCTGGCCTCAGAATCAGCCCTTAAGGCATTCAGATCTGGCTCAAGAGCCCACGAGAGTATTTTACGCATGGAAAGCCAAGACATTCTTGGAGTAAAAAAAAAAGAACTAAATGAAAGATCTCTGCGAGTGCGATCCCAGTGGAAAGAAAGGGGGCATCAAAGAAGGAGGTAACTTTCTCTGAAGGGAGGAGAGAACTTCCACTTTGACTATGACCCTGTCAGAATAAGATCAAAGTCAGCGAACCCTAAAGTCTTCCATACCCTCTGTAACTCATGACTAGAGCCTAGGGAGATTACTGATGCCATAAACAAGAGTGTCAAATTGTTAAGTCAGCAACAGGAGTCACTGTGTACTTACATCTCATGTGGGATCTGTCCTTAATGTGTTGTCCAAAGTGAAGTAGTGCTATAACTAGTACTCAAACAGTATTTTTACACTATGTGTTTCTGTGTGGGTGCAAACTAATGAAATCTTTACTTAGTATATACTGAATCGATCTTCTGTATATAAAGATAATTGAAAATGAAAAAAAAACTTGGTGTTAAATTGAACATTGCATAGAAAATTAATCCATTCTTTTAAAAAAAATATCATGTAGGATCTCTGTCTTTAATGTGCTGTACATTGTGATTTAATGTTGTAACTAGTACTCCAACAATATTTTTCACTTTGTGTTGCTATGTGAGGGCAAACTGTTGAAATCTTTACTCAATATATACTCAACTGAACTTCTGTATATAAACAGAATTGAAAATGAATCTTGATGTGAATGGAAGGGGAGAGGGAGCGGGAAAGGGGAGGATTGCAGGTGGGAGGGAAGTTATAAGGAGGGGGGAAAGCCATTGTAATCCATAGCTGTACTTCGGAAATTTATATTCATTAAATAAAAGTTTAAAAAAAAAGTTAACCTAGCTGGCGCCGCAGCTCACTAGGCTAATCCTCTGCCTTGCAGCTCTGGCAAACTGGGTTCTAGTCCTGGTCAGGGCGCCGGATTCTGTCCTGATTGCCCCTCTTCCAGGCCAGCTCTCTGCTATGGTCCGGGAGTGCAGTGGAGGATGGCCCAAGTACTTGGGCCCTGCACCCCATGGGAGATCAGGAGAAGTACCTGGCTCCTGCCATCGCATCAGTGATGCGCCGGCTGCAGCACGCCAGCCGTGGCAGCCATTGGAGGGTGAACCAATGGCAAAAGAAGACCTTTCTCTCTGTCTCTCACTGTCCACTCTGCCTCAAAAAAAAGTTAACCTTGCTAACCTTAAGCAATAAAATGCAATGCTTTTAGATACCTTAAATACTGAACACTCATATTTCTGTTTTCTCTATGTTTCTTGTTTGTGTAAATGATCTTTTCATTATAAGCTCACATTCTCTCTATATTACTAGCAAATTTAGTGAACAGAAGAAAAAGCCCATTACTATTATTCTGTTTTCCAGCTTCTTTTCTTAAAACCATAATTGTATGAGGTACACATTAGTTGACTTAATAAATAATGTGTTTATTACATAACTATGATCTTAATGAAGTATATAAAATCAGTCTTCAAAAGGCTTATGGATGGGCCAGTGCTGTGACACCATTGGGTGGGCCTCCACCCATGGCACTGGAATTCTCTAAAAGTCAGGTTCATGTCCTGGCTGCTCTTCTTTTTTTCTTTTTTTAAAGATTTATTTTATTTATTTGAAACACGGAGTTAAAGAGAGAGGTAGAGACAGAGAGAGAAGTCTTCCTTCTGCTGGTTCACTCCCCAGATGGTTGCAATGGTCAGAGCTATGTTGATCTGAAGCCAGGATCCAGGAGTTTCCTCCTAGTCTCCCACATGGGTGCAGGGGCCCAAGGACTTGGGCCATCTTCCACTTCCATGGCAGAGATCTGGATTGGAAGAGGAACAGCCAGAACTAGAACTGGCACCCATATCAGACACTGGCGCTTCAGGCTAGCGTTTTAACCCATGGCACTACAGCACCAGACCTTTCTTATCCAGCTTTCCTTGTGGTCTGGGAAAGATGGAGGATGGCTCAGATGCTTGAGTCCCTACCCCATGTGGGAGATCAAGAGGAGGTTCTTGGTTTCAGATTGACCCAGCACTAGCTGTTGTGGCCATTTGGGCAGTGAACCAGCAGATGGAAGATCTTTCTCTCTGTATCACCTTCATGCTGTCTGTAACTCTACCTCTCAAATAAATAAATAAAAATTAAAAATTTATTGGAAATATTCATTATAAAAACCTGTATTTTTTGTAAATTTATCTTTTTTAAGATTTTATTTATTTATTTGAAAGAGTTACACAGAGAAGGAGAGGCAGAAAGAGAGAGAGAGAGAGAGAGAGAGAGAGAGAGAGAGAGAGATCTTACATCTGCAGATTCACTTCCCAATTTGCTGCCACAGTTAGACCTGTGCCAATCCAAAGGCAGGAGCCAGGAGCTTCTTCAGGGTCTCCCACATGAGTGCAGGGGCCCAAGGACCTGGGCCATCTTCTGCCTTCCCAGGCTATAACAGAGAGCTGGATAGGAAGTGGAGCAGCTGGGATTCGAACCAGTGCCCATAAGGGATGCCAGCATGCAGAGAGTGGCTTTACCTGTTTCACCACAGAGCCATCCCCCAAACTATAAATTTTTAAATTTTATAATAAATTAATTTTTTTGACAGGCAGAGTGGATAGTGAGAGAGAGAGAGACAGAAAACTCTTCCTTTTTGCCTTTGGTTCACCCTCCAATGGCCACTGCAGCCAGCGCATCTTGCTGATCTGAAGCCAGGAGCCAGGTGCTTCTCCTGGTCTCCTATGCAAGTACAGGGCCCAAGCACTTGGGCCATCCTCCACTGCCTTCCCGGGCCACAGCAGAAAGCTGGCCTGGAAGAGGGGCAACCGGGATAGAATCTGGAACCCCGACCGGGAGTAGAACCCGGTGTGCCGGCGCCACAAGGTGGAGGATTAGCCTGTTAAGCCACAGGACCTGCCATAAATTAAATTTATCTTCTAATATTATTTTCCTTAACTTTTGTAAAACTCAATAAATGACAATTGCTTTAAGTTACTCTTTTTAAAATTTGGGTTTGCTCACTTAATTTCATTTATTTGAAAGCCAGAGAGAGAGAGAAGGAGAGAGAGAGAGAGCATTCTTATGTGCTCAGTCACTTGCTAATGCCCACAGCTGCCAATGTTGCAGCAGTCCAAAGCTAGGAATTCCACATGCATCTCTCTCCTGGGTGGCTGAAACTCAAGTATTTGAGATGTCATCCATTGCTGTCACAGCTGCATTGGCAGGAAGGTGGATTGGAATCAGAGTAGCCGTCCTTCAGTCTTTTCTATTTCATTGTATAGCACCTGAACCGAGCTGTTTTCTCTCTCCAATGTGATTTCACAAAGTCTCCTGTTATTTTCCATTAACAGTGCACTGCATTATTAGATCCAAAGTGATCTTCATGTTGGAGCAAGTAACAGATTCCATCCACTGGTTCACTCCCCATATGGCTGCAATGGCCAGACCTGGGCTGATCCGAAGCCAGAAGCCAAGAGCTTCTTCCACGTCTCCCATGAAGGTGCAGGGATCCAAGGACTTGGGCCATCTTCCACTGCTTTTCCAGGCCATGGCAGAGAGCCAGATCAGAAGTGGAGCAGCCAAGATTTTTCCAGTGCCCATATGTGATGCCAGCACTGCAGGTGGTGGCTTTACCCTGTATGCCACAGTGTGGGTCCCTTTATTCTTAATTTTTACAATGATCTACCATCAGTTTACTTAGTGATCATATAATTAACCATACTCTAAGTAAATGTCAGCAAATAGCATAAAAAGAAAGAAAACAAAACAAAATAAAACCAAAAAGAAGATTGTTCCCCAATGGAAGTGACAAGGGCTATAAACAATCATCTATTTTCAAAATGTCTACTTTACTCTGATACATTATATTTTAGGTATTCTATTAGTTGCATCAGATCAGGGAAAACATGTGATATTTGTCTTTTTGGGTTTGGCTTATTTCACTAAGTGTAATGGCTTCCGATGGTGACCATCTTATACAAAAGACAGGATTTCTATTTTTTTAAAAGCTGAGTAATACTCCATAATGTATACATACAATAACTTTTTTATCCAGTCAGTAGTTAATTGACATTAGGGTTGATTGCATATCAGCTAGTGTGAATTTTGTTGCAATGAACATGGGGTATGGACAACTCTTAAAATATGCTGATTTCATTTTCCCTTGAGTAAATTCCCAGGAATGGGATGGCTGAATTATATGGCAGGTCTATATTCATATGTCTGAGGTATCTACATACTATCTTCCACAGTTTTTGCGCCAGTTTACTTTCCCACCAGCAGTGGATCAGGGTACATTTTTATCCACATTCTTGTCAACATTTGCTATTTGTTGATGTCTGTCTGAGAGCCATTCTAACTGGAGTGAGGTGATATACATCCTTGTGGTTTTGATTTGTATTTCCCTGATGGCTAGTGGTCCCTAGCATTTTCACAAATGTCTGTTAGGCATTTGATTTTCTGCTCTTGAAAATGCCTGTTTAAATCCTTTGTACCTTTCTTTACTGGATTTTTTTGTTGTTGTTGAATTTCTTTAGCTATTTAAATATTATTTATCAGTTGTAGAATTTGCAAATATTTTCTCCCATTCTGTTGGTTGTCTCTTCATTTTGCTGAGTGTTTTTTGCAGTGCAGAAGCTTCTTAGCTTGATCTAATCCCATTTGTCACTTTTGTCTCTTTGATTGCCTGTGATTTGGGAGTCTTTTCCAAGAAGTCTTTGCCTATGCCAATGTCTTGTAGAGTTCTGTAATAATTTAATGGTATTGGATCATAGATTAGGTCCTTAATTCATTTTGAGTAGAATTTTTTGTAGGGTGTAAGGAGAAGTATAATTTCATACATTTGCACATGGAGATCCAGTATTTCCAGCACCATTTGATAAAGAGACTGTCCATTCTCCATGGGTTGATTTTAGCTCTTTTTTCAAAGATAATTTGCCTATAAATGCATAGATTTATTTCTGGAGTTTTTATTTTGCTCAATTTGTCTATCAGTCTGTTTCTGTGGAAATACCAGGCTCTTTTGATTATAACTGCCCTCCAGTATGCCCTAAAATCAGGTGGAATGGTCAGACTGGTGACTGGTTTGAGGATGAATGGGGTAGACCAGTGAGGGGCGGTTCTGAAGAAAGCAGGTGCCAGATGGCATAAGCAGAAGGAGAGAGCTCTGGGAATCTGTATAAATGCTGTCAAGGCTCTTAGTTAAATGTGTAATAAAATAAAATAGCCAAGGCAGAAAGAAAAGCTGAATAGTGTGTGTGAGAGTGCACAGCTTATTGTTGTTTGATTGATCAGAGCCATTGCCTCTTTATGGATCTGTTAAAAGCTGCTGATAGGCCAGCGCCATGGATCAGTGGGCTAATCCTCCACCTTGCGGCGCTGGCATGCCGGTTCTAGTCCTGGTTGGGGCACCAGATTCTGTCCCGGTTGCCCCTCTTCCAGGCCAGCTCTCTGCTGTGGCCTGGGAGTGCAGTGGAGGATGGCCCAGATGCTTGGGCCCTGCACCCCATGGGAGACCAGGATAAGCACCTGGGTCCTGCCTTCAGATCAGCGCGGTGTGCCAGAAGCAGCACACCAGCCACAGCGGCCATTGGAGGGTGAACCAACGGCAAAAGGAAGATCTTTCTCTCTGTATCTCTCTCACTGTCCACTCTGCCTGTGAAAAAATTTTTAAAAAAAGCCACTGATAAGCCCATATAGTGGTAGCAGGTTGATACTCGCAAATTGCTGATATGTGGCTGACTTGATATTTTACCATCATTTCCAGATTTAACTAACTCCTTAACCTGACCTGGTGATTCTTGAAGCTCCTTGGAAGGTGTATTGTTTCTCTGCTTACCCAAGGAGGAGATGTCACTTTCAATGGTTTCTTTACCTAGTGGGAGAGTTTTGCAGGTGCAGAGTGAGACTTGCACAGGTACCACTTGAGAAACTTAGACTTTAGCCTGTATCTTGAAGATCCCGGTTCACAAATTGAGTAGTGCAGGCTAAGAAACAGACCAGAGGATTCCCTGGTGGGTTGTAGTTCTGAGAATAGGGGCATACCCAGAAGAGGGTTAGCATAGAAAGAAGAGCTGGCCTAAGGGAGTATCTGGTTATGGTACAGTCTGGAAAGTGGTTCATTGGAGGGGATAATGATAATCAGATGCTACACTGGAGAAGGAGCCAGGGCATGTTCAGGGCTGTTGCAAAGACCCTCTTCCAGGCTTAGCCTCTACTGTGGAAAAAATTGTCCATCCACTGGAGGTGGAAAGTGTAAATGGTTGGCTGGTGTTGAGCGTCATCTTTTCCTCTGTCTTCCTGGTGGGCATGCATAATATACTCCTGTGCCTGTGCACTGCAGGACTGTACCTGGGACACTTCAGGTTTTAGAAAGTTGATATCAGGGCAGGTGTTTGGTGCAGTCTTTCTCCTGTATAGGATACTTACATCTCTGTGCATAGTGCCTTGTGAAAGTCTCAGCTATATCAGTCCTGATCTAGCTCCCTGCTAATGCTGAAAGGCAGCCAATGATGCATCTAGTATTGGGTCCCTGCTACCAATATGGAAAACCTAGGTTGAGAACAAAGCACATGCCTTCAACCTGACCCATCTCTGGGTATATCAGGCATTTAAAGAGTAACCTCTCCTCTCCTCTCCTCTCCTCTCCTCTCCTCTCCTCTCCTCTCCTCTCCTTCTCCTCTCCTCTCTCCTGTCCTCTCATCCCCATCCCCTCTCTCCCCCTCCCTTCCCCTCTCTCCCACTTCCCTCCCCTTCCCTTCCTTTCCCTCTCTCTGTTTTTTTAACTCTTGAAATAGAAACAAATAAATTTCAAAAATTGATTTAAAAAGTATGCAGATGAAAAGATCCTTGCCTCAAGCTGTAAAAGTCAGCAGCATTTATTATGGGTTCAATCAGAGCTGTAGCCATGTGGTCATGACCAATAGACAATGAGGGTACTGTTTTCTTGGATGTAGCATTACAGTGATAAAATCAAACACCTGGTATGGCCATGAAGGGTCATGACTGTCATGTAAGGCTGTGGCAGATGGCTGAACAGGAATGGGGCTAGGGACTTTCTTTCAAAAGGGCTGGGTCCTCTCGGCACTATTCCACAGAACTGACTTCATCCTTCTTGAAATCTTTCTCTTTACTTAAGTTGTGACTTGCCTTTTTCTTTTTCTTCCTTCTTGGTTGATTCTACAGAGATTTCTTTCCTCACTTCTTTCCATAATTATTGATATTTCTTTATATTGATATTTCTTTTATCACATTCTTTGCTGTATTTTCTTTTTATTTCTCACACTTTATCTTCCTAGGAAAATCCCAGCTTTGTCAGAGGATTGACCATCCTTTTTTATGAGATTATCTTCTCATATTTTTTTCTTGAAGAAGTGTGAACTCATATGGCAGCCGAGTTCTCCACCAATAAAAGACATCTTTTTTCTCTGAACTCCACACCTGCACACCCAGCTCCTATACTATTCCTCTACTTAGATGCCTACAGACTCAGGTGTTATCTGCCTACAGCCTACCCCTAACATCCTGTGAAGTAATGATTATTTCCATCCACTCAGTTCTGTCACAAACCTGACAACCATCTTTTTTCTAGCCACATCCAATCAGTTGTCCAATATTATTGATTCTGTCTCTTTGAGGTTTCTCAAACTCGTTGTCTTCTTCTTATCCACATTGTCATGTTCTTGGATGAATAAAAACTTATATCTGACCCTTTGACTTAAGTCTTGCTTCCTCTCCTGCCTTCCCTTATTTGCAGATTATGTCATATCTTTCAAGGCTTGCCCTTGTCATCAAGGTATAAGCTGCATTGTCTATTGGAACTCTCAAGGTTATGGCTTTTCTACCAACTCCCATCTCTCAGCATCCCCTGTGAATTTTCTGCTGCACCAGCCAGATACTTCTTCTGGCCAATTCCTAACAGATCATCTTCACATCTTTCTCTATGTGCCCTTTGTTTTTTCACGAGCACATGTGATTGTAATATCTGAAATTGTATTGAATTTGCTTATAGTTCTCTCTCTCTTTCTTTTGCACACACACACACACACACACCAGATTGTGAGCACCATTTTAGCTGTAATGCAATGGTTGAAATGCAATGGTTGCTCAATGAGTATTTGTGGAATAAATGATAATTAAGCAGTGGATGGTCCTATGACATCCCTGGGCCATCTTTCACTGCTTTCCCAGGCTGTAGCAGAGAGGACCATCAGAAGTGGAGTGGAGCAGCTAGGACTCAAAACAGACCTAATGGGATGCTGGCACTGTAGGCTGTGGCTTTACCACCTGTGCCACAGTGCTGGACCCTCTTCTTTTGGTTTTACGGCTCATGACTTTGTGATCTGATGGAAATGTCCTTGCTCCATTCCTTTGCCCTCATTATGCTCTTTGACTACCTTGACTATTGGGTTTTGTTCTGCTATTTGCCAAAGACACTGATGTTCAATTTGATATTGGGACATGGTTGGCCTGGATATGGTGGGAAATGATTTGAAGCTATCTTAGTGTGTCTCATTTCTGGGTTATAAACTAATGAATGTTAGATCAATTTTTAAAGAAAACCACAGAGAAATTTCTTTGGACATCTCTCTCCAATTTTCTTTGTGAAAGCACATGGGGTGCCTCCTCATGTCATTAAGCTGATAAGAGCTTTGCCCATGGTTGTTCATCTTGATCCTAGTACTGAGCCACATTATCTTTAACCATCTGCTGAGTGAAAATACTAGAGTGAAAACTCCCTGCCTGTCCTGGCTTGTCATTTCCTGTGAATTTTATCTTACTGCCAGTGATTCTGATTTACTCTGATATAATGCAGTGTGCAGGTACCTAGACACATGGCCAATTAGGGATTCACAAAGTGGAATGAGCTACCTCTGTTTCCAATTAGGGAGAAAGGATAGGTAAGTGGTAAAGACAAATAAACTAAGAAGAAATCAAATTAACCTTTGTATCATATTGTGAAGTAGAATCACCTTGTAGTCTTCAGTGGTCATGGGTAAAGTTTAGTGATTATTTATTACTTGCATGTACTTTTTGCCTCTCAGGAAGGAGACTTTCAATTTCCTTTAGGCATTTGTGTGTTATAAAGATATAAAATAAAATGAAACCCAAAGTCTTCATCTGCCGACTTAAGTGTTTGTGTCTACCCATTCATGCTCTTGGAACTTCTAACAAGTCAGGGCATGTTCATAGAGTAGATCAATGACTACCAGTTTTTAAAAATTTATTTATTATTTATTTTAAAGTCAGAGTTACACACAGAGAGAAGGAGAGGCAGAGAGAGAGAGAGAGAGAGAGAGGTCTTACATCCACTCGTTAACTCCTCAATTGGCTGCAGTGGCTGGAGCTGTGCTGATTTGAAGACAGCAGCCCAGAGCTTCTTCCAGGTCTCCCAGTAGGTGCAGGGGACCAAGGACTTGGGCCATCTTCTGCTTTCCCAGGCCATAGCAGGGAGCTGGATCAGAAGTAGAGCAGCCAGGACTTGAACTGGCTTGAACTGACTTGAACATAGTGCCTTTACCCACTATGCCACAGTGCTGGCCACAACTACCACTTTAAAAAAAAAGCCATATGCTGGAGCATATTTTTAGTGAGAAATTAGATAGAAATAAGTAGAAAGATAATAAATTTCTAAATTTGAGGAATATTTATGAGATAGATCTATTAGGGTTTGTAGGTGGATAAATTCTATGGCTTGTGGGCTAGCCCTATGCATATAGATAGAACATTAGTATGGATCCAAGAAGGCTACACTTATTCAATTTTAGGAGTTAAGAGAATGGAGTGAACAGAATAGCTCAGCAAACAAAAAAGATGTTTTACATATCATTGTTTTTATTCCTCCAAACAAATGTCACATGTCCCAAAATAAAGAGATTTGCTAGGTGTGTATCAACATAAGAGTTATTTTTCTAGTGAAGGAAGCTGATGACAAAAACATTTCATTGGTATTTTGATTGGGATCACATTAAATCTGTATGTAATATGGACATTTGATGATATCAATTCTTCTAATCTGCAAACATGCAAGATTTTTTTTTCATTTTTGGTCTGATTGAAGGTTTTCCAAAGTTTGTTTTTTTTGCTTGGATATTGTTTCTTCATTATCACCATGTCTATTGTTTTTTTTTTAACTTTTATTTAATGAATATAAATTTCCAAAGTATAGCCCATGGGTTACAATGGCTTCCCCCCTCCCATAACTTCCCTCCCGCCCGCAATCCTCCCCCTTCCCGCTCCCTTTCCCCTTCAATTCATGTGAAGATTCATTTTCAATTCTCTTTGTATACAGAAGATCAGTTTAGTATATATTAGGTAAAGATTTCAACATTTTGCCCATATAGCAACACAAAGTGAAAAAACTACCATTGGATTACTAATTATAGCATTAAATAGCAATGTACAGCACATTAAAGACAGAGATCCTACATAATTTTTTTTCAAATTAATTAATTTTCTATGCCATTTCCATTTTAACACCAGGTTGTTTTTTTTTTCATTTCCAATTCTCTTTATATACAGAAGATCACTTCAGTATATAATTAGTAAAGACCTCATCAGTTTGTGCCCACACAGAAACGCAAAGTATAAAAATACTGTTTCAGTACTAGTTATAGCATCACTTCGCTTTAGACGACACATTAGGGACAGATCCCACATGGGGTGTAAGTACACAGTGACTCCTGTTACTGATTTAACAATTTGACACTCCTGTTCATGGCGTCAGTAATCTCCCTAGGCTCTAGTCATGAGTTGCCAGGGCTATGGAAGCCTTTAGAGTTCACTGACTTCGATCTTATTCCGATAGGGTCATAGTCAAAGTGGAAGTTCTCTCCTCCCTTCGGAGAAGGGTACCTCCTTCTTTGATGGCCCCGTTCTTTCCACTGGGATCTCACTCACAGAGATCATTCATTTAGGTCTTTTTTTTTTTTTCCATGATATCTTGGCTTTCCATGCCTGCTATACTCTCATGGGCTCTTCAGCCAGATCTGAATGCCTTAAGGGCTGATTCTGAGGCCGGAGTGTTGTTTAGGACATCTGCCATCCTATGAGTCTGCTGTGTATCCCACTTCCCATGTTGGATCTTTCTCTCCCTTTTTGATTCTATCAGTTAGTATTAGCAGATACTTGTCTTGTTTGTGTGATCTCTTTGACTCTTAGACCTATCAGAACTATCAATTGTGAGCTGAAATTGATCACTTGGACTAGTGTGATGGCATTGGTACATGCCATCTTGATGGGATTGTGTTGGAATCCCCTGGCACATTTCTAACTCCACCATTTGCGGCCAGTCCGATTGAGCATGTTCCAAATTGTTCGTCTCCTCCCTCTCTTTTTCCACTCTTAGATTTAACAGGGATCACTTTTCAGTTAAAATTTAAACACCTAAGAATAATTGTGTGTTAATTACTGAGTTCAACCAATAGTACTAGAACAACAACAACAACAACAAATACTAAAAAGGATAAAGTATTACATTGTACATCTAAAGTCAGGACAAGAGCTGATCAGGTCATTGTTGCTTATAGTGTCCATTTCACTTAACAGGTTTCCCCTTTGGCGCTCAGTTGTCACCGATCAGGGAAAACAAATGATATTTTTCTCTTTGGGACTGGCTTAATTCACTCAGCATGATGTTTTCCAGATTGCTCCATCTTGTTGCAAATGACTGGGTTTCGTTGTTTCTTACTGCTGTATAGTATTCTATGGAGTACATGTCCCATAATTTCTTTATCCAGTCTACTGTTGATGGGCATTTGGGTTGGTTCCAGGTCTTAGCTATTGTGAATTGAGCTGCAATAAACATTCATGTGCAGATGGCTTTTTTATTTGCCAAATTAATTTCCTTTGGGTAAATTCCAAGGAGTGGAATGGCTGGGTTGTATGGTAGGGTTATGTTCAGGTTTCTGAGGAATCTCCAGACTGACTTCCATAGTGGCTTAACCAGTTTGCATTCCCACCAACAGTGGGTTAGTGTCCCTTTTTCCCCACATCCTCTCCAGCATCTGTTGTTGGTCGATTTCTGAATGTGAGCCATTCTCACCGGGGTGAGATGGAACCTCATTGTGGTTTTGATTTGCATTTCTCTGATTGCTAGTGATTTTGAACATTTTTTCATGTGTCTGTTGGCCATTTGGATTTCCTCTTTCGAAAAATGTCTGTTGAGGTCTTTGGCCCATCTCTTAAGTGGGTTGTTTGTTTTGTTGTTGTGGATTTTCTTGATTTCTTTGTAGATTCTGGTTATCAATCCTTTATCTGTAGTATAGTTTGCGAATATTTTTTCCCATTCTGTTGGTTGCCTCTTCACTTTCCTGACTGTTTCTTTTGAAGTACAGAAACTTCTCAATTTGATGCAATCCCAAATGTTAATTTTGGTTTTGACTGTCTGTGTTGTTGGAGTATTTTCCAGGAAGTCTTTGCCTGTGCCTATATCTTGCAGGGTTTCTCCAATGCTCTCTAATAATTTGATGGTTTCGGGTCGTAGATTTAAGTCTTTAATCCATGTTGAGTGAATTTTTGTGTAAGGTGAAAGGTATGGGTCTTGCTTCAAGCTTCTGCACATGGAAATCCAATTTTCCCAGCACCATTTATTGAATAGACTGTCCTTATTCCAGGGATTAGTTTTGGATCTTTGGTCAAATATAAGTTGGCTGTAGATGTTTGGATTGATTTCTGGTGTTTCTATTCTGTTCCATTGGTCTATCCATCTGTTTCTGTACCAGTACCATGCTGTTTTGATAACAACTGCCCTGTAGTATGTCCTAAAATCAGGTATTGTGATGCCTCCGGCTTTGTTTTTGTTGTACAAGATAGCTTTGGCTATTCGAGGTCTTCTGTGTCTCCATATGAATTCCAGATTCATTTTTTCCAGATCTGAAAAGAAGGTCTTCGGGATCTTGATGGGTATTGCATTGAATGTATAAATTGCTTTTGGGAGAATAGACATTTTGATGATATTGATTCTTCCAATCCATGAGCATGGAAGATTTCTCCATTTTTTGGTATCCTCTTCTATTTCTTTCTTTAAGGTTTTGTAGTTTTCATCGTAGAGATCTTTAACGTCTTTGGTTAAGTTTATTCCAAGGTATTTGATTGTTTTTGTAGCTATTGTGAATGGGATTGATTTTAGAAGTTCTTCCTCAGCCGTGGCATTGCCTGTGTATACAAAGGCTGTTGATTTTTGTGCATTGATTTTATATCCTGCTACTTTGCCAAACTCTTCGATGAGTTCCAGCAGTCTCTTAGTAGAGTTCTTTGGGTCCCCTAAATAAAGAATCATATCATCTGCAAAGAGGGATAGTTTGAGTTCATCCTTCCCGATTTGTATCCCTTTAATTTCTTTTTCTTGCCTAATAGCTCTAGCCAAAACTTCCAGAACTATATCGAATAGCAGTGGTGAGAGAGGGCATCCCTGTCTGGTACCAGATCTCAGTGGAAATGCTTCCAACTTTTCCCCATTCAATAGGATGTTGGCCGTGGGTTTTTCATATATTGCTTTGATTGTATTAAGGAATGTTCCTTCCATACCCAGTTTGCTTAGAGTTTTCATCATGAAAGGGTGTTGTATTTTATCAAATGCTTTCTCTGCGTCTATTGAGAGAATCATATGGTTTTTCTTCTGCAGTCTGTTAATGTAGTGTATCACGTTGATTGTTTTGCGAATGTTGAACCATCCCTGCATACCGGGGATGAATCCCACTTGGTCTGGGTGGATGATCTTTCTGATGTGTTGTTGCAATCTATTGGCCAGAATTTTATTGAGTATTTTTGCATCTATGTTCATCAGGGATATTGGTCTGTAATTCTCTTTCAATGTTGCGTCTCTTTCTGGCTTAGGAATTAAGGTGATGCCGGCTTCATAGAAAGAATTTGGGAGGATTCCCTCTTTTTAGATTACTCTGAATAGTTTGAGAAGAATTGGAGTTAGTTCTTCTCTAAATGTCTGGTAGAACTCAGCAGTGAATCCATCTGGTCCTGGGCTTTTCTTTGTTGGGAGGGCCTTTATTACTGTTTCAATTTCTGTGTCAGTTATTGGTCTGTTTAGGTTTTATATGTCTTCCTGGCTCAATTTAGGGAGGTTGTATGAGTCCAAGAATCTGTCCATTTCTGATAGATTTCCCTGTTTGCTGGATAACAAGTCCTTGTAGTAATTTCTGATGATTCTTTTTATTTCTGTGGCGTCTGTTGTTACGTTTCCCATTTCATCTCTGATCCTATTGATTTGGGTCTTTTCTCTTCTTTTTTTAGTTAGTTGGGCCAATGGGGTGTCAATTTTGTTTATTTTTTCAAAAAACCAGCTCCTCGTTTGGCTGATTTTTTGTAATGTTTTTTTGGATTCAATCCTGTTGATTTCTTCTCTGATTTTAATTATTTCTCTTCTCCTACTGGGTTTGGGTTTGGTTTGCTGCAGATTTTCTAGATCCTTGAGATGACTTGAAAGCTCATCTATTTGGTGCCTTTCCAATTTCTTGATGTAGGCACCTATTGATATAAACTTTCCTCTTAACACTGCTTTTGTTGTATCCCATAGGTTTTGGTATGTTGTGCTGTTATCCTCATTTACTTCCAGAAAATTTTTGATTTCTCTTTTGATTTCTTCTATGACCCATTGTTCATTCAGGAGCATGTTGTTCAATCTCCATGTGTTTGCACGTGCTCTAGGGATTCCTGAGTTGCCAATTTCCAATTTCATTCCTTTGTGGTCTGAGAAGCTGCATGGTATGATTCTAATTATTTTGAATTTGCTGAGACTTGCTTTATGGCCTAGTATGTGGTCAATCCTAGAGAGGGTTCCATGTACTGCTGAGAAGAATGTAAAGTCCTTAGATGTAGGATAAAAAGTTCTGTAGATATCTGTTAGATCCATTTGGGCTATAGTGTCATTTAAATCTACTGTCTCCTTGTTGATCTTCTGTTCTGTTGATCTGTCTATCTCTGAGAGTGGAGTATTGAAATCCCCCAGTACTACTGTATTGGGGTCTAAGTCTCCCTTTAAGTCCCTTAACAAGTCTTTTAAATAAGCTGGTGCCCTGTAATTAGGTGCATATACATTGATAATCATTATATCTTCCTGTTGAATTGATCCCTTAATCATTAAATAGTGCCCCTCTTTGTCTCTCCTAACAGTTTTTGTGGTAAAGTTTATGTTGTCTGATATTAAGCTGGCTACGCCCGCTCTCTTTTCATTTCTGTTGGCGTGGTATATCTTTTTCCAGCCTTTCACTCTCAGCCTGTATGGATCATTGTTGGATAGATGGGTTTCTTGTAAGCAGCAAAAGGATGGGTTTTGTTCCTTAACCCAATCAGCCAATCGGTGTCTTTTAACTGGACAGTTTAAGCCATTAACATTCAATGTGACTATTGAGAAGGAGTAACTTTGCCCTGCCATTAGCCAAAGATACTTTCTAATATATGGTTTGAGATTCCTGTGATCTTTTGGTGTGAGGTTTCCTACCTTTACCTTCTTTCATATTGGTGACCGTGTTTCTGTGTTTCTGTATGTAACACATCTTTAAGCATCTTTTGCAGGGCTGGACGAGTGGCGACAAATTCTTTGAATTTCTGTTTGCTGTGAAAGGTCTTTATTTCACCTTCATTCATAAATGAGAGCTTTGCAGGATATAATATTCTGGGCTGGCAGTTTTTCTCTCTTAGCACCTGGGCTATGTCTCGCCATTCTCTCCTAGCTTGCAGGGTTTCTGAAGAGAAGTCAGCTGTGAGTCTAATTGGAGATCCTCTGAGAGTAATCTGGCGTTTCTCTCTTGCACATTTTAGGATCTTTTCTTTGTGTTTCACTGTGGTGAGTTTGATTACGATGTGTCGTGGTGAGGATCTCTTTTGGTCATGTTTATTAGGGGTTCTATGAGCTTCCTGTATTAGGATGTCTCTGTCTTTCTCCAAACTTGGGAAATTTTCTGCTAGTATCTCACTAAAAAGGCCTCCTAATCCTTTCTCTCTCTCCATGCCTTCAGGTACTCCTAGAACCCGAATGTTGGGTTTTTTAAGAGTATCCTGTAGATTCCTGACAGTATGTTTTAGATTTCTGATTTCTTCTTCTTTTCTTTGATTTGATTGTTTCATTTCCTGTTCTCTGTCTTCTAAGTCTGATATTCTCTCTTCTGCTTCGTCCATTCTGTTTTTAAGACTCTCTAATGTGTTTGTCATTTGATCTATTGAATTCTTCATTTCATTATGATTTCTCATCACTATCACCATTTCTTGTTCCACTAGTTGTTTCAATTCATTTTGATTCCTCCTTAATATTTCATTTTCACGAGAGAGATTTTCTATCTTGTCCATGAAGGATTTCTGTAGTTCAAGAATTTGTTTTTGAGAACTTCTTAATGTTCTTAGCAATCTTTTGAGATCTGCTTCTTGCATTTCTTCAATCTCCTCATCTTCATAATCTTGAATTGGGGTGTCTTTTTCATTTGGGGGTGTCATAGTGTCTTCCTTATTCTTGTTAGCTTGGTTTTTGCGTTTGTTGTTTGGCATGTTGGAGATATTTGGTTTCTTCACTGTGGTGTTTTTTCTTGTTACACTATGGCTCTATATTAAGTGGACTGTCTGCTTTCAGTGGTGCCTTAGAGGTTTGAGATGAGTGTGGACTGAGAGCTGTGTTTGGTTCCTCAGGGCTGAGGGTGTGTCAAAGATGACACTCCCAGGTTAGGTGTGGTAAATCTCTCTCTTTTTGATTCAAAAGGGAAGTAATTCTGCACAGCTGAATGTAATTGGAGGTAGTTAGCAGGCAAATGATATACCCACAGGAGCCAGAGATCGGAAGCTCTTTCCCAAGGAACACACAGGGAATCTCTGCTGCCCTCAGTGTGGGCTCCAATTCTCCTGCAATCTCCCACTGGGTTGCCAAGTTAGATGCTAATCTCCTGTTATTTCACCCCTCCCCCCAGAGTCAGGTTTTTCTGCTCGGCTCAGGGCCGGTGCAGACCTGAGGTCGCCCTGCTTATGACGTATGTCCAAAATGGCGCCTGCTCTGTCTTGCTCGCCTTTGAGAGGTGAGCGGAGAGAGAGAAACTTGTGTCCGTATCAGTCACTTTTTTTATTTTTTTTATTTTCTCTCTCTTCTAGTTAGCCTGGTGAACTTTTCCCCACGGAGTTTCAAGCCTCGTTCCCTCTAGCCTCCTCTTTCCGCTTGCTCGCTGGTATCTCGGGCTATGGAGGTTCGGCTCACCTCGCGTTCCAGCGCTGGTGCGTTGAGTCTGCTGCTGGTGTCCCGAACTTGGGCTCCCACGCTCTCCACGCAGGTCCACTGTGAATCACTAGTTCCGGCAGAGTTTCCTCTGCAGTTTCATCCCCTACTCTTCCTTGACCCTGCAGTATCTCCACTTATATTAAACTTTCTCTCCCCCCGGACTAAGTGTGCTTCTGCCTATTCCGCCATCTTGCCCGGAACCCACCATGTCTATTGTTAAGGCATTCCACTGTTTTCATTTATTTGATCAGTTGAATCATTCATTTATAACATTTAATATTGATTTCTCTTTAGAATTTTTACATCAGTGTGTAGTTAAGCCAATCCTAGTAGAGATAATCATAGCCTGACATAGTTAAATTTTCATTTTGGCTTCATGATGAAAATTCTTTAAGTTTTCTTTCAATCTGGTGAAAAGTCCTTAAGTTTTATTTTCAGCCTCACTTGATTTACTTTCCTTAACTTTTTTCTTGTAGTAAAATAATTTACTGACCTGTTTTTCAAATTCTTTTACAACTGCTTATCACTCTATCGATTAGCACATTACTACTTAATTCTAATTAAAAGTGTCAAAACAAATTTATGCTAAACATCTGCATTCCTTTAGTTATCATTGTCTTAACTGAGTCATATGACCTTTTCATATCACCAATATACTATAAGGATCAAATCTTGCTATAAAATTGGGCCTTGGTTGGTTTTTTTCTTTGCAACATCAACTTGAGAGGAATTATCTAAGTTTCCTTCCCAACTATTTCATGTCCCCACATTCTTGAAGTCATTTGACACACTCAATCATTCTCAATTAGCAGGGAATATGTTACTGTAGCTATTATGGACTTTTAGATGACTATAAATTGAGCTTTCATTTTGAACTACTAATGCAAGCATTTTTACCTCAAGATTTTCCTGGTAATTGTCAATATCTTTGATTTATTCTAATAATTTTTCCTTATTTTTCATTTTAAAGGTAATTTGATACACCTGTTTTCAATAAATACCCTTATATGTGCTTATCAGTTTGTTTTTGATCCACAAATTAACAATTCTACTCACCATAATCACAATATAATTTGCACCCTAATATGAAAAACATTGTTAATCTTTAGTTTGTATTTGAATACATGACTATTGCTTGATTATGTCATCTAATCCTACTGTGTACTGGTGTCGGAGGCCACCCGACAAACCACACGGAGACACGCAGCACTCAGTCAATTCATCACCATGTTTATTGCCTCATCGCATTCCAGGCCAAAGTAGGGGGCAGGGCGATGAGGGACTGGAGGCAGTCTCCCTGGGGAAACCCTTCAGTCTCCATCCCCGAGCACACAGAAAGACAAGGATATATACCCCAGACCCCATACAGATAACATTCATTGTGTGCAATCAAGCATAGCACAGGAACAGAGCAAGTTTACAAAGTAGCAATGATCAGGGTACAAGCTCTGCAGATAGAGCAAAGAACATCATAAACCTTCATCAGAAGTCACATCCTGCCTGCAGGAATGTGGGATAAAAAATCTTGTGCCTTCGGCCTTCAGGACAATAAGCACAGGAAACCGGATTAGATAAGGGACAGCCTCAGCCTGCTGCATCTCATGTCGGGCCAGGGCCACTGGCCCCGACATACTGGTACTAGCCAAGAGGCCACAGATGTTGGCTTTTTCATTGTGTTGTCAATTCACTTAAAATTCTGTAAGTAGGAGATTCCAAGATGGCAGAACATGGAGGGACTGTACTGCTCTAATGCCGGGGAAGTTATTTTAGAATAAGAGTGTTAAGAATGTAATCTCAGAGAAGAGTTAGTGAGAAAACTGCAATGGAAACTCCAAGGAGGTTAGACGGATGGTGTGGATCCATGTGGAGGGTATGGATGCACAGCATGAGCATGAAAACAACATGGAAACCCAGTAACTAAGAGCCTCATCAGCACCTTCTTTGGAGAATGAAGTGAGACCAGACCACAGCAGCCCAAACCTGAGAGCAGAGAGTCATGAATCTGGCCTGGAACCATGTGGGGGACATTGTACCTGACAACATAGGGGGAAAAGGATATGTTTCTCTCTTCCTGACCCCCTTACAACAGCATCCTGCAGCTAGCTGAGAGGGCAGGAACCATTTTGTACATACATAACAGCTGTGCCAGCTTGTGTTCATGCACCAAGCAAACAGCTGAGAGATGTCTGAGTCTGGCTGGGAGGATTGAGAAATGGATGGGCACCCACATAGAACTGTGAGGTGCCCCCAGCCTCCCAGCACATCACAGGCTCTGGGATGTAGGCTGCCTATGCAGATACTCACAGGTAGCTGGATCTGGGAGCATCTCCATATCTCTGTGGATGGGACAGACTGGCAGGGCACAGTGACCTGCATTACCCTGTGACCATGGGAAACATGTGTGCTGGGACTATGGAAACACTGTGACTGCAGGTGTGGATGGGCTTCTTGGTAGCTGCTGTGGGCAGTTCCACATACTTGGGTTCCCTGATTGCCTGGGAGGAGGGCATAGTTGCAAGATTCACTCACTCACACTGATGACTGCACAGATTCCTTGAGTGGTCCTTATAGTAGTGCCAGTGAATATTGCAGTCACTAGGGATGATACCCAGGTTATTGATCACCTTGGATGAGAGGAGGTGAGGGTGAGATTATGCTTACAGAGCTAATAAAACACTCATATCTGATAAAAAAGATCTACCACACCTAACTCGGATGTCACCTTGGATATCTCCTCTCAACCTGAGCAATGAACAGGGCTCCCTGACCACACCCAGCACACACCTCTGGGTATTCACTGAAAGACTAGAGATGACATTAAGCAATTGTGGCATAGTCTAATGATAAAAGTCATCAGTGGACTTTGATCTTATTCCGATAGGGTCATAGTCAAAAGACTTCCATACTCTAAAGGCTTCCATAGCCTTGGCAACTCAAGACTAGAGCCTAGGGAGATTACTGACGTCATAAACAAGAGTGTCAAATTGTTAAGTCAGCAACAGGAGTCACTGTGTACTTACATCTCATATGGGATCTGTCCTTAATGTTGTTGTCTAATGTGCAGTGATGCTATAACTAGTATTGAAACAGTATTTTTACACTTTGTGTTTCTGTGTGGGTGCAAACTGATGAAGCCTTTACTAATTATATACAGACTTGATCTTCTGTATATAAAGATAATTGTAAATGAAAAAAAAACATGGTGTTAAATTGGAAATGGCATAGAAAATTAATTAATTTTTTAAAAAATATATTATGTAGGATCTCTTTCTTTAACATGCTGTACACTGTTATTTAATGCTATAACTAGTACTCCAACAATATATTTTTCACTTTGTGTTGCTATATGGGGGCAAACTGTTGAAATCTTTACTTAATATATACTAAACTGATCTTATGTATATAAAGAGAATTGAAAATGAATCTTGATGTGAATGGAAGGAGAAAGGGAGCGGGAAAGGGGAGGGTTGCAGGTGGGAGGGAAGTTATGGGAGGGGAGAAGCCATTGTAACCCATAAGCTGTACTTCGGAAATTTATATTCATTAAATAAAAAGTTTAATAAATGAAAAAAAGACATCAGTGGAAAAAAATACAAGAAATATCTACACAATGCTCCAAGATAAATGCAGAAATTCAACAAAGAATAAGGTAGACAACATGACATTACCAAAAGAACACAACACTTCAATATTAGAATATCAACATGAGGAGATTGAAAAAATGCCTGAAATTGGATTCAAGAAATTATTCATAGGATTACTCAGAAGTAATCAGAAGCAAATCCATAACTTAAAATATCCATACATGACATGAGTGAAAATTTTCCCATGATATTGAAATTTTAAAGAGAAATCACAATGAAATATTTGAATCAATAAGTAAATATATCAAATAAAAATGTGTGGAAAGCCTTAACAACAGATTTTGTGAGGCAGAGGAAAGAACATATGAATTAAAAGACAAATCTTTGGGGGTCAGCACTGTGGTATAGTGGGTAAAGCCAGCGCCTGCAGTGCCGGCATCCCATATGGATGCTGGTTCAAGTTCCAGCTGCTCCACTTCCCATCCAACTCTCTGCTATGGCCTGGGAAAGTAGCAGAAGATGGCCCAAGTACTTGGGCCCCTATACCCATGCGGGAGACCTAGAAGAAGCTCCTGGCTCCTGGTTTCGTATCAGTGTAGCTCTGGCCATTGTGGCCAATTAGGGAGTGAACCAGCAAATGGAAGACCACCATCCTCAGCTCTCCATCTCTCTCTGTGTAACTCTTACTTTTAAATAAATAAATAAATCTTAAAAAAGAAGGCAAATCTTTGAAAATTTTAGAGTAAGGCCAAAACAAGGAGGATAAAAAATTAGAAAAATTAAAAACACCTTGGAGATTTATAAGATACTATCAAATAACTCAATCTTTGGGTCTTAAGAATTCCTGAAGGTGTGGAAAGAGATAATAGATTACAAGGCCTTTTTAGTGAAATAATTACAAAACAAGTTCCAAATTTGGAGAAAGAAAGGGACATCCAAGAATAGGAAGCACATGGAACTTCTAATAGACATGACCAGAAAAGATCTTCATCACAACACATTGCAATAAAACTCACCAACTAAAACATAAAGAAAAAATCCTAAAATGTGCATGAGAGAAATGCCAAATGATTTTCAGAGACTCTCTACTTGGACTCACAGCAGAATTCTCATCAGAAACCCTGCAGGCTAGGAGATTGGCAAGATATGATCCAAGTGTTAAGAGAAAAATACTGTCAACCAAAAATGTGTACACTACAAAGCTCTAATTTATGGGTGAAGGTGAAACAAAGACATTCCATAACAAACAGAAATTGAAGGAATTTATCACCACACATTCAGCTTTACAAAAGATGCTTAAGGATGTGCTACACAAACAACAGAAACACGATCATCCTTATGAAAGAATAGAAAAGCAAACCATCTCCCAGTAAAAGTACAAAGGAAATCAGAAGTAAACAAAACAAATATTTATGTAAAAATGGCAAGGCCAAATCATTACTTAGCAATAGTAAGATTGAAGTAAATGGCCTCAACTCTCCAGTTAAAAGATGTGTCTTGTCTGAAGGGATTAAAAAACAAGACATATCTGCATGCTGCCTACCAGAAACACATCTCACTAACAACAATATCCACAGACTGAAGGTGAAAGGATGGAAAAAGATACCCCATGCTAATAGAAACAAAAAAGAGCTGATGTAGCCATCCTAATATCAGACAAAAATAACTTTAACACAAAAAATGTTCAAAGAGACACAGAAGCTCATCGTGTAATAATCAAGGGATCAATTCACAGGAAGATGTGACTATAGTAAATGCATATGCACCAAATTTCAAGGCATTTGGTTGTATAAAAGAAATATTAATGGATCTAAGGAGACACATAAACTCCACTACAGTAGTAATGGGGACTCCGATACCACATTTTCACCAGTGGAGAGATCAACCAAACAGAAAATGAGAAAGAAAGAAAACGGAGTTTTTTCAGGCTGTAGACCAATCATATCTAACTGATATCTCCAGAACTTTTCATTCCACAATTGAATAATACATTATTCTCACAAGTGCATGAAACTTTTTGTAGGATAGGTCATGGGTTGGCCATAAGCAAGTCTCAGCAAATTCAAAAAACATCAAATAATACCATTCATCTCTCTGTCCACAATGGAATGAAGCTGGAAATCAACAAAGCAAAAATCTCCAGGGCACATTCAAACATATGGAGACTTGGCAACATGCTCCTGATTAAAAAAAGGTGATAAAAGAAATCAAAAGAGAAATAAAAAAAAATCTGTGAATGAATCAAGGCTATAACACAACATTTTAAAACTTATGGGATCCAGTAAAAGCAGTGTTGTGGGGAAAGTTTATAGCAATTGGTGCCTACATCAAGAAATTGGAAAGGCAACAAATAAATGAGCTATTAATACACCTCAAGGATCTAGAAAAACAATCTCAATATTATTAGGAGAAAAATAATTAAAATTAGAGAAGAAATAAACAGAAATGTAACCAAAATGCAATACATAAGATCAGAGAACTGAAGAAATTTTTGGAAAAAAAATGAAACACCATTGGACCACAAACCAAAAAAAGAAAACAACATAGATAAAATCTCATATAAAAAGGGAAATGTAACAATAGATCCCACAGAAATGCAAAGAACCATCAGGAATTACTACAAAGAGCTGTATGACAAAAAATTGGGAAACTAGAAGATATAGATTTCTGTACACATAAAACCTACAAAAATTGAACATGAAAATATAGAAGACCTAAACAGACCAACAGTCAAGATGAAGATTGAGTTAGTAACAAAGACCCCACTAACAAAGAAAAGTCCAGGACTGGACAACTTCACTGCTACATTCTGCCAGACAATTAATGAAGAACTAACTCCAATTCCTCTCAAGCTATCCAAAACAACTGAAATGGAAGGAATTTCTCCAATTTTCTTCTATGAAACCAGCATCACCTTAATTCTAATCTAGGAAAAAGATACAGCAGAGTAAGCAAATTATAGACCAGTTTCCCTGATGCAAAAATCCTCATCAATATACTAGTCCACTGAATCCAACAACATGTTGGAAAAATTATTCACCTAGACCAAGATGGATTTATAATTGGTTCACAGGGAGGTTCAAAATTACAAATCAATAAACGTGATACATCACATTTACAAAGTGAAGAAAAAAAACTTATGGTTACCTCAATAGATTCAGAGAAAGTATTTGATATGATACAACATCTTTTCATGTTGAAAACATTAAACAAATTTGGTATAAAAGGAATATTCCTCAACACAATCAAGTCAATTTATGACAAACCCATAGCCAACATTTTATTGAATGGGGAAAAGTTGTAAGCATTTGCAGATGAAATTGTCCTATGTGTAAAAGATCCAAAAGTCTTCAGTAAGGACGACTGGAACTGATGAAAGAATTGGTGGTGATGTGACAGGATATGAAAGTAACACCAAAACAAATCATCAAGAGCCTTCACATTCACAGGCAAAACCATGGCTAGGAAAGATCTTCTAAGATCAATACAGTTCATAACAGCTACAAAAATTTAAATACCTAGAGATAAATTTAACCAAGGAAATCAAATATCTCTATGATGAAAATTACAAAATATTAAAGAAGTAAATATAAAAAGACATTAAATACTGTAAAAATTTCCAACATTCATGGATTAGAAGTATCAATATCATCAAAATGTCCAGAATACCAAAATGATTCACATATTTAATGTGATCTCATTCAAAATACCAAACACATTCTTCTCAGATCCAGAAAAAATAATGCTGAAATTGGTATGGAAACATAGTAGAGTCAAAAGAGAAAAAGCAATCTTATACAACAAAAACACAGCTGCACTCACAATACCAGACTTCAAGACATGATACATAACAGTCATAATCAAAACAGCCTGGCACTGGCACAAAAACAGACATGTAGGTTAATGGAACAGAATAGGAACAACCGAAATCAATCTATGCTTCTACAAACAACTTATCACTGACAAAGAAGCTAAAACCAATCTCTGGAGCCAGGAGAGTTTCTTCAACAAATGGGGCTGGGAAAACTGGATTTACTGGTGCAGACATATGAAGCAAGACCCCCACACCTTCCATCTCACACAGAAATCCATTCAAAATGGATCAAAGACATACATCCATGACCCACTACAATCAAATTACTATAAGTACATTGTGTAAACTTCTGGAAAAGACCCTAGAAGCACAAACAGCCAAAGCCCAATTGACAAATGGGATTACATCAAGTTGCAAAGCTTCTACCCTGCAGAAGAAACACACAGCAAACTGAAGAGGCAACTGACAGAATGGAAGAGAATATTTGCAAACTATCAACTGATAAAGGATAAATATCCAAAAACTACAAAGAGCTCAAGAAACTAAACAACAATGAAACAAACAATCTAGTTAAGAAATGGGCACAGGACTTGAACAGACATTTTTTAAAAGAGGGAATCCAAATAGCCAATAGACTTAAAAAACTGCTCAGGATCAGTAGCCATCAGGGAAAAGCAAAAAAAAAAAAATCTAAATGAGGTGTAGGGTTAATCTTATGTGTATAAAGTAAATTGATTGAAAACATCTTAATAAAAAATAAGAATGAGAATAGAAGCGGTAGGAGGAAGAAGAGTGGTGGGAGTGCAGATGGGAAGGAGGGGAGGGTGGTAAGAACAATTATGTTCCCAAATTTGTGTATATATAATGAAATGAAATTGTTATACCTGTTTAGATTTATTTATTGTTTGATAGGTAGAGAGAGAGAGAGAGAGAGAGAGAGAGAGAGAGAGAGAGAGAGAGAGATTGAGAGATTGTCCATCCACTGGTTCATTACCCAGATGGCCACAATGGCTGGAGTTGCACAGATCCGAAGCCAGGAGCCAGGAACTTCTGTGTCTCCCACATGGATGCAGGGGCCCAAGGACTTGGGTCATCTTTCACTGTTTTCCCAGACCATAGCAAAGAGTTGGATAGGAAGTGGAACAGCCGAGACTCAAACTGGTTCCCATATGGGATGTCAGCCCTGCAGGTGGCAGCTTTACCCGCTACATGACAAAGCTGGCTGCTAAACTAGTATACTTTAAAAGGTTTCTAGGTAAGAAAAATTCTGTAAGCAACATGAGCAATTTTTTTTTTTAATTTTGAAAATTGAGAACCATCAACATCCAGGTTACTCTTTTAAACTTAAACACACTTTTTTCACTCTTTAGGAGCACTCATGGGGCTATATTTCCCACTGATGTTGAAATCATCAATAGTATTCTAAATATGGAAGTTTTTCATTTAAGATCACTCTGGAAGGGACGTGTTCTTTTCTAGATTTTAGTTGCTGCAATTTTTTATATTTATTTTGTTTAAGGAATACAACTTTCATAGATTTAATATATACAGATTTGGGAACATGTTGCTTCCCTTCCACCCCCCTTCCACCCATACTCCCACCTTTCTTCTTCCTCCTTTTCTTCCCATTCTTATTTTTTACAGAGATTGATTTTCAGTGAAATTTTATGCTCATGAAATTTCCCCTACACCAATAAAGAGTTAGTTCCTGCAAATTTTTATATGATTTTACATGGAATGTTAATGGTTAATTATTTACTAATTTTTAAAATATTTTTTGACAGGCAGAGTGGATAGTGAGAGAGAGAGAGACAGAGAGAAAGGTCTTCCTTTTTGCCATTGGTTCACCCTCCAATGGCCGCTGTGGCCGGCGCATCGTGCTGATCCGAAGCCAGGAGCCAAGTGCTTCTCCTGGTCTCCCATGCGGATGCAGGGCCCAATCACTTGGGCCATCCTCTACTGCACTCCTGGGCCATAGCAGAGAGCTGGCCTGGAAGAGGGCAACCGGGGCAGAATCTGGTGATGCAACCGGGACTAGAACCTGATGTGCCAGCGCCGCTAGGTGGAGGATTAGCCTGTTACGCCACAGCGCCGGCCAAAATATTTTCTTGACATTCATTTTTGTACTACTCTATTCACAGTTATCATGATGCCATTTTTTAAGTAAAAAAAGAAACACCATTTTTCAAGATTATAGAAAAGGGCTAAAACAATAATGAAATATCAAAATATCAATTTCATTCATACACAGTATATTTTTGCTCTATGTTACTTACCATATATCAGGGAAGAAATATGATATGTGTATTTTGGGGACTGGAATATTTCACTAAACATAATGTCTCCACTTGTATCCATATTGTTTTAAAAGACAGCATTTTATCCTTTTTAATGGCTGAGTAGTATTCCACTGTGTGTATATACCATAATTACTTCACCAGCATCGGTTGATGGACATCTGGATTTTTCCATATCGTAGCACTTTTGAGTTGAGCTGCTATAAACTTGAGAGTATAGATAAATCTTCCATAAGTTTATGTGATTTCCTAAAGGCAAATTACCAGGTGTGGAATGGCTGGGACTACAATGATTTCTTTTCAGATTTCTAAGGAATCCATATACAGTCTTTCATAATACTTGTATGAGTTTATATTCCCACCAACAATGTGTTAATGTACCTGTTTCCTCACAACATCACCAAGCTCCACGCCCACATGCCAGCTTTGAAAAAGTTACAGAAGACGGAACTCCATCCATAATCCCAAAAAGAATTTTGGGTATTACCTCTTGAGGGGGGAAGGTTAGGTAGGTAGTCAATTATAAGCTTATGTGTGTGTAGCAGGCATAAAGAGAAGACATCTATGTCCAGCATATGCATCTGCATCTCAAAGTCATCCCCTTAATGTTTCAGGGGCAGCCTGGCCCTCGCATCCTGCCCTGCCCCCTTCTGCCTTCCACAATCTCCCAGGTGCAGCCTAGTATCTGCATCTCAAACACCCTGCTCCCTTCCTCCGGTCTGATAACATTTGCATCCATAAAGTCCTTTGTTTCAGACCTTCAAGAGAAGTTTTTCTATTTACATCCAAAAAGCCCTTTGTTCCAAGAGGAGCAGAGGTGGGGAAGCAAGACCCATCTCCTTAAAAACCCCCAGCCTCAACTGGACGGCGGGCTCAGCTCTCTACATCTTTGCTGAGCCACTTGCCTGGCCTGGTCAGGTGTAATCTCTCCACTCAACATGTAACCTGTAACCTCCCTCCTTCCTCCCCCACCCCCACCAGTCTCTCAGGCTCTGTCTGGAGAGGTGCCCATCTGTCCTTACAGATGTTCCTTCCTAATAAACCTTGCTGTTTTACCTACCACTAAAAAAAAAATGGATGGTAGCCATCCTAAGGATATGTGATGAAACTTCATTTTGGTTTTCATTTGCGTGTCCTTGATGGCTAGTGATCCTGAGCATCTTTTCATGTGTCTGCTGACTATTTGTATTTCCTCCTTTTATAAATGCCTATTCATATCCTTACCCTATTTCTAACCAGATTGTTAATTTTGTTTTTGCTGAGTTTTTTGAGCTCATTAAATATACTAGCTATCAATCTTTTACCAGATGTATAGTTTGCAAATATTTTCTCTCATTATGCCAATTGTCTCTTTGTTTTGCTCTTTCTTTTCCTGTGCATAAACCTCTTGGATTCCTGTAATCCCTTTTGTCTATTTTTTCCTTGATTACCTGTGCTGTAGGGATCTTTTCCAAGAAATCTTTGCCTATGCCAATGTCCGCAGTGGTTCCCATATGATGGTTTAAAGTCTTAGACTTAGATCACTGATCCACAGTGAGTTAATCTTTGTATAGGATGTAAGCCAGGAATCTTGTTTTCTGTTTCTGTGTTAAGATATCTAATTGTTCCAACATCATTTTTTGAAGAGACTATATTTTCTCTAGGGAGTGATTTTAGCTCATTTGTAAAAAAAAAAATAGCTGGATTAATTTCAGAGATCTTTAGTATGTTCTATCGGTTGATGTGTTTCTATTATTGTGCCAGTACAAGCCATTTTGACTATGATTACCCTATCTTGATATCAGGTATTGTGATGCCTCCAACCTCATTTTAATTATTCAGGATTGCTTTTCCTATTTGGGATCTCTCCTGGTTATATATGAATTTCAGGTATTTTTTTTTCCCAGATCTGGTCTTTTGTATTTGATTGGGAGCACACTGAATATGCAAATTGCTTTGGGTAGTGTTGATATGTTCATGTTATCAACTCTTTCAATCCATGAACAGGGACAACTTTTTCACTTTTTTGGGTGTTTTCTTCTATTTGTTTTCTTAATTTTTGTAATTTTCATTGTAAAACTCTTTTATATCCTTGGCGAAATTTATCCCAAATTATTTAAAGTTTTGTAGCTATTGTTAATGGGACAGATCTTATCAGACTTTCTCACTCATGACATTCTTGTGTATATAAAGGCTACTGATTTTTATATATTGATTTTATATTCTGCAACTTTGACAAACTCTCTTTTGAGTTCCAGTAATCTCTTATTTATTGATCACTTGCTTCCCTGTCTATAAGATTGTATACTCTCCAAATAGAGTACATTTGACTTCATTATTATAATTTATATCTCTTATCTTTCTTTTTCTTATGGACCTGGCTAAAACTTCCAGAAATAAATTGAATAGTCATGGTAACAGTGGGCATCCATATCAGGTTTTAGATCCTGCTTGAAATTTTTCTAGTTTTCTCCATTCACTACGAAGCTGGCTTTTGATCTGTAATAAACCATCTTCATTCTGTTGAGATGTATTTATTCTATATGCAGTTGGCTTTTGTTTTATCATGGAATGATGCTGCATGTTATCAAATGCTTTATCTGCATCTTTTAATATAATTATGGTTTATATTTTTTCAGTTTCTTAATGTGATGTATCACATATATTGATTTGCAAGTTTTGAATCATTCCTGTATACCAGGATAAATCCTAATTGGTCAATGTGAATCATCTTTCTGATGCATTGTCAGATTTCATTAGCTAGTACTTTATTGAGGATTTTTTTGCATTTACATTAATCAGATATATTGTTCTATAGTTCTCTTTCTTTGTTTTTATCATTTTTTGGCTTTTGAATAAAGGTGATGTTGATCTCATCGAAAGAGTTTGGCTGGATTCTCTCTCTTTTAGAAGTTTTAAATATCTTGTGAAGATTTGAAATTCATTTTGCTTCAGACATTTGGTAGCCATCCACTTCTGCATTTTTCTTTATTTGGAGTGTTGTTATTACTGATTCAGTCTCTATCTTGGTTATTGATCTATTTAAGTTTCCTGTGATCTCATGACTCAACATTGTTCATTTGTGTCTGCCTAGGAATCTGCCCATTTTTCTAGATTTTCCTATTTGTTGTAGTAATTCCAGAAAGTTTTTTGTTTTTGTGTTTTCCATTGTAGTATATTCTTTTTCCATCTCTGATTTTACTAATTTGGGTTGCATTTTTTTCTTGGTTAGTTGGGCCAATGATATAGAGATTTTGTTAATTTTTTTTCAAAAAATCTTCATTTAATTAATCTGTTGGACTTTTTGGTCACAAATTTGTTTACCTCTTTTTTTCATTTTGTTACTTCCTTAATTCAGGATTTTGGTTCTCATTTTTCTAGATTCTTCAGATGCATTGCTCAATAAAATATTTAATGCCTGTTCAATTTCATCATGTAGACACTCATTGTCATAAACATTCCTCTTAACATATATTTTGCTCTATGCCCTAAGATTTTATATATATTATGACATTTTTATTCATTTCTAGGAATTTTTATTTATTTTCTATTTCTTCTATGACTCACTGTTCATTCAGAGGCATGTTGTTCATTCTCCATGTGTTTGCATATTTTCTAAGGCTTCTGAAATTTTGAATTTCCAATTTTATTATATTGTTGTCAGGAAACATATGTCATTTGATTCCAATTGTTTAATTTGTTGAGATTTTTTGACCTGTGAGAAAAAAAACCATGATGTATTTTCATTAAGTTTTTGCTTAGGTGTAGGGCAACCATGCTGTTAGGCCTCGGTAACATTAAGAGAGACCTAGGAGCCCATTTATTTTGACGACAATGGCTAGGTGCAAGAGGGATGGTGCAGTTTGATATATTAACCTTTTACAACCACTGACCTACTAAACTGGAAACACCACACCCCCTTGTTCAAGAAGCTCAGGCTATTATTGATGTGATGCAGTCCATAAATCAAATTCACATGCCCAGATTGGCAGACTATCACCAGCTTCTCCTAACCTTGTTCAGTACTGAAGAATATGCCAGCACTATGGTGTTGTGGGTAAATCCATGGCCTGCAGTGCTGCCATCCCCTATGGGTGTTAGTTCTAGTCCTGGCTGCTCCTTCTGATCCAGCTCTCTGCTGTGCCCTGGAAAAGCAGTAGAAGATGGCTCAAGTCCTTGGGCCCCTGCACTCCTGTGAAAGACCCAGAAGAAACTTCTGGCTCCTGGCTTTGGATTGGTGCAGCTTTGGCCAGTGGATGGAAGACCTCTCTCTTCCTCTCTCTCTGACTCTCCTCTTTCTGTATCACTCTGACTTCCAAATAAATAAATAAACCTTTAAATAATACTGAAGAATGTCACTGGGTTATCTGGGCTATAATAAAATGTTTAGAGGAAAATGCCCCAGAAAGAATCAGTCACAAGTGCTCAGATCTATTCCTAAGATCCTTGAAAAGGACCCCTAATGGGACCCTGATGAAGATCAAGGACTCCTATAACATGAGCTTTATCAATAGGCTCTCATAAGGGGTATAAAGGCAGGAGGAAAAGACTATAAACATGATCCAATTCTCAGAAGTTCTTCAAGGACCAGAGGGGACTCAGAGTATTTTCTGTGAGTGACTGAGCAAGGTGTTCTCTCTCTACACTTCCTTTGATCCCAAGGTTGCAGAGAATCAGAGAAAAGATAATGCTGCCTTTGTAAGCCAAACCCATGGAGACATCAGGCACAAACTGCAAAAGTCAGGTTTTACTGGGATGAACATGAGCTTATTATAGGCGGTAGCCTCCAAAGTATTTGCCCATCAGAACCAGGAATTCTGCTAAGAAGCTGACCAGAAAATAAAACAAAAAAAATCAACATACTTGCTACAGCATTGTTGGAACAATCAGAACAATTGCAAAGAGGGGCTCCAGCAAGTCTCAGATGAAGCTGAGGGAAAGATAGATAGGCAAAACAGCAACGTACAAAGGTCAAGTTAGGACTAAGCTAATCTGCAGACTGTTATGAAGAAGGTCACAGAAAAAAATGAATATTCTCAGCAAACAAAAAATATAATCTCGATTGTCAACCTTGAGAGAGAGGACAGATGATCCAGGGATGCTGTTGGCCTGCATGTTGGTGGCTCAATATCCCTGGGAAAAGACTTTTTGGGCCTGGCTGATATGAAAAACTATGATTAGAACAAACCAGGCTCCATTTCATAGGCCTCCAGTGTAGTGGAATGAGAAGGCCATGCCAAGGTGGCCACTGGCAAGTGAGCGTCAGTTAGTCAGGAATGGCTTTGAAACTGCCTAGCAACAGGCTGTGATTGGATGGCTCTGGAAACTGCCTGGCAACAGGCTGTGATTGGATGGCTGTAGAAACTGCCTGGCAACAGGCTGTGATTGGTTGGGGTATGGACCGCCCCTTGACCAGATTGGCTGGTTTTGGCTATATAAGCTGTTGTACCAACTGTAATAAACGAGTCTGCGGGCTGCTCGCCTCAAGCCTGCTTTCACCGGACTCCCGGGGTCTGTGTGTTGACTCCGCGCCTCTTGCCCCCACCACACTGCTCCTCTCAGAAATGAACCCACTGCAACATTGTGGAGAAATCAACAACAACATCTGGCGCCCCAACGTGACTGAGAAAGTAACAGTGTGTCGGACTCGGCGAGGCCCCCCCTGGATTTCGGCAAGTAGGCCCCTCGGTGTTTTGTGCGCTGTTCGGTTCTGTGAAGGTGAGCACAGAACCCCCTCCTACACCCCTTTCCTTGTCCTTGTCCTCGGTCTAAGTGACCCCAGGTTAGCACACACCGCCCTGAAGCGTACGTCGCTTCTCGGCTCCTCCTTTTACTTTCGGTTCGCCCGGCGAATTCACATAAGGGACTGATCATCCCAGAATTCAGAACCAAGTCATCTTCCCTCACTCGAGAGAGGTGATGCTCCGGAGACACCGTGTGGGCATACGGCCTTGACCTAACGAATCAAGGAAGTCCCCCACTAAGCACAAGACATACGTACGATCTGATACACCACTATCTGTTTGTCTAGCATAGGGAAACCTCCCACAAAATGCCATCCACAGTTGAGGTGCTAGGAATTTGCTTTGTTACGGTAGCAGTGCTATACGTGTTTTTCCTCTGGGTAGAGTTGGTGTACCGTGCTGCTCTTAAGCGCTCAGATATGGGAAAGATACCCCCCTCTCAGAATCCTGTGCAGATTATCAAAGATAGTGAATCTGTGAGTGATAGGAGCCTGACACTCCAGGTCCCTGTCTCACAGACAATGGTTAATGACTTAGGGAGAGAGAGCTCCGACAGTGAAAAAAAACAATGTAGCAAACAAGGTAGCAATGCCTAGTCAGCTACCCCCCACATACCAGTGGGATGAACTAAGAGGACCTCTATGCAATAACTCATGCAATGTCATCCCATCTGCACCCAGTGAGGATCCCCACATTTTTGGCAGTCCTCGGGCACCCCAAGCTCTCAGCGCAGCCGCTAGATCCCATGCCATCAGCATGTTTGCTGCTAATGTCGAAGTGTACGCAAAATTCAGGCTCTGGATTCCAACGCCTGTAAAAAGGCTTCTATTAACCAAGGGTCGAGGATATGCTTGTGTCTTTCCAGAGAATGCGGAACAGCCCATTTGGGTACCAGCCAGAAACATCAAGCCTGCAACTGACAGCCAACCAGAACCAGCTGAACAAGACCGAGACTCCGCCTTGTTAGCAGACGCACCTGCCCTATCATCCTACCCTGAGAAACTGCCCAAAGCCACATCTGTTACCATTGTGTACCCCACTAGCTCTGGTCAGCCACTCCAATGGCCCACAGCCTGTGTGCGGTCATGACATTCCTGATAACCATTATTCCTCATTCGTACCCCTATCTGAGCAAGCAATCCTGTGGTCTCTGGATTTCAGCGCTGGTTAGTCAATGACGGGTAAGATCCCCTGGGGGACAACCTAAGACAGGCACAGCTGCGTACGGAGACCACATGGAAATGGGGTCAATAATGGTATGGCCAAGAATCATGCCTCATGTTGCTCAAAAATAAACGAAAAGGGGGAAATGTAGTGGAATGAGAAGGCCATGCCAAGGTGGCCACTGGCAAGCGAGCGTCAGTTAGTCAGGAATGGCTTTGAAACTGCCTAGCAACAGGCTGTGATTGGATGGCTCTGGAAACTGCCTGGCAACAGGCTGTGATTGGATGGATTTGAAACTACCTGGCGACAGGCTGTGATTGGATGGCTGTAGAAACTGCCTGGCAACAGGCTGTGATTGGTTGGGGTATGGACCGCCCCTTGACCAGATTGGCTGGTTTTGGCTATATAAGCTGTTGTACCAACTGTAATAAACGAGTCTGCAGGCTGCTCGCCTCAAGCCTGCTCTCACCGGACTCCCAGGGTCTGTGTGTTGACTCCGCGCCTCTTGCCCCCACCACGCTGCTCTTCTCAGAAATGAACCCACTGCAACATTGTGGAGAAATCAACGACAACACTCCAGAATCCCATGGTTGGAATGACTCGGAGGTATACATGACATTAGATTTCATAGTGGACATGAAAGCAGATCATTCAATTGTGACTCCACCTGTGGGGCCACATTCACAGATACAGGCCACAATTTTAGGAGCCACTAGCTGTCAAGCTCATCATCCTATTGTCCATCCCCAGTGATGCAATTTTGGCATCCATGAAATCATTCATGACTTCCTATATCTTCATGACTGTACAGCAGCCTTAGTGGGCCAGCAATTATTAGGGAAGCTTCAGGTTTAGATAACTTTCACTCCTTTGTCCAAGTGGTTCTGAACTGCAAGGGTTACGAATAAATATTATAACTTTCTTTCACAGATCCTCAGGAAGAAGAGTGGTGCCTCTATTGACCCTGAGAAGAGACACAATAGAGACCTGAGCTACCATTTAAGATGCCACAATTGTGGGCAGAAGACAACCCTCCAGTCTGGCCAGCAACATGGCCCTGTTAGTAGTGGAACTAAAGCTAGGAGTCTGGCACATCCACCAAAGGAGACTTTTAGAGAGGCTTCTAAATTACATGATCCTTCCACCTTGCCAGTCACCATGGAATACACCCCTGTTCAGGACTTGCGGGCAGTAAGCCAGGCCACTCTTACTGTACACCTTGTAGTGCTGAATCCTTATACCCTTTATGGTCACATTCCTGCTGAAGCTACTTTCTTTACCTGTCTGTACTTAAAGGATTTATTTTTCTGTGTCTGCATGGCCTCTCCAAAGCAATCAATTTTCACCTTCCAGTGAGAAAATCTTGAGAATGCTGACAAGGGCCAGCTGAGGAGCACTAGATTACTACAAGGATTTAAAAATCCTCCAACCATTTTTGGCACTGCTCTAGCTTCTTATTTATAAGTTTTCCCAGCAAACCATCAAGGGTGCACACTACTCCATTGTGTGGACAGTCTCCTGCTAGCAGGGCAAATTCAGGAGGTTTTCATGGAGGGGAGATGGCTGCTTCTCATCCTCTTGTGGGTAGCTGGTTACAAAGTCTCCAAGAAAAAGGTTCAAATCTGCCTAGAAAATGTAAGATACCTTTGCTTTCAGTTGTCCCAAGGGTAGAATCATCTCGTTCCTGAGAGAAAGCAACCAGTTTGCTCAGTCTCAACCCCCTTGACCATGTCCCAAGTCTGAGAGTTCTTAGGGGCTTCTGGCTTCTGTAGAATCTGGATATCTAACTTTTCTATTTTGGCAAAGCCATTCTTTGAAGCCACAAAGCAAGGGGTAGGGGAAGAAGGATCCTCTGTTATGGGAACAGATACAAGAAAGGGCCTTCAGGCAAATTAAAACAGCACTCATCCATGCCCTAGCCCCAGGACTTCCAGACATAACTAAGCCATTTTTACTATATATGCATGAATATGTTGCTACCATAGTCAGGGTACTGACAAAATTGCTGGGTTCTTTTCACTGTCCAGTGGCATATGTCTAAACAACTTGACTGTCTTTCTTAAGGCTGGCCACTGTACCTCTGAGTCCTTGCTTCAACAGACCTACTGGTATCACAGGCAAATGAACTTACTATGGGGTAAGAGTTAACAGTCTGGGTGCCTCACTCAATCATAACTCTGTTGGAACATAAAGGCCAGTACCAGATGACTAATGCCCAGATAATCAAGTATCAAGGAATGTTGTGTGAAAACCCACATATTTACCTGGAGGTGGTGAAGACTTTAAATCCTGCAACTCTATTGCCTGTTGGGTCAGGTGTGTCAGACCATGAATGCATAGAGGTCATGGATGAATTGTTTTCTAGCCATCCAGAGTTAACAGATAAGCCTCCTTAGGGACCCTGATGTGGACTACTTCCCCAATGGCAGCAGTTATGTTAAAGAAGGAAAGCACCTGGTGAGATACTCCATGGTAACCTTACCCTCTATTGTTGGGCTAAGTTCCTACCTATTGAGACTTCAGCAGAAAAGGCAGAGCTCATTATATAGTCCTGAACTCTGCAGCTAGTGACAGGCATCAGTCTCTCTCTCTCTCTCTCTCCATATATATATATATATATATATATATATATATATATATATATATATATATATTTATAATATATATAAAGAGTATATATATATATATATATATATATATATATACTCTTAATATGCTTTTATTACTCTCTAGGCACACAGGACTTTATATATGGAACAGGGGCTAATCAATTCATGGTGAAAGGACATTAAATATGGGAGAGAAGTTCTTGAACTCTTGGACACTTTGTCAGCACATAAAAGATTGGGTTTTATGCACTACCAGGGTCACCAGAAGGTAAACACTTTTGAAGTGCAAGGAAACAGAAGAGCTGATGGAGAAAAGAAGCTTGTGGCCACCAGTGAAACGATAGGATCAGTCACCTTCAAGACTGTCTTGTTTCCCAGCCTTCTAGCAGAGTGGGACCCAAACTATGTTCAAAACAGAATGCAGGGGCTGGCACTGGGGTGCAGTGGGTTAACACCCTGTGTTGAAGTGCCATGAGCATCCCATATGGGCATTGGTTTGAGACTTGGCCGCTCCAGTTATGATCCAGCTCTATGCTATGTCCTGGGAAAGCAGTATAAGATGGCCCAAGCCCTTGGGCCCCTGCACCCATGTGGGAGACCCAGATGAAACTCCTGGCTCCTGGCTTCGGATCTATGCAGCTTTGGCAGTTGCGGCCTTCTGGGGAGTAAATCATTGGATGGAAGATCTCCTCTCTCTCTGCCTCTTTTCTCCCTGTGTAACTTTGACTTCCAAATAAATAAATAAATCTTAAAAAAACTGAGTGTGGAGATTTCATCCTTGGTGGTTGTTGGAAACTTAAGAGTGATTGGTTGCCACTCCGAATTGCTTGCTCCAGCCTTTGTCAGAGTTCCATCAAGGAACTCACACTGGCTTAATGGTTGTAGGATCCACTATGTTGGCATTTCTACATCCCTAGGATTTCCAGCATAGTTTGGGAAGTTTGTGAACAATGTGATGTGTGTGCTCAAAACAACCCCTGTCAAGGACCTAGAGTACCCACCCAGGTACAGAGCACCAGGGGTACTCCATTTGGAAATTTTGGACTTTACTGAACTTCCCTGTGTCCAGGGCTGCAAATATTCATTGGCCTTTGAGTGTACTTTCTTGGGTTGGGTAGAGGATTTCTGACCCATACTGAGGAGGCCTGTGAGGTAGCCCAGCTTTTGTTATGAGAAGTCATTCCACACTTTAAAATCCTAATTGCTATCAGATCTGATAATAGATCTGCATTTGTGTTGGACATGGTACAGATGGTGGCAAAGGCACTTGGAATCATCTGAAGTTATCCATGGTTTTTAGGCCCCAGAGTTCTGGAAAAGTGGAATGCATGAATAGGACACTAAAAACACAATTAAGCAAACTGACAGGACAATCTTTTACATTGAGGCCATCTGTTACCAATAGCACTGTTAAGGGTTAGATGTAGCCCTACTAAACAGACAGTGTTCTCTCCTTTTGAAATTTTTTATGGATGCCCTATGTCTATAGTCAAGGCAGTACATGAGGATTTAAAGGAAATAGCCAGTCACTCTCAGAGACAACAGATGCAGGCTCTCTGCTCTGCCAAGACCTCCATCAGTTACTGGGTTAGGGAGCAACTGCAAGTGAGTGTAACCACAGAAGTTCAACCTTTTAAATCAGGAGATATGGTATGTGTAAAAGAGTAGAATGTGCATCCCCTAAAACCACTTTGGGGAGATCCACTTACTGTTGTTCTGTCCACCCCTACAGTAGTCAGTGTGGCCAAAATATCTCCCTGTATCCAGCATAGCCTGTGACTTGGAGTGCATCTCTGATCTAGCAATACCCTGCAAGCCGACCATCCATAACAAGCAAGCCAGACAAAAAGAGGTCACCAGGGGAATTAAATGAGGAGGGTTCCAAGATGGTGGAGTAGGAAGGGAGCTTACTATACTAGACCAGGGGAAGATAGTTTTTAAAAAGTGGAAATAGTGTCATCTCAGGGAAGAGTTAGGGGAAAAACAGCAGAGGAAATTACCAAAATGTGAGGGATATGGTGGACATACATGGAAGGCATGGGCACCCACAGCTTCAAACTCCAACAGCTGAGAGCCTATGCAGCAGCACTGGAAAGTGAGGTGAGACCAGACTGCAGCAGCCCAAGCTGCTGGTGAAAAGGCAACAGGGAGAGCCTAGAGGGAATCCGGCTTGGAGCCCCATGGCGGGAAAGTGTATCAGCCAAATTAGAGAAAAAAAAAGGATGAGATGGACACATTCCTCTCTCCCTGATCACTTTACAAGTACTGTAATAAGCTGATAGAGTGGACACTATTTTGGACATACATAACAGCTGTGCCAGTGTGTGCCTGCGCCTGGCAATTAGCCAAGCAGAAACTCCTGACTATGGTGGGGAGAACTAACAGGAGGCTAGAAGTTTGTGACTGTGTGAAGCTTCTGAACCAGGACTATGAAAAAACTGAGGATGTGTGAGAGGACTCACAGTGTGGCTGGGACATAGAACAGTCTGAGTGGTAGACTCCACAAGCTCGGGGCTTCCTGGTTACCTGTTTAGAGACATTGCTGGGGAATCTGAACTTACACTGAGGACTACATAGATTCCTTTGTGTGGTCCTTGAGACAGAGCAGATGGCTATTATACCCACTGGGGCTAGTGCTCAGGCTCTGGTCTCCATTGGGGAGAGGAGTTCAGCTGAGAAGAATAAACCTTCCTTCTGATCAAAAGAGAGAGAGAGAGAGAGAGAGCAAAATTTACCATGCCAAAATGGGTGTGTCATCTTATGCACACCTTTAACCCTGGAGAACTGAACAAAGTACTCTGGCCACACCCACTACAAGCCTCTAGAGATTCACTGAAAGCAAACATTCCACATATCCCTTTAAAGATTTATTTATTTCATTTGAAATGCAGGGTTACACAGAGAGGAGAGGGAGAGGGAGAGAGATCCTCCATCCACTGGTTCACTCTCCAGATGGCTGTAATGACCAGAGCTATGCCCATCTGAAGCCAATCGCCAGGAGCCTCCTTTGGTTCATCCACATGAGTGCAGGGTCCCAAGGACCCTGGCCATCACCCGCCACTCTCCCAGACCACAGCCAAGAGCTGGAGCAGGTGGCAGCTTTACCCACTACACTACAGTGCCAGCCCCCAAACATTCGACTTATCTATAGAGTCATAGTACAATAAATGCCTCCACAGGAAAAAAGAAAAGAAAAAGAAAAAGAAGAAGAAACCAATGGGTATCTCAAAACAGCTGAGTTTTTTTTTTTAAACAGTTATGGGTTATTTAACTATGAGCTTATTTTCAAACATTTGAATAATCACCTTGCAAGAATGATCAGATCTGTTCTATATTATGTTATGATGTTAAGGGATCTTATTTCAACCAGATATTTTAAGCCTTCTTGGCATCCTTGACAGGCATTAAAAAACCCAAAGTTCCAAATTATTTGGACTTTGATATATCCAGTTGGGCCAATGGAAATATCAAAGGATATATGTCTCTCATCTTGTAGAGACAACAATTAATCAGGTTATTTGGATTATATTAGAAGTACTATAAAGATGTGAAGTGGCTCTAAATTTTAAGTTTTGATAATATAAAATGTTAATGATACAAATGTCTGAAACTTAAAAAGTCTAATGATCTTGTATTACTAGACATGATGGTTATCTTAATGAGAAAACCCCAGAGGTCTAAAGGGTTAAATGCTTTGTAAAATCCTACAGGCACTTTTGAAAATACTGTGTGAAGTAAGCAAATGCCTCTTGTTGTTTAATGAATTTATAATTTTAAAGATGACTATTTGAAGTCTTGCCATCCACAGTTTTATATATCAGGTTTGTTGCTCATAAAACCAAAATATTGTTGTTTCTGTGTTTAGCTGTCCTCCTATAGGTTCCAATGGACTTTCCCCAGCCACTTCTATTGTATTTAATACTTTGGGATGATTCTGTAACAGATGAAGTCAATATCATACTACAGGTTCCAACTGGAATAAACTATGGTTAATTCAGTTTACTAAGAGCAGAAATCAATTTGAATCAATTGGTGATTAAAAAAGTTAAGGAGTTTAAGAATCTATTACTGCAACTGCTTTTTCATTCTATCTTTTAGGTTATGTTATATGTGTATGCATATTGTATTTCTACATGAGAAAATTAACTAAGAAAATTTTAATTGGCTTATAGATAAAAGATAGCCTATAAATTTAAACAGCTAAAATTAATCAAAGATACATTTTGATTCATGTGACCTGAATATCTGCATCAGATGTTTTAAATCTGCTGGTAGACAGAAACAAAAAAAAATGTTTTTATATGCTTGTGATTGAATTTGCTGGTTAAACAAGCTACACCATGCTAGATATTTAAGAGACATTTCCAAATACAGATATTATTAAAATGTATAGAAGACATTGGACCTTCCAGTAAATGTTTTTTCTAAGTTATCTAATGGTTAAAATTGCTTGCTAAGTTTTCATTTGATATTACTAGTGTCAGTAAGCAATCTTGGACTTGCTCCCTCATTTCTCTATTCTAAGCTCAGCTTTTCCCCTCATTTCTCTATTTTCTTCAAGGTAGGAAACTAACTCTATTCTGAAGAACTCCCCAAGGAAATCAGTATACTTGTTTTGACCCACAGTACTTCTTAAGCAAGGAGTGGCAGAGGTCAGAAGCCATAACTGTAAAGGGCTGATAATTAGCCAAATCCAGAGGAGCAATCCAGAGCAGCCAGGGTCAGTCCTTTTTGATGCATGTGGGATCATGGAGTATAAGGAGTCCCTCCACTTGTAAGTGAGGAATTAGAGGGCACAGGTACAGACTAGCTACCACACTCCTAGTGGAGGCCTGCCAGGGGAGTGGGAGTACATGTTTAATGATATGTGCACGTGTAAAAAGGCCCCAGATTGTTCCCACAGTTGGTCTTCTTGGTGTCGTCCTTCATGTGTAACTTGGCAAGGTGCTGGCAAACTACACTGTTCCAAAAGGGTGTTGCTACATCAGACTGTCAATTGGGGTCCTGGATCCCAGTTAATTTCACCATCCTCAACCTAAAAGCCTCTGGATGGGAAGATAATTGGCAAGTTGAGATATATATTAAAGGACAAGATCAAGATCCTGTGGGCTTATAAGACTTCAAAAGAGTTAATACCACTCACCAGATCTCCTATCTTGAGATATTTTTATTTCTTCCATGAAGAAATTAAAAAAGATCCCCCGTCATATCTGTTACTACAAAGAACCTGTTCCTGGCTTTGGCAGAAAACATAGCTCAATCACTAAATATCTCTTTGTTATGTCTGCAGATGAACAATACAGAAGATCAATGGCTGTGGGAGGCTAGAGAACTAAACCTCCTTGGGCCCTATGATGAGAGAAAGTCTCCCCACTCAGCAAATGGTGTTTGGCTTCTAAAACTCTTAATTACTGGAACATAATGTCTTGCCTGATGGGGAGTAATTTAAATTTCTTTTGGAAACTTAACATGTCTGGGCCAAAATTTTACAATGTAACCCCTTGGGAGACTCCATGTTACTTATTACCAAAACATACAGAGCCAAAGTCCCACCCCTTGTCAAGCTTCTCTGATCTCTCTCAAGCTTAGAGTTGTATCTCTGTTAAGATTGATTGGTGAGCCCCAGAAGGTTGATGTTTCCTATATGGAAAGACAACTTTTGTAAAACTGCCCTGACACTGGGCCAGATCATGTGTGCTAGGGAATATCTTCCCCTCCTTTTTACTCCCACTAGCTAGGGGAGTGTTTGGGGTCTTGTTATATGAAGACTGGGGAGGCCAGAGAAATAGATGTGCCATAACATTACAAATTGGTGACTGGAGTGATGATCAGTGGTCTTCTGAAGGAATAGTCCATTAATATGGTCCTGCCACCTGGGCAGAAGATGGGTCCTCAGGATATAAAATTTATTTGTTAAACTGCATCATTAGATTACAGGATGTTGTTGAGATTGTAACTAATATATATAGAATTTCAAGAGTTCTCGGCCGGCGCCGTGGCTCAACAGGCTAATCCTCTGCCTTGCGGCGCCGGCACACTGGGTTCTAGTCCCGGTTGGGGCACTGATCCTGTCCCGGTTGCCCCTCTTCCAGGCCAGCTCTCTGCTGTGGCCAGGGAGTGCAGTGGAGGATGGCCCATGTGTTTGGGCTCTGCACCCCATGGGAGACCAGGAGAAGCACCTGGCTCCTGCCATCGGAACAGCGCGGTGCGCCGGCCGCAGCGCGCTACCGCAGCGGCCATTAGAGGGTGAACCAACGGCAAAGGAAGACCTTTCTCTCTGTCTCTCTCTCTCTCTCACTGTCCACTCTACCTGTCAAAAAAAAAAAAAAAAGACCTCGATCTCCCTCTCTCTCTCTCTAAAAAAAAAAAAGAGTTCTCAACATATTGGCTGAACAACAAACTCAAATACTCAATGCTATCTACCAAACCCATATAGCCCTGGATTATTTATTTGCTTCAGTGGATGGAGTTTGTGAAAAATTCACTCTAGGAACTGTTGTTTAAAATAGATGATGAAGGACAGCTCATAGAAAAAAAATATTGACCAAATGAAAGAAAGTGAGGCATGTTCCAGTCCAAACCTAGAAAGGCTGCAATTCCATAGATTTGTTTGGAGGACGGCTTTAAACTTTTGATGGATTCAAATCCTTCATAGATGCAGTACTTGTAATGTTGGGAGGCTGTCTGATTTTAACTTGCCTTGTTCTACTATTTATGAAAACAATATCTAGCCCCATACAGACCCAAGCTGAGAGAAAAACTACTGCACATGACATGATGCTGTGGAAATGTAAGTCCTTATATATAAGAGGATGGTCTCCAACCTAGAAAAGTTCAGAGCATCAAGGGTAAAAATCTGGTAGAGGCCTTTGTCTTTTAGTTAAACTTGTTCTGACTGACATAATTAAAGCTATGTTAGAAACCTTCTCAAGGTCGGAAGAAGAGGGGAGGAATCCTGCCTTGGAAATGAAATGTAGATGTTGTTATCTATTTGCCTGTGAATGCTTCAAGTGTTCTCTGTATCTGCTTGTATGTAACCATTTCAGGTTCTGCCAGATATGTATGGCTCCGTATGCATGTAGAGAAGAACATCATCAACAACTATATACTCATGAACAATACTGTACCCTTTCCTGTGGCCACCATGTAATATTAGAATATCCAATCAAACATATGCATTAACCATATAAGGGAGACAAAGAAGCTAAAATCTTATAAAAGGGAAATGCCTTCTGTTTTGGGGCTCAGGCTTTTGGATAAGAAATTCAACCTAGACCTTGTGCGAGCATAAAAAAGTACTATTTCCTATAAAAGGCCTTGGCATCTTGTCTCAGAACACAGATCTTGTTATAGTAGGAGTTATATTTCAAGTCATTCACCTCCGGTTCAATTTAAGTTTGTTTTTAAGTCAAACTAGGCATCTTGAACTGAACACATGATGTTCCTCCAAGCCAGGGCACCTCTTAGTGTGGAAGTGAATCTATTTGAAACAGCAGTAGGCATATATACAATGTCATATATTCTTGGACTAAGCTTATGCTTGCAATGAATTTCAAATAGAATAAGGCCACTCATAATCTTCTCAGGTTGTTTCAGATAACTGAGTGATGTCATTATGGTCATCTATAAAAATCACTGTGCTTCTGACCTTTAAATATTCTTGTACCATATACTTAAATTTACAGAAATACTAATTATTTTTATGAGAAAAATCACATGTACTATTATATAATATTTTCTTTTTTTATTTATTTGACTCATAGAGTTATAGACAGAGAGAGAGAGAGAGACAGAAAGGTCTTCCTTCCATTGGTTCACCCCCCAGATGACCACAATCACCAGAAATGTGCTGTTCCGAAGTCAGGAGCCAGGTGCTTCTTCCTGGTGTCTCATATGGGTTCAGGGGCCCAAGCACTTGGGCCATCCTCCACTGCCTTCCCGGGCCACAGCAGAGAGCTGGACTGGAAGAGGAGCAGCTGGGACTAGAACCGGCATTTGTATGGGATGCCAGCACTGCAGGTGGAAGATTAATCAAGTGAGCCACAGCACCGGCCCCTATATAATAATTTCTTAATCACTCTTTCAAACTATATCCCACTACAAGACAACAGATTATTTTTCACTTTACCTTTTATATTTTAAATCTGTATTTTTATTTTTTAAAAATGGATATTTGTTTATTTTCATCTACTTGAAAAACAGCAAAAGACAAAGAAAAGAAATACAAACAAAACTTCCATCTGCTGGTTTACTCTCCAAATTACTACAACAATTAGGGCTGTCAAAGCTACAGCCAGGAGCAAGGACCAGGAATTCCATCCGTGTCTCCTATGTGAGTGGCAGAATCCCAGCTGAAGCATCAACTGCTACTGCTGCTTCTCAGGAAACATTAGCATGGAGATTAATTGGAATTGGGAGTGCTGGAACACAAGCCATATTGATGTGGAGTTCTAAGTGTTGGTTTACTCCACTGTGCCACACTTGCCACAATATATCATGCCATGCAATATATCACTTGGCCTATATAATATATTGGTGTCAGGAAGTCAATTGGCCATCATTTTTAAGTTACATAATATGTCATGTATGTCATAGAATTTTGTAGGGAGAACTAAAATGAATTTAATACATTTATACTGCCTAGTATCACATTTAGTAATTACATAGTATACTATTCCTAAAAAAAATACAAAAAATCATGATTTCATGGGATTTTATGCAAATAACTTAGTAAAATTTTATAAATAGGCTTGGACCAGCGCCATGGCTCAACAGGCTAATCCTCCACCTTGCAGCACCAGCACACCGGGTTCTAGTCCCGGTTGGGGTGCCGGATTCTATCCCGGTTGTCCCTCTTCCAGGCCAGCTCTCTGCTATGGCCCGGGAAGGCAGTGGAGAATGGCCCAAGTGCTTGGGCCCTGCACCCACATGGGAGACCAGGAGAAGCACCTGGCTCCTGCCTTCAGATCAGTGCGATGCGCCTGCCACAGTGCACAGGCCGCAGCGGACATTGGAGGGTGAACCAACGGCAAAAAGGAAGACCTTTCTCTCTGTCTCTCTCTCTCTCACTATCCACTCTGCCTGTCAAAAAATAAAATAAAATAAAAAAATTCTATTTAAATAGGCTTCATATCCATAAAATTTTGCTTTCATTGAAAGTACTAAAAATATCTTTAAGCTTAGTTATTTGGATAAGTGGCTAAGACACCTCATGTTGTAACTGTATCTTATTGAAGTATCTAGGTTCAAATAGTGGATATGCTTTCAATTTCAGCTTCTTGAATGACAGCATGTAGTCCAAGTACTTGAATCTCTGCCACTGATGTGTGAGTAACTCAGTTTGAGTTCCTGGCTTTTGACTTTCTCATAGTTCATCCCTGGATGTTGTAGGCATTTGAGGAGTGCACCAGTGGGTGGAAGATCTCTCTCTATTTCTCTGCATTTCAAATAAAAATGAATTTAAAAGACATTAATTGATTCATTTATTTCTGTCAAACACTGAAAGTAAGTTTATGTGTTTGCTTGTGCTTTGACAATCAAAGATCAATCTAAACCTTTCTACATGTTGTGTAATACGAGTGGCATAATTTTCTTTGTCCTTTATTGTTACTCTATTTCTAGTTTAATCCATATTGTATAAAATTATTGTTCTTGAAATTACCTGTAAATTTTATCAATAGGAAACATTAAATTATAAATTACATTATAGATGCAGACATTCTTTGTACATAGAGAGTATATTTCTTTACACATTTTAAAGTTTAATTTTTCTCAGGTTAAATTTTATTTTCTCATTTTTAATTTTTAATTTATTTGCTGTTTTTATTTTTTTCTGCTGTTCCCTAAAACTTTACCTGAAACTTAAATCCTGTACCATAAGCTGTAGAAACTGAATGATAAGTTATTTCTCTCTGGATGATGTTTCCATAATTTATACAATATGTAAAATAATTCTCCATAATATATACAGTTGATAAAATGTGCACATTAAAAATGAACTATTGGGGGCTGGTGCTGTGGCTCACTTGGTTAATCCTCTGCCTGCAGCACTGGCTTCCCATATGGGACCCACCCGGTTCTAGTCCTGGTTGCTCTTCTTCCACTCCAGCTCTCTACTGTGGCCCAGGAGGGCAGTGGAGAATATCCCAAATGTTTGGGCTCCTGTACCTGCATGGGAGACCAGGAGGAAGCACCTGGCTCCTGGTTATGGACTGGTGCAGCTCCGGTTATGGTGACCATTTTGGGGGTGAACCAACGGAAGGAAGACCTTTCTCTCTGTCTCTCTGTCTATAACTCAACCTGTCAAATAAATAAAAAATAAATAAATAAATGAACGATTGTGCAGACATAGTTTTGTTAGTTAAATCATTTCTTGTGTCAGTATAATGCTTTATAAAGTGAACTGAAATTAACTTAACCAACTGAAGATTCAGCTTTGCCTCAGATGATATGAAAATTGGCCCAGGTTCTATTTCACTGTCTCAGGTGAGGAGGAGTCTGTGTGGGGCAGGGAGTCAAGTGTTCTCAGTGACAGGGCAGCCCAGTCCCATCACTGCAGATTCTGCAAGAATGTTTCATCTCATCTGTCAGGGCCCATTGGCTTCTGGTTCCTGTCTCAAAGTCCCTGTTACCTACGTAGTTCAGGCCACTTTTCCTGAGCAGCAAGAACAGCTGCCCTTTGACTTGTTCACCCTTGTCAGTTTTATGCCTTTCTGGGGAGCCATAGCCAAACTGTGATTTTATGCCATTCATTATTCTCACACCTGACATGATGGGTGGATCAAGAGACACTAGCCCTTCTTAAGTGGGGGGGAGGGTAAAACTTTCTTCATGGCCAAGACTTTTGGTGATGTTTCCCAACATGGGACAACTAAGGCAAGTCCTGGAAATAACAACCTCTCAGCGGAAAGCCCCGACATTTACTATGTCTCAGCTCACAGTGACTGATGCCAAGCACAGCCTTTAAACACAGGTGACTCCTCCAGAGAGTGAGTCACTGCGCATGCACCTAGAAGCCTGGAGGCTACCAATAAATCAGCACCCATGACAGGCTGTCCCTTCTGAGCAAAGGCCATGCTTCAAAAATGGGTGGGTCATGGATGATAGTAGGAGATACTTTGAGAAAAGACAAATCCCACCTGGAACTTCAGAAGGCTGAAGGCCTTTTCTGGGGTAAACTCCCCTAAAGTCTAAGTAGCTCTCTTTATCACTGAAGTGCACATCCCTCTGGGTCCTAGACAGTTTCCTCGGGAGGTTAACAGCTGCAAAAAAGATTTTTTTTTAATTTTAGAAACTGGGCATATGCGTGATCAGTTGTAAACCTAGGAGGAGAAATCAGTGCCCTTTTTTGTTTCAATTTTTATTAATTTTTTGGTTCAGAAGGGACAACCAATTTAAAAAACATGTGACTTTATGTCTTTTAGATCATATGAAAGTAGTAATTATAACCTCTTGGAAATACAGAATAGAATTAAAACCTGTTCAAGGAAGTTTCATAAAAAAATTAAAATGGAGCAGCGGAAGCGGAGCCGAGCGGCGGGAGCCAGCCGAGCGGCGGAAGCGGAGCCGAGCGGCAGGAGCCACCCGAGAGGCGGGACCCAAGCGGCGGGAGCCAAGCCACAGAATCTCGCAAGCGCAGGAAACAACGGAGGAGAGTAAGACCTCAGAAACCCAAGACATTGGGGGGGGGGACAGAGGCCTCTCCCTTCACTCAACAAGCAAAACAAAGAGCACCGCGATTTTACATATCTAAAGCGCAGCCAAACTCAGTAACTTTAGCAAAACTGGAGAACACATTGAGGGCTGAATAAACTCTTTGTGTGGTCCCAGAGGTAGATCAAACGAATACTCACAGAGGCCAGATTTCAACTACCCTCAACTCCACTCCCAACTGAGTCAAAAAAAAAAAAACATAAATTATCTCCAACATGCCAAACAACAAACATAGAAGCCGAGGTAACAAAAGCAAGGAAGACACTATGACACCCCCAAATGAGAAAGACACGGCAAAGCAAGATTATGAAGATGAAGAGATAGAGGAAATGCAAGAAGCAGATCTCAAAAAATTGATAAGAACATTAAGAAGTTCTAAAAAAATCTTGAAATACAGAAATCCTTAATGGACAAGATAGAAAATCTCTCCCGTGAAAATAAAATATTAAGGAGAAATCAAAATGAAATGAAACAACTAGTAGAACATGAAATTGAGATAGTGACAAAAAACCACAATGAAATGAAGAACTCAATAGATCAAATGGCAAACACATTAGAGAGCCTTAAAAACAGAATGGGTGAAGCAGAAGAGAGAATATCAGAATTAGAAGACAGAGAACAGGAAAGGAAACAGTCAAATCAAAGAAAAGAAGAAGAAATCAGAAATCTAAAAAATAAGGTCAGGAATCTACAGGATACTATTAAAAAACCCAACATTCGGGTTCTAGGAGTTCCTGAAGGCATGGAGAGGGAGAAAGTATTAGAAGGCATGTTCAGTGAGATACTAGCAGAAAATTTCCCAGGTTTGGAGAAGGACAGAGGCATCCTAGTACAGGAAGATCATAGAACCCCTAATAAACATGACCAAAAGAGATCCTCACCACATCACGTCATAATCAAATTCACCACAGTGATACATAAACAAAATATCCTAAAATGTGCAAGAGAGAAACGCCAGATTACTCTCAGAGGATCTCCAATTAGACTTACAGCTGACTTCTCATCAGAAACCCTACAAGCCAGGAAAGAATGGCAAGATATAGCCCAGGTACTAAGAGAGAAAAACTGCCAGCCCAGAATATTATATCCTGCAAAGCTCTCATTTGTGAATGAAGGTGAAATAAAGACCTTTCACAGCAAACAGAAATTGAAAGAATTTGTCGCCACTCGTCCAGCCCTGCAAAAGATGCTGAAAGATGTATTACATACAGAAACACAGAAACACAGTAGCCAATATGAAGGAAGGTAAAGGAAGGAAACCTCACAGGAAAAGATCACAGGAATCTCAAACCATATATTAGAAAATATCTTTGGCAAATGGCAGGGCAAAGTTACTCCTTCTCAATAGTCACATTGAATGTTAATGGCTTGAACTGTCCAGTTAAAAGACACCGATTGGCTGATTGGGTTAAGGAACAAAACCCATCTTTTTGCTGCTTACAAGAAACTCATCTTTCCAACAATGATCCATACAGACTGAAAGTGAAAGGCTGGAAAAAGATATACCATGCCAACAGAAATGAAAAAAGAGCGGGCATAGCCATCTTAATATCGGACAACATAAACTTTACCACAAATCTGTCAGGAGAGACAAAGAGGGACACTATTTAATGATTAAGGGATCCATTCAACAGGAAGATATAACAATTATCAATGTATATGCACCGAATCACAGGGCACCAGCTTATTTAAAAGACTTCTTAAGAAACTTAAAGGGAGACTTAGACCCCAATACAATAGTACTGGGGGACTTCAATACTCCACACTCAGAGATAGACAGATCAACAGGACAGAAGATCAACAAGGAGACAGCAGATTTAAATGACACTATAGCCCAAATGGATCTAACAGATATCTACAGAACATTTCATCCTACATCTAAGGACTTTACATTCTTCTCAGCAGTATATGGAACCTTCTCTAGGATTGACCACATACTAGGCCATAAAACAAGTCTCAGCAAAATCAAAAGAATTAGAATCATACCATGCAGCTTCTTAGACCACAAAGGAACGAAATTGGAAATTAGCAACTCGGGAATCCCCAGAACACGTGCAAACACATGGAGATTGAACAACATGCTCCTGAATGAACAATGGGTCATAGAAGAAATCAAAAAGAAATCAAACATTTTCTGGAAGTAAATGAGGATAACAGCACAACATACCAAAACCTATGGGATACAACAAATCAGTGTTAAGAGGAAAATTTATATCAATAGGTGCCTACATCAAGAAATTGGAAAGGCACCAAATAGATGAGCTTTCAAGTCATCTCAAGGATCCAGAAAATCTGCAGCAAACCAAACCCAAACCCAGTAGAAGAAGAGAAATAATTAAAATCAAAGAAGAAATCAACAGGATTGAATCCAAAAAACATTACAAAAAATCAGCCAAACGAGGAGCTGGTTTTTTGAAAAAATAAACAAAATTGACACCCCATTGGTCCAACTAACTAAAAAAAGAAGAGAAAAGACCCAAATCAATAGGATCAGAGATGAAAAAGGAAACATAACAACAGACACCACAGAAATAAAAAAGAATCATCAGAAATTACTACAAGGACTTGTATGCCAGCAAACAGGGAAATCTATCAGAAATGGACAGATTCTGGGACACATACAACCTACCTAAATTGAGCCAGGAAGACATAGAAAACCTAAACAGACCCATAACTGACACAGAAATTGAAACAGTAATAAAGGCCCTCCAAACAAAGGAAAGCCCAGGACCAGATGGATTCACTGCTGAGTTCTACCAGACATTTAGAGAAGAACTAACTCCAATTCTTCTCAAACTATTCAGAGCAATCGAAAAAGAGGGAATCCTCCCAAATTCTTTCTATGAAGCCGGCATCACCTTAATTGCTAAGCCGGAAAAAAATGCAGCATTGAAAGAGAATTAAAGACCAATATCCCTGATGAACATAGATGCAAAAATCCTCAATAAAATTCTGGCCAATAGAATGCAACAACACATCAGAAAGATCATCCACCCAGACCAAGTGGGATTTATCCCTGGTATGCAAGGATGGTTCAATGTCCGCAAAACAATCAACGTAATACACTACATTAACAGGCTGCAGAAGCAAAACCATATGATTCTCTCAATAGACTCAGAGAAAGCATTTGATAAAATACAACACACTTTCATGATGAAAACTCTAAGCAAACTGGGTATGGAAGGAACATTCCTCAATACAATCAAAGCAATATATGAAAAACCCACGGCCAACATCCTATTGAATGGGGGAAAGTTGGAAGCATTTCCACTGAGATCTGGTACCAGACAGGGATGCCCACTATCACCACTGCTATTCAATATAGTTCTGGAAGTTTTAGCCAGAGCTATTAGGCAAGGAAAAGAAATTAAAGTGATACAAATCGGGAAGGAAGAACTCAAATTATCCCTCTTTGCAGATGATATGTTTCTTTATTTAAGGGACCCAAAGAACTCTACTAAGAGACTATTGGAACTCATCGAAGAGTTTGGCAAAGTAGCAGGATATAAAATCAATCCACAAAAATCAACAGCCTTTGTATACACAGGCAATGCCATGGCTGAGGAATAACTTCTAAGATCAATCCCATTCACAATAGCCACAAAAACAATCAAATACCTTGGAATAAACTTAACCAAGGAAGTTAAAGATTTCTATGATGAAAACTACAAAACCTTAAAGAAAGAAATAGAAGAGGATACCAAAAAATGGAGAAATCTTCCATGCTCATGGATTGGAAGAATCAATATCATCAAAATGTCTATTCTCCCACAAGCAATTTATACATTCAATGCAATACCAATCAAGATACCAAAGACATTCTTCTCAGATCTGGAAAAAATGATGCTGAAATTCATATGGAGACACAGAAGACCTCGAATAGCCAAAGCTATCTTGTACAACAAAAACAAAGCCGGAGGCATCACAATCCCAGATTTCAGGGCATACTACAGGGCAGTTGTTATCAAAACAGCATGGTACTGGTACAGAAACAGATGGATAGACCAATGGAACAGAATAGAAACACCAGAAATCAATCCAAACATCTACAGCCAACTTATATTTGCTCAAAGATCCAAAACTAATCCCTGGAATAAGGACAGTCTATTCAATAAATGGTGCTGGGAAAATTGGATTTCCATGTGCAGAAGCTTGAAGCAAGACCCATACCTTTCACCTTACACAAAAATTCACTCAACGTGGATTAAAGACTTAAATCTATGGCCCGAAACCATCAAATTATTAGAGAGCATTGGAGAAACCCTGCAAGATATAGGCACAGGCAAAGACTTCTTGGAAAAGACCCCAGGAGCACAGGCAGTCAAAAGCAAAATTAACATTTGGGATTGCATCAAATTGAGAAGTTTCTGTACTTCAAAAGAAACAGTCAGGAAAGTGAAGAGGCAACCAACAGAATGGGTGAAAACATTTGTAAATTATACTACAGATAAAGGGTTGATAACCAGAATCTATAATGAAATCAAGAAAATCCACAACAACAGAACAAACAACCCACTGAAGAGATGGGCCAAGGACATCAATAGACATTTTTCAAAAGAGGAAATCCAAATGGCCAACCGACACATGAAAAAATGTTCAAGATCACTAGCAATCAGAGAAGTGCAAATCAAAACCACAATGAGGTTTCACCTCACCCCGGTGAGAATGCCTCACAGTCAGAAATCTACCAACAATAGATGCTGGAGACGATGTGGGGAAAAAGGGACACTAACCCACTGTTGGTGGGAATGCAAACTGGTTAAGCCACTATGAAAGTCAGTCTGGAGATTCCTCAGAAACCTGAACATAACCCTACCATACAACCCAGCCATCCCACTTCTTGTAATTTACCCCAAGGAAATTAATTTGGCTAATAAAAAAGCCATCTGCACATTAATGTTTATTGCAGCTCAATTCACATTAGCTAAGACCTGGAACCAACCCAAATGCCCATCAACAGTAGACTGGATAAAGAAATTATGGGACATGTACTCCATAGAATACTATACAGCAGTAAGGAACAATGAAACCCAGTCATTTGAAACAAGATGGAGGGATCTGGAAAACATCATGCTGAGTGAATTAAGCCAGTCCCAAAGAGACAAATATCATTTGTTTTCCCTGATCGGCGACAACTAACTGAGCACCAAAGGGGAAACCTGTGGAAGTGAAATGGACACTATAAGAAACAATGACCTGATCAGCTCTTGTCCTGACTCTAGATATACAATGTAATACTTTATCCTTATACTTTGCGTTTCTGTGTGGGCACAAACTGATGAGGTCTTTACTAATTATATATTGAAGTGATCTTCTGTATATAAAGAGAATTTTAAATGAAAAAAAAAACCTGGTGTTAAAATGGAAATGGCATAGAAAATTAATTAATTTGAAAAAAAATATGTAGGTTCTCTGTCTTTAATTTGCTGTACATTGCTATTTAATGCTATAATTAGTAATCCAATGGTAGTTTTTTCACTTTAGGTTGCTATATGGGCAAAATGTTGAAACCTTTACCTAATATATACTAAACTGATCTTCTGTATACAAAGAGAATTGAAAATGAAGCTTTACATGAATGGAAGGGGAAAGGGAGCGGGAAAGAGGAGGGTTGCGGGCGGGAGGGATGTTATGGGAGGGGGGAAGCCATTGTAACCCATAAGCTGTACTTTGGAAATTTATATTCATTAAATAAAAGTTTAATTAAAAAATTTAAAATGTGACTTACTAGTATTTAGCTAATTTTTTCCAAAAATTTAGTCTCTTTATTTTTATGCTACTCTGATTTGTGAATAATTGCTGAAATATTCTGATACCAGTTTTGTGCTCAGAAACTGTAGAAATCTTTTTTCTAATAGATGTACCATTTGCTGGCGCCGTGGCTCAATAGGCTAATCCTCTACTTTGCGGCGCCGGCACACCTGGTTGTAGTCCCATTCGGGATGCCGGATTCTGTCCTGGTTGCCACTTTTCCAGGCCAGCTCTCTGCTGTGGCCTGGGAGTGCAGTGGAGGATGGCCCAAGTGTTTGGGCTCTGCACCCCATGGGAGACCAGGAGAAGCACCTGGCGCCTGCCTTTGGATCAGTGCAGTGCGCCGGCCGCAGTGCGCCAGCTGTGGCAGCCGTTGGAGGGTGAACCAAAGGCAAAGGAAGACCTTTCTCTCTGTCTCTCTCTCACTGTCCACTCTGCCTGTCAAAAAAAATGTACTATTTATAGTATCCTATATAATAAAAACTAGATTTTATTTAATTATCATCAAATTGTGTATGGCCAAATTATTAGTTATGCTGTAGTAATTAAATAAATGAAAAACCTTCTATTAAGTACATGTCTTTTGTATATGGAAAGATCTTTCATAGTTGGCTTTTATAGTACGCATTGATTTACAATCTAGTTTTCTGATCTGGAAAAAATTGAATAACCTAATTCATGAATGTGAAAGAAAAGGAATGTTTAACAAATCTTCAATGAAGAAGTGGATGGGCTGAGAATGGTAACAAATGATATAAACTTATTTAGGCTGTTTTGGTTTCTCAATTGTTAGAATTTCAACTTGGAACAATATCGTAACTCAAAACTTGATTTTAGGCAATTCCTCCTTTCAAATCTTTCAGAAATAAATAAAAAAAAACTTTCTAAGTTTCAGTCAAAAAGATCTTTCAATTTAGGGAAAATTTCTTATAGGAGACATCAAAGAAAAACTCACTTAAATAAATTGTTTAAGAAACTTTACATTAGGAAAATTAGAAGTTAGGAAAGATATTTCATTTAAAATTTAATATTGAAGATTATAAAGATGATAACCACAGTTTGAAAATGTTTGTTGTCACCATTAAGAAAATAGCAAGGCTGTTGAGAATAAACACAAATTTAATGAAATTTCTTTGAAAAACAGTAAAGTTTAAAGACAGGAATGCAGATTTCTTGAAAACATTCTCTCAAGATCAAGAAAATCTTAAGCTTTATAGACATTCATGAAGAAGTAGAGTTAAAATTTTTTCAAGGCACTTTTGAACAGACATTCTAGCTAAAGGGATACCCCACATTTTCTTGCCAAAAATGTTTTGAAAGAGTAATGTACTTTGATAATTCACTAGAATTGTCTGAAAGAACAGAAAATATATCAAGGTTGTAAAATGTTAGTTAATAATGATATTACAAATAATGCTTTAACTAATTATTATTCAGATAAATGGCTACTATAAATGTATCCAAGAATATTGTTTATTTTTATAAACTAAAATATTAGTGATATAAAGAGGGAGTAATTCAAATATGAACTTGAAAATTAGTAATTTTATAAAGAGACTGTAATATCAATAAGTATGTTTTGAATTACTCTTGCAGATTGAGATTTCATGACTATGATGACACAGTATTTAAGCTTGTCTTTATTGAAACTTTATACAATGCTGTCTAATTATTATGAGATGTATGTGGAGTGAACATCATCTCAATCAAGGATTTAAAATGGTATTAATCTTAACTTCCCACAATACAATTACATGTATAATAATAATATCAGATCTGTTAATGGTTACAAATTAACAAGATAATTAGCATAACAGTTTGTTTCTATTATAATTCTCAGTTTTCTCACCCTGCACAACTGTAAATTTTCTTCTTCACATTGCCTCTGAGCACTCAGATGTGGGAGAATGTGGGTGTCTTCATAAGGACATGGTGACAGGAAAGGTGGGCACTAAGGCCATGTGGGGGTGGCCATGCAGTCCTGCACAAAGCTGGAAGGCAATTTCAATCCTGCACAGGTACACATGTGCACGCCTACTGGCCAATTAGCTATTCTCCTACCTGTGCCAAATTCCTTTCTCTCCAGTCCTGCCTTCCAATAACACAAACAGTTCTGCGTGGGCCAATTGTGCAGGGACTGCCATGGGCTGCCCATGCCTCAGCCTCTCCACTGGCATACACATCCCAGCAGAGTTGCATTTTACCTTGGGCACCAGCTTGGGGCCATTGCCACCCTGGTCCCCTGTGTCTACAGCCTGTCCCCCCACCACTTCTGCATGCGTGCCTTACACTTGCCTCTCTCAGGTAGCAATTCCCTGCTGCCCAGTGACATAGCAGAGGAGCCAGGACTCAGGAGTGATACCACCTCCTGACTTTCAATGGGGCATGAAGTAAGGCAGGGGTTGGGAAAAAATTAGAGGCCACTCATGGTTTGGCCGCTCCTGGTTCACTTGTTCCCCACCCCACCCCCAAGAACCCAATCTCATGAGTGAAGGAGGCTAAAACCCCAGCTTCTTCACTGAGTCACAACAGCTCTGGAGCCCAGGACCTGGATGCAGGCACAGAGCCAGTGCCCAGGATCAGCATGGAGGATGCACCCTCACTGTCCTGGGCCACTCCTGGACACGTCCCTGAAATGCATTGAGCATGGAGCATTGACTGAGTAAACTCCTATCTCGACCCCATGAGGGAACTAGCACTCTCCCCGTAAAGGCAGTGGTTTGTGCTTGTGGGTCGCACCATCAGCTCCTGCAGCTGGGCTGTGTGGGGGCAACAGATTCTGTTCCCTAAGCTGTTGTGCCAGAGCCAGGTGGTGTGTGCTGTGGAGTGTGTGCTTCACCAGGTTCTCGCCTTCCACAGTGTCACCTCATTCCCCGCTGTCCAGCTTTCCATGAACCCCTGAAACATTCCCTCCTGCTTGGGAGGGGACCTCTATCAGCACCACCTCCAGGCAATTGCTCCTGCAGGGTCCCCACACATGCTGGGGTCAAGATTTGTGGCCAGGACTCTCCTCAGTGGATGCTTCCACTAGGGACAGCAGAAGCCTTGGGGAGCCCATATCCAGTGGCCTGGGTCTGCCACCCACCAGTGCTAGGCATGTTTGCAAGGTGATTGCCTGCGTCACACCACTGTGGCTGAGAAGTGAGCTTAGTGGGGAGCGAGGCTGCTAGCAGTTTCCACTGGCTGAGACTCTGATGACCTGGTGCTGTGCCTCCCACCGACAGCACTGCACAACCTGAACCAGAGTGGCCCTGCAACTGCAATCCCAAAGCCAGGCCCCATCAGCTGCTCCTCACTGGCCCCCACTCTGGAACCTGGCACTCAACACCTACCTGGGAAGCCTGGATGAAAGCTGTGATATGCTGAGGATCTGGCTCTGCAAAATCTCATCCAACACTGCATGGAGACTGGCGTCCTAGCAGAGGCAACCTGCCTCCCCTAGCTGTCTGGCTGGAAACCGAAGAGTGGCCTGCAGAAGAATTTGATCATTACACACCCCAAAGCTATGCTCCACAGCCATATGTAGGCATGCGTCTGGCACATGATGGAAGCCCTGCACTGTGCCCTGCCAAGGGAACCCAGCTGGTGGGATGCAGTGATTGTAAACAGGTCTGGCAGGGACCATCCACCAGAGAGGTGTGGTAGAATTGTGAGTTCTGCAGGCTGTCTATACACTGATACTCAAGGCCATGGTGCTGGGGGTCAGGGGCACCCTCTGATGGATTTTTACATCCCACCAGGCCATGCATGCCTTCTTCACCCAGGGCATTTGCTCCTGTGGAATCCCATGCACGCACTAACTCCTAGCACTAACTCCTTGAGTAAAGTCTCACTGCTTTTACAAGAATTCCACCTTGGACTTCCTAAAGGTCTATCCACAGGTGTCTGAGATTACCCTAGAGGGTCATTTTCCCCTCACCATGAGTTTTTAACAGCATCCAGAAATTGCAGGCATGTCTATTATTTGGGAGAATTAAGAGAGCACTGGACATGTATGAATGGGATGAAGGATAGAAAAATGAATGCATAACCACCAGACAGGCCGCTACCAACATGGCTTTGACAACTGATGGGGGAATGTAGAGAATGTAGGAAAATACTCTTACTATCTACATTTAAAAATGTGTATTTACTGGAAAATCAGAGTTACAGAGGGAAACAGAGTGACAGAGACAGAAATCTTCCATCCATTGGTTCATTTCCCAGATGGTCACAATGGCCAGGGCTGAGCAAGACCAAAGCCAGGATCCAGGAACATCTGGGTCTCCCATATTTGTGGTGGAGGCCCAAAAACATAAGCCATATTTCCTGCTTTTCCCAAAACATTAGCAGGATAAGAAGTGGAACATCTTGGGCAAGAATCAGCACCCAAAAATGATATTAGTGTGGCAGTTCACAGCTTACCCAGTATGCCACAATTGAGTCCCTTTACTGTGCACTCTTAATTTTAAAATAACTAATTACAGGGCTGCAACTGTGACATAGCAGGTAAAACTGCCTCCTGAGGTGCCGGCATCCCATATGGGAACCAGTTTGAATCTCGGCTGCTGCTCTTCCAATACAGCTCTCTGCTATGGCCTGGGAAAGCAGCAGAAGATGGCCCAAGTCCTTGAGCCCCTGAACCCCTGTGGAGGACCTGGAAGAAGCTCCTGGCTTCAGATTGGCCCAGCTCCAGCCAAGGGGGCCATGTGGGGAGTGAACCAGTCAATGGAAGACTTCTCTCTCACTCTCTCTCTGCCTCTGCCACTCTGTAACTCTGTAACTATGCCTTTTGAATAAATAAATAAATCTGAAAGAAAACTAATTACAAAACAAATTATTTTTAATCACTGTAGTAAGTTATATCTAAATTTAATTCATGAAATTGAAGCAAAATCTTCCAAATACTGATTGATCAACCTATTTTATATCCTCTTTCCATTATAAAGAAAGTAATGTTTATTATGGAGCTATTTGATTACGCATTTAAAATTGTGTGCAGTATAAAAGTGTTAGTCAATGTGATGAATTAAAGTGAAAGGAACAATCATTTCCAGGGTTTCAAAATTTCTAGTTTCCTATTTCAGGTAATTTCCTAACTTATTTAATTTCCAGCAGGTAATCTACATAAATGTTTTATCAATTGTTATTAGGGTAAGATAGCAGATTTCAAAACCTTACTTGGGGAAAATGTCTACATAGATGTCCATAGATTTCAGAGTATATAATGTGAATTAAAATGAAAATTTTTGTTTTTTATTAAGGATACTCGATTCTGCATCAGAATTATTTAAAATCTTCCTATTCTCAAATATGTCATTAAAAAGTATTTAAATTAACTTTGAGTTTCATTTAAGTTATTGTAAGGTAAAGTGAAGAAACTTTAATAATAATATTCACCTCAATCATTATTAGTAAGTTTAGCATATAATTTTAATCTAAATCCTCATAAAGTTAAACTTTATGGTTCATGTTTTTGTTCTACTTAGGAAATATTTTTCACTTGATAGTTAAAGTCCAGTGACTAAACATAGTAGTTAAATTTGGATTGCTTTTTGATTTTTTATCTTACTTGATTAACAATTTATTTTTGTATATTAATTTGAAAGGTAGTGTTACAGAGAGAGACAGAGAGATAGTAACAGAGAAACACCCACTTGTTCACTCCCCCAAAGGCCATAATGAACAAGACTGGGCCATTGCAGGAGTGAAGAACATTTTCCAGGTCCCTCACATGGTTACCAAGGAATCAAGGACTTGGATCACCATCCCCTGATTTCCTAGGTTTACCCAGGAAACTGGATTGGAAGTGGTACGACCAGGACGTGAACTGGTGCCCATATGGGATGCCAGAACTGAAGGTGGAGGCTTAACTTGTTGTGCCCTGCACTGGTCCCATAAAGGTTATTTTAAAAAAATACACATGAATACTGTTCAGAAGGGAGACATTAGCTTCCCTATCAAAAAATATATATTCATTTTCAACAGAGACTTCAGAAGAGAATTCTGAATCATATGAATACCTGTTGGTCAACTGAGTATTAGTAGTAGCTCACTCGGTTATGACAGTTGTTCCAGTCTTGAAAAACATCTCATCTTAGATATGAAAAAAATAATATTTGATGTGCGATGTGAAGGAGCAATGTATTAGTACCTGTCGTATGTTCCTTGCAGCACTGCTGAATCACACGAATCTCTCAAATTAGATAAAGTCTGAGTCCATATAGTAACTGCTTCTCTTCTGAAACTTGCACAGCCAAATGTGGAGGTAGTTACAAACCTAGAGATGACATTGGGTATTTTCTTGTACTCAGCAGGATCCAGAAGAAGGAATGTAATATAAGATGGCCATGTACTTACTGGGAAACATAGCCCTAATACTCATGATGGTGTTTGAAACCTGGAGAAGATGTTGGAAGATCTATCCAGCACACTGTTCCCTGGACAGCAGGGCATAGAGATGAAAACACGGTAAAACAAGGAGTGCAAAATGATCACAGCAAGGTTAATTGAAATGGTAAAGAGCCATTCTGATGTGTACAAATGGATACACAGATTGCAGCCTTCCCCTTGGAAAAACAGGTGTTGAGAACCCTGAATCAGAGAGCAAGCCTAGCTCAAAGTTCAGGACAACCTGAGAGATCTGGAATAGCATCCTGACAGATTATAAGTGCCTCAGGTTGTTTTCCCACAGTCATGGCATAGAGTGTGAATATGATAGGGCCACCAGGATAAAATCTGCTCCTAGCCATGATTGTACTCTATGTCCCCCATTCACCTTACACACATTAAATAGGAGGAGTGGCACTCCCAATTGCAGGCTCATAGTGATGGCCTGCCCCTGCAAAGGCTATCATACATCATTCTTTTTTGCCTGTGGGTGTGTTCTGGAAAATGTTTAAGGGATGTGCGATGGCAGCCAAAAGTAACTTCTGAAGTAAGTGTTGGAAAAGACTCTTACGCCATGGCCTCCTGAGGCTGTAATTGTATATATTTTGTTGCCATAGATAATATGTTTTTTTCTTGAGAACATGTATGTTTTCTGTTACAATATTATCAAGGCTAGCCATGAAATCCAAAGAAAGTATATCTCTGGAAGAATATCTCTGTTACCAGAGTATCTTTCTGGTTTTATAATCCACATTGTGGGTTTTTTTTTTTATTTTTATTTTTTTAAAACTTTTTTTTTTGACAGGCAGAGTGGATAGTGAGAGAGAGACAGAGAGAAAGGTCTTCCTTTAGCCATTGGTTCACCCTCCAATGGCCACTGCAGCTGGCGCATCACGCTGATATGAAGCTTGGAGCCAGGTGCTTCTCCTGGTCTCCCATGTGGGTGCAGAGCCCAAGCACACTTGGGCCATCCTCCACTGCCTTCCTGGGCCATAGCAGAGAGCTGGCCTGGAAGAGGGGCAACCGGGATAGAATCCGGTGCCCCAAACAGGACTAGAATCCGGTGTGCTGGCGCCGCAAGGCAGAGGATTAGCCTGTTGAGCCATAGTGCCAGCCCACATTGTGGTTTTACAAACCACAACTCAGAATTATTTCAAAATTCTGTGTTTGAGTCCATTTTAAAGCTCAGCAGATCTCCTGTTTACCCTGTAAAACAGTTTGAGGAGTACAAATTATGTTGCTTCTTGAATGCCTACTAATTGTCAGCCTTGTTTTCTATTGTAGTAACTGAAGTACAGTCCAATAAAGGGTCTTTTTTATAAGAATATTTCCCAGCCTACACAAGTTCACTGGATCCTAGCATAATTATTGGTACAGTTTACCTCTCACATTCGTAGACAATCTTTATTGAGGTATTGAATGTGTTGTTTAGATCTTGCCCATTTGGTTTACTCACATGGTGACAGTAATTGAGTGGAATGATGTGTTTTGTACAATAATTAGAAATGAAGTTTTTCCCATGAGATAAAGGAGAACAACCAGCATCTTTGGTTATATATATACTTGTATTATTTGACACAGAAGAAGGTCTGTTATTTATTTGAAGTTTACATTTGGTTTAAGTACATGTTATGGATTCAGTATTGATAAGAAGATCATTGTAATCAATAACTCAACATGATCAAATTAGTTGCACTATTGTGCTGAGTTTGGCAAAACTCTGTTATGTAGATATTTTGTAGGTGCTATTAACTTCTGCCATCAAGTAAGTTAGGGAGATTATACTCATTAAAGCAAATTTCTCTGTTATGAACCCAGAGTGAATCAATAAATACATACAGACAAGAAAATGTAAAATTAAATTAGTAATATGCATATCTGCATGCTCTCTGAGGAATGGAATGTGGGCATAATTAGAAAGCTTATGGACTCTTTTCTTAATATTGAAGTTATGGGGTTGGTGCTATGGCATAGCAGGTAAAACTGCCACCTGCAGTGTCAGCATTCCATATGGGCACCGAATCAAGTCATTGCTGCTCCACTTCCAATCCAGCTCTCTGCTATGGCTTTTGAAAGCAACAGAAGGTGACCCAAGTGCTTGGGCCTCTGAATGCAAGTGGGAGACACGGAAGAGCTCCTGGCTCCTGACTTTAGATCAACACAGCTCCAGCCATTGCAGCCATTTAGGGAGTGAACCAGAAGATGGAAGACTCTCTCTCTCTCTCTCTCTCTCTCTCTCTCTCTCTCTCTCTCTCTCTGCCTCTCTGTAACTCTGCTTTTCAAATAAAAAAATGAACAAATCTTTTTTTTATAAAGAATGAGTTTATGGAACTGGCACTGTGGTATAATGAGTAAAGTCACCGCCTGCAGTACTAGCATGTGGGCACCATTTCAAGTCCCCGCTGCTCCACTTCTGATCCAGCTCTCTGCTATGGCCTGGCAAAAGCATTAGAAGGTGGCCCAAGTATTTGGGAACCTGAATCCATGTGGGAGACCTGGAAGAATCTCCTGGCTCCTGGCTTCAGATCAGCACGTCTCCAGTTGCTTTGGCCATCTGCAGAGTGAACCAGTGGATAGATCTCTTTCTCTTTCTCTCTTTCTCTCTCTCTCACTTTCTCTCCCTCTCTCCATCTCTGCAAATGTCTTCCAAATAAATCTTTTAAATGATTTTATTATTCAATTATTTAAATATTTGTACTCAGCATAATGAAAATAAAATTTTAATAATGCATTCTAGACTGTTGCTAGAACACTGCTGTTCAAACCACCTGTAGGAAAGGACAAGCATTTTCCCCACCACATTGTGGATTGGTATTTTGTAAAATAAAATAAAATGTAAATTACTAGAAACATGAAATTCTGAAAGGACAGAAAATATATAATCCTGCTTTTTCATTTTAAATCAGATGCTCCTACAAAATGAATCATTCCTTCACATGATAATTACCATATTTTATTTTAAAATATTTGCAACCTTTATTCTTTGAATATTTAACTACCTATACAGATTTAATGTAATTTTATGGGCTATTTTTAGATAGTTTCCCTTATCTCCTGTCATTAGTATTGTTTCCAACAAAGTACTCATTCCTTTTCACAGTAAAGATAGCATGTTGCTTTTCAATTCATATTTTCAGTGCATTTGAATTTTTTGTTCTTTGACTTTCTACCCACCATCTATATGTATCTTTAATATCCATCCTAGTTTAAGTCAGTATTTGCCCAGTGGAATGGAGGCCATATTACTTGGGTTTTACATTGTGAGGTCACCAGCTTCCTTAAAGTTCTATAAGTTGTCCTGGCAACATTCAAGTGCACAGTTTCTCAGAGAGACCTTAGACTGCGGTAATCATTCACCACATCCAGGTAAGATATTTTGTACATTTTTTTGGATATTTATGGGACCCTAAATTTCCCTTTAATTGTGAAAGCTAAAGAAGTTGAAGCCTATTTCAGTGCCATTGACTTTGATTTTTTCTTGACTATTTATTTACCTTTTTAATGTGTTGTAATATTCTACCATCAATTTTCCATGTCTTTTATCAATCTATTTTATTTCCCACTGGATTATTCATTTATACTTAGTCATAATATATTTATTTCAGAAAACATCCATTTTTTATGCTTCATCTTTCAGATTACTATTAACTGTATGTGTTTCTAATATCCAAATCTAAGTCTATACTTCCATTGTTAACCTGTGAACAAATTAAATTTTGAATACGATGTCATAAACCATGATGTTCATATATTTTGAGAAGTCTTTTCATTCCTGTTAATTCACAGTATCCATGTAATGAATTTTTAAAGCCATGTTTTCTGTTTCCAAGATTTGTTCTTACTCTACAAATTGCTGCAATAGCTGGGTGGGCCAGGCTGTAGCCAGGAGTTTCTTCTCATCATCTACATTAGTGCCAGTGGCCCAATCACTTGGTGTATCTTCCAGTGCTTTTCTCAAGCCATTAATAGGGAGCTGGGTCATAAGTGAAGCATCGAAGATAGGAACTGGCACCAATCTGGGATGCCTGTTTCACAGAGGGAAGATTTAGCTGCTGTACCATGATGCTGGCTCCCATGAAACATATTTTTAACTTATCTGAATTTTATGGGACTCTATATTTACTATCAGTGTATGAGAGTTGCAGTAGAAATGGTACAGACATTGGTTTCTTTGAATTTTCACTGCTAACTAATTTGATCTTTGACTTCCCTTTTGTATTTTTTTCACACATTTTCCTTTTTAGGGTAATTGTAGTCATATAGTTTCCAGCCAAATACTTATATCTACTTGTTTTTCTACTATTGTTTCTCTGAAATGATTGTTTCTTACAGTAATTTGATTTCATAGCATCTCTATCTTATTGAATTTTTATGTTCTTGTAACTATCATCTATGTATATATTTTTAAAAGATTTATTTATTTATTTGAAATTCAGAGTTACATGGAAAGAGAAGGAGAAACAGAGAGAGAGGTCTTCCATCTGTTAGTTCACTCCCCCCACTTGGCCACAACTGCCAGAGCTGTGCTGATCCAAAGCCAGGAGCCAGGAGCTTCTTCTGGGTTTCCCATGCATGTGCAGGGGCCCAAGGACTTGGGCCATCTTCTACTACTTTCCCAGGCCATATCAGAGAGCTGGATTGGAACTGGAGCAACTGGAACTCAAACTGGCACCATGTGGGATGCTGGCATTGCAAGCGGTGGCTTTGCCACAGCACTACCCCACCTATATATCTTTAGTAATCTATTCTCTGCAAATCCTACCACTTTGAAGCTTATGCTGTCTTGCTCGGTGTTTTAATCATGAGGTTATCAAATACCAAAAAATTGTATAAGTTGTTCTCGGATCTTTCTTTTTTTTTTGACAGGCAGAGTGGATACTGAGAGAGAGAGACAGAGAGAAAGGTCTTCCTTTGCCGTTGGTTCACCCTCCAGTGGCCGCCGCGGTAGGCGCGCTGCGACCTGCGCATCGTGCTGATCCAATGGCAGGAGCCAGGTGCTTCTCCTGGTCTCCCATGGGGTGCAGGGCCCAAGGACTTGGGCCATCCTCCACTGCACTCCCTGGCCACTCAGAGAGCTGACCTGGAAGAGGGACAACCGGGACAGGATCGGTGCCCCGACCGGGACTAGAACCCGGTGTGCCGGCGCCACAAGGCGGGGGATTAGCCTAGTGAGCCGCGCCGCCGGCCTTGGATCTTTCATGTATAATTTTCAGAGCCATTTTAGGAGAATCTTGTGAATACCCCATTCCAGGTATCAGAATCATGGTAACTGTGAATGTTCATGGAACTGTAACATTGCCTTTGCTTTTTTTTTTTTTTTTTTTGAAATGTCCATAGGTTAGTTCTAAATAGTGATGTTTTCCTGGTGTTTTTATTCTGGCATTCAGTGTTTTCTTTGATTCACATTTCATGAAAAGCTTTCATTTATTTTTCTTTTTACATTAATTATAATAGTATTTTTAAAAATATTTTATGTATGTGAAAGAGTAACAACGTGACATGGAGACAAAGAGGAAGAGTGAGAGTAAGAGAGAGAGAGGGATAGAGAAAGATAGAAGAGAGAGATCTTCCATCCTGATTCACTCTTCTAATGCATGCAATGGCCAGGGCCCACCCAGACTGAATCCACAGGCCAGAAGACTCTTCCAGGTCTCCCATATGGATGCAGAGGCCAAGGAATTGATCCAGAATCTATTGCTTTCCCAGCAGGGAATGCTGGATCAGAAATGGAGCAACCAGGACTTGAACTCTTACCCATATGGGATGCCAGCACTGCAGTGACTTTACGCACTATGTCACAATGCCGGCCCCAATAATCTAGTTTTCAACTGCTTTTTATCTTCTTGTCATTCTATCATTGCTACTAAAAACTGTTCATTTTTATTAGTAATCATAATATATTTTATTTCATAACATCCTTTTTATTTGCCTTTGCATTTGAGTTCATAGATAACACCTATATATCTCTTTAACTTTGTACCTTAAGCAGCCCTAGTGCTGTGAATTCATGGTTATCCTGGTTGTCTTTTTCATTATGAGATCTTCAACTCAATCCAAATACTACACTTTTTGCTGGCAGTCAACATGGACACATTTTTCAGAGGCATTCTAGTGTCATCTGGTTATTTTTATAATTCATTTCTTGCAGATAACAAAGTTTTATCTTTTTTGATTACTTGAGATTCTTATGTTCAGTTTTTGAAAGTCTCAATAGAATAGTTCTAGATACATATTTCCTTTAGAATAATTGTGGTTGAAAAAGAAAGAAACTATTGTGGCAATTAAATGACCTTTGATTTATCTTTCCTGAGATATATTTTTTGTTTTCCCTTTTTCAATGTACTTCTATTGGTCTACTTTAGAGTAATGTCTCGTATCTCCTTTTTGTACATTGTTCCAACTATAATTACTCATTAATTTACAGAGTAATGGCAAATGAATTTTATTTTATTTTAAATTTTTATTACTATAAAGATAGTAATTTTGATGCAGTTTATAGATACAATATGAGGAATAAAACTATGTTTTCTTCCCTTTCCCCATCTCCCTGCCTTTCTTCCCTTTTATCTTTAGTTTTTGCAATAAGTATTAAAATGTCCTTTACAATCACAGGCTTAATGCACCACTAAACATAAAGTTCAACAAGAAATAGAAAAACCATATTCCACAGGAAATATAGAACCAATATAAACAACGATTATATCATGCTGTCAATTTCATTTTTATGCAATGTTTGTTTTTGTATTCTATATTAGATAACATATAAAGGAAAATACATAATGTCTTTTTTGTCTGTGAGTTATTTCACTATGCATAATCATCTTCAGGTGCATCCATTATGTTTTTTTAAATTTGTATTTAATAATTAAAAATTTTATTTAATAAATATAAATTTCAAAAGTACGACTTTGGATTATAGTGTTCCCCCCATAATCTCCTTCCCACCTGCAAACCATCCCATCTCCTCTCCCATCCCTTTCTTCATTAAAATTCATTTTTAATCATTTTTATATACAGAAGATCAACTTTGTATATACTAAGTAATGATTTCATCAGATTGCACCTACACAAATACACTAAGTATATTGTTTGAATACAAGTTTTACCATTAATTTGCATAGTATAACACATTAAGGACAGAGATCCTACATAGGGCATAAGTGCTATTGTTGATTTAACCATGGACAATCTTATTTATGATGTCAGTAATCACCCAAGGCTCTTATCATGAGCTGCCAAGGCTATGGAAGACACTTGAGTTCACAAACTCTGACCTTATTTAGACAAGGCCATAATCAAAGTGGAATTTCTCCCCTCCCTTCAGAGAAAGGTACCTCCTTCCTTGATGGCCTATTCTTTCCACTGGGATCTCACTCAGGGAGATCTTTCATTTACATCATTTTTTTTGCCACAGTGTCTTTGCTTTCCAAGCCTGAGAAACTCACACGGGCTTTTTGCCATATCCTAATGCCTTAAGGGCTGATTCTGAGGCTAGAGAGCTATTTCAGGTATTTGCCATTCTATGTGTCTGCTGTGTATCCACTTCCCATTTGGGTCATTCTCTCCTTTTTAATTCTATCAATTATTATTAGCAGACACTGGTATTATTTATGTGATACCTTTGACAATTAATCCTATCTTTATGATCAATTATGAACTTAAACTGATCACTTTAATTAGTAAGATGGGATTGATACCTGCCAACTTAATGAAATTTGGAGTCATATAGCACATTTCTAGTTCTATCATTAGGGTAAGTCTGAATGAGCATGTGCCAAACTGTACTTCTCCTCCATCATGTATCCCCACTCTTATTTTTAACAAGGATCAATTTTCAGTTAAATTTAAATAATTAATACTAATTATGTGTTAATTAAAGAGTTCAACCAATGGTATTAAGCAGAACAAAAATACTGAAAAGAATATAATAGTATGCTATTCCTCGACAGTCAGGACAAGGGCTAATCAAGTCACTATTTCTCATAGTGTCAGTTTCACTTCTATGGGTTTTCTTTTAGGTGCTCAGTTAGTTGTCACAGATCAGGGAGAACATATAATATTTGTCCCTTTGGGACTGGCTTATTTCACTCAGCATGATATTTTCCAGATTCCTACATTTTGTTGCAAGTGACCGAGATTCATTTTTTTCTTTTTTACCACTGTGTTGTATTCTAAAGAGTACATATCCCATGATTTCTTTATCCAATCTTCTGTTGATGGGCATTTAATTTGATTCCATGTCAGCTGTTGTGAATTGAGCTGCAATAAAATTTGAGGTGCAGATAGCTTTTCTATTTGCCAATTTAATTTCCTTTGGGTAAATTCCAAGGAATGTGATGGCTGGGTCATGTTGCAGGGCTATATTCAGGTTTCTAAGGAATCTCCAAACTGACTTCCATAGTGGCTTTACCAGTTTGCATTCTCACCTACAATGGACTAGTGTTTCTTGATCACTTTGTAGATTCTGGTTATTAATTGTTTATCAGTTGCATAATTTGCAAGTATTTTCTCCCATTCTGTCAGTTCCCTCTTCATGTTCTTGACTGTTTCTTTTGCAGTACAGAAACTTCTCAATTTGATGTAACTGCAATTGTTAATTTTGGCTTTGACTGCCTGTAACTCTGGGATCTTTTCCAAAAAGTCATTGCCTGTGCCTATATCTAGGAGGGTTTCTCTGATGTTCTCTTATAAGTTGGTGGTGTTTGGTCATATATATAGAGATCTTTAATCTATGTTCAGTGGATTTATGTGTAAGGTTGGGGTCTTGCTTCATGCTTCTACACTTGGAAATCTAGTTTTCCCAGCACCATTTATTAAGTAGACTGTCCTTTCTCCAGACAGTGGTTTTAGATCCTCTTGTCATGAGGTGCCAAGGCTAAAGGATATTTCTAGATACTAGGATGATCCCTTTAATTTTGTTTTCTAAAGCAGTGTTAGATCATTCCTTGATTCAGGATATTGAGAAATATTCTATTTATTTTTAAAGATTTATTTTATTTATTTGAAGAGAGAGAGAGAGAGAGAGAGAGAGAGAGAGAGAGAGAGAGAGAGAGAGAGAGAGAGTCTTCCATCTGCAGGCTCACTCCCCAGACAGCTGTAATGGTTGGAGGTGAACATACCCAAAGCCAGGAGTCAGGAGGTTCTTCCATGTCTCTCATGTGGCTGCAGTGGTCCAAGGACTTGGGCCATTCTCCTATGCTTTCCCAGGTGCATTAGCAGGGAGTGGATTTAAGTGGAACAGCTGGCACTCCAACCAGCTGGTGCTGCAGGCCAGGACTTAACTGCTGCACCACAGCACAGGTCCTATATTTCATTAGGTGTTATGGAATATCTTTTAACACCAAATGTTGAATTGTTTTCTGGTGTTTCTATTCTCTTCCATTGGTCTATCCATCTGTTTCTGTACCAGTACCATGCTGTTTTGATTATAACTGCCCTGTAGTATGTCTTGAACTCTGGTATTGTGATGCCTCCTGCTCTGTTTTTGTGGTACAAGATTGCTTTAGCTACTCAACATCTCTTGTGCCTCCATATGAATTTCAGCATCATTTTATTGAGATCTGAGAAGAATGTCTTTGGTATTTTTATTGGTATCACATTGAATCTACAAATTGGTTTTGAGAGAATGGCATCCATTATGTACTGCATTATTTTTTATGACTGAGTAGTATTCCATTGTTTATGCCATATTTTTATTTCAAATTTCTAATTCTTTAGTTTTATATTTGATAATATGTGTTTTATTTGTACATACTAATATTCTTTTTCAATGGGACAGCATCATTTACATCAAAACTATAATTCGTTCTGGCAATCTTCATTTATAAAAATCTTAGAGCCAATTTAGGTCCCACAAATTATTTACCTTTATTGATGATGATTTGTTTAAATCTTTGATTAATTATTGGATGCTTTGAAATTTACTATGATATTTAAAATATCCAATTGAGTACTTCTACATACTATCCTCTTGAATTTATTTTTATTCTCAAAGAAATATGATTTTTTTACCTTCTCTTTATTTTTCTCTTTATAACTGTAATAATGGTTTATTTTTCCTCAACTGTCTTTAATTGTTTGTCACTCTATTATTACTCTTAATAGATTACTCATTTCTTCACAAATACTGACCCTTAAGTTATCATGCACACATAAGAAAAAGTCTTAAGCCCTCTGATAATTCACCATTTCGAGTAACAAATTTTTGTTTGTTCTCAATTTTCTTTCTTATTTTATTCTTTTTTTAAACTTTGATTAAATATAAATTTCCAAAGAACACCTTTTGGATTACAGTGGCTCCCCCCCCAATAACTTCCCTCTCACCCACAACCCTCCCATCTCCCTCTCCTTCTCTCATCCCATTCACATCAAGATTCATTTTCAATTTTCTTTATATACAGAAGATCAATTTAGTATATATTAAGTAAAGATTTCAACAGTTTGCACCCACACAGACAAAGTGTAAAGTACTAGTTACAGCATTAATTCACATTGTACAACACATTAAGAACAGAGATCCTACACAGGGAGAACTCTCCTCATTGTATAAATGAATCTGTAGGAATTTGGCTTGGTGCAGGAAAAGATTCACACATGCTACCTTAGCAGCCTCCATGTCATATCACTTATCACTTCTAGCTTTTGCATAACATGGGTAAGCACCAGTGCAACAAGATAGCCCAACATGGACTGAACCAATGAAGAATACACAGAGAAGTCACATACCATTCAGCTGAGATGTGCATATTTGTGGATCAAGACACTAAGCAATTGCTTAGTATTGCTAACCCTAGGCAGTGATGTCACTGTTGCATCCCAGAATCCTTTCAACAGAAAGGTAACATTCAAGGAGATGTCCTAATTCAAGCTATTGAAAGCATGTCTCTTTCTTTTTTAAAACTTCTATTTAATAAATATATATTTCCAAAGTACAGCTTTTGGGTTACAGTGGCTTCCTCCCCCCATAAATTCCCTCCCATCTGAAACCCTCCCATCTCCCACTCCTCTCCTATTCCATTCATATTAAGATTCATTTTCAATTATCTTTATATACAGAAGATCAATTTAGTATATATATTAAGTAAAGGTTTCATCAGTTTGCAACCACACAGAAACACAAAATGTAAAGTACTATTTGAATACTAGTTATAGCATTAATTTGCATTGTACAACACATTAAGGAAAGAGATCCTACATGAGGAGTAAGTGCACAGTGACTCCTGTTGACTTAACAAATTGACACACTTGTTTATGGCGTCAGTAATCACCCTAGGCTCTTGGCATGAGTTGTCAAGACTATGGAAGACTTTTGAGATCTCCAACCCTGATCTTATTTAGAAAAAGCCATAGTCAAAGTGGAAGTTCTTCCTTCAGAGAAAGGTACCTCCTTCTTTGATGGCCCATTCTTTCCACTGGGATCTCTCTTGTGGAGTTCTTTATTTAGTTTTTTTTTTTCCAGAGTGTCTTGGCTTTCCATGCCTAAAATACTCTCATGGGCTTTTTAGGTGGATCCAAATGCCTTAAGGGCTGATTCTGAAGCCAGAGTGCTATTTGGGACATCTGCCATTCTATGAGTCTGCTGTGTATCCCACTTCACATGTTGAGTCATTCTCTCCTTTTTAATTCTATCAGTTAGCATTATCAGACACTAGTCTTGTTTATGTGATCCATTTGACTCTTAATACTATCATTATTGTCAGTTGTGAGCTGGAAGTGATTACTTTGACTAGTGATATGGTATTGGCACATGCCACCTTGATGAGATTGAATTGGAATCCCCTGGCACGTTTCTAACTCTACCGTTTGGGACAAGTATGATTGAGTATGTCCTAAAATGTCCATCTTCTCCCTCTTTTATTCCCATTCTTATATTTAACAGGGATCACTTTTCAGTTAAATTTAAACACCTAAGAATAAGTGTGTTAATTACAGAGTACAACCAATAGTATTAAGTAGAACAGAAAAAAATACTAAAAGGGATAAAGTATTAAGTTGTTCATCAAAAGTCAGTACACAGACCTATCAAGACAGTGTTTCTCATAGTGTCCATTTCACTTCAACAGGTTTCCTTTTTGGTACTTGGTAAGTTGTCACCAATCAGGGAGAACATATGATAATTGTCCCTCTGGGACTGGCTTATTTTACTCAGTGTGATGCATTCGATTCTCCATTTTGTCGCAAGTGACCGGATTTCATTGTTTTTTCACAGCTGTATAGTATTCTATAGAGTACATATCTCACAATTTCTTTATGCAGTTTACTGTTGATGGGCATTTGGGTTGGTTCCACGTCTTGGCTATTATGAATTGAGCTGAAATAAACATTAAGGTTCAGACAGCTTTTTTGTTTGCCAATTTAATTTCCATTGGGTAAATTCCAAGAAGTGGGATGGCTGGGTCATGTTGTAGCACTATATTCAGGTTTCTGAGGAAACTCCAAACTGACTTCCATAGTGGCCTAATCAGTTTGCATTCCCACCAACAGTAGGTTAGTGTCCCTTTTTCTCCTCATCCTCTCCAGCATCTGTTGTTGGTGGATTTCTGACTGTGAGCCATTCTCACCGGGGTGAGGTGAAACCTCATTGTGGTTTTGATTTGAAATTCCTTGATGACTAGTTATCCTAAATATTTTTTCATGTTCCTGTTAGCCATTTGGATTTCCTCTTTTGAAAAATGTCTATTGAGGTCCTTGGCCTATTTCTTAAGTGGGTTGTTTGTTTTGTTGTTGTGGATTTTCTTGATCCCTTTATAGATTATGGTTATTAATTCTTTATCTGCTGCATAGTTTGCATTTTTTTCCTTTTCTGTCAGTTGCCTCTTAACTTTCCTGACTGTATTTTTTCCAGTACAGAAACTTCTCAATTTGATGCAATCCCAAATGTTAATTTTGGCTTTGACTGCCTGTGCCCCAGGGTCTTTTCCAAGAAGTCTTTGCCTGTGCCTATATATTGCAGGGTTTCTCCAATGGTCTCTAATAATTTAATGGTGTCAAGTTGTAGATTTAGATCATTAATCCATGTTGAGTGTATTTTTCTGTAAGGTGAAAGTTATGGGTCTTGCTTCATGCTTCTGCACGTGGAAATCCAGTTTTCCCAGCACCATCTATTAAATAGACTGTACTTGCTCCATGAATTGGTTTTAGATCCTTTATCAAATATAAGTTGGCTGTATATATTTGGATCGATTTCTGGAGTCTCTAATCTGTTCCATTGATCTATCCATCTGTTTCTTTACCAGTACCAGGGTGTTTTGATTATGACTGCCCTGAAGTATGTCCTGAAATCTGGTATTGTGATGCCTCTGGCTTTGCTTTTGTTGCACAAGATTGCTTTAGCTATTCGAGGTGTCCTTTGTCTTCATATGAATTTTAGCATTTTTTCCAGATCTGTGAAGAATGTATTTGGTATTTTGATTGGTATCACATTGAATTTATAAATTGCTTTTGGGAGAATAGACATTTTGATGATATTGATTCTTCCAATCCATGAGCATGGAAGATTTTTCCATTTTATGATATCCTCTTCTATTTCTTTAACATTTTGTGATTCTCATTGTGGAGATCTTTAATGTCCTTGGTTAGGTTTATTCCAATGTATTTGATTGTTTTTGTAGCTATTATTAATGGGATTGATCTTAGATATTCTTTCCCAGCCATGGCATTGCCTGCATATACAAAGGCTGTTGATTTCTGTGTATGGATTTTATATCCTGCTACTTTGTGAAACTCTTCTATGAGATCCAATAGTCTCTTAGTAGAGTTTTTTGGGTCCCCTAAATACAGAATCATATCATCTGCAAAGAGGGATAGTTTGACTTCTTCCTTCCCAATTTGTATCCCTTTAATTTCTTTTTCTTGCCTAATGACTTTGGCTAAAACTTCCAGAACTATATTGAATAGCAGTGGTGAGAGTGGGCATCCCTGTCTGGTACCAGATCTCAGTGGAAATGCTTCCAACTTTTCCTCATTCAAGAGGATGCTGGCCATGGGTTTTTCATATATTGCTTTGATGGTAATGAGGAATGTTCCTTCTATACCCAATTTGCTTAGAGTTTTCATCATGAAAGGATGTTTTATTTTATAGAATGCTTTCTCTGCATCTATTTTTTTTTTATTTTTATTATTTTTTTGACAGGCAGAGTTAGACAGTAAGAGTGAGAGAGACAGAGAGGAAGGTCTTCCTTTCATTGTTTCACCCCCAAAATGGCCACTATGGCTGGCATGCTGTGCTGATCTGAAGCCAGGAGCCAGTTGCTTCCTCCTGGTCTCCCATGCGGGTGCAGGGCCCAAGCACTCAGGCCATCCTCCACTGCCTTCCCAGGCCACAGCAGAGATCTGGACTGGAAGAGGAACAACCAGGACAGAATCTGGTGCCCAGATTGGGAATAGAACCTGGGGTGCCAGCACCACAAGCAGAGGATTTGCCTAGTGAGCTGTGGTGCCAGCCTCTCTGCATCTATTGAGATAATCATATGGTGTTTTCTCTGCAGTTTGTTAATGTTGTATATCACATTAATTAATTTGTGAACATTGAGTCATCCCTGCATACCAGGGGTAAATCCCACTTGGGCTGGGTGATGATCTTTCTGATATGTTGTCCCAGCACACAAATTTTGGTATTCACTGAAACTGCAGATATTCTATTAAGCCACAAAAGCATAGTTCAAAGAAAAAAAGCATCAGACGAAAATACCAACAAGTATTTCCACAAATGCCTAAAAATAAAAGCAGATATTCAACAAACAAGAATAAGGAAGACATCAAGACCTGCCCAAAGGAACACAACAACATTTCAGTGTTAGAATGTGAAGATTCTGTGATTGATGAAATGCATGAAATGGACTACAAACATTTATCACAGAATTGCTCAAAGGCAGTGGAGGATGGCCTAAGTGTTTGGGCCCTGCCCCCGCATGGGAGACCAAGAGGAAGCACCTGGCTCCTGGCTATGGATTGGCACAGTGGGCTGGCCACAGTGCGCTGGCTGTAGTGGCCATTTGGGGTGTGAACCAATGAAAAAGGAAGACCTTTCTCTCTTTCTCTCTCTCTCTCTGTGTCTAACTCTGCCTGTCAAAAAAAGTAATTAATAGAAAATCCATGAACTAAAGTAACCCATACATGACATGAATGTGAATTCTCTCATGAAATCCTAATTTTAAAATAAACAAAAATGAAATATTAGAAATGATGAATGCAATAGATCAAATAAAAAATATGGTGGAAAGCCTTAACAGTGGACTTGGTGTCACAAAAGAAAGAATATTGGATCTAGAAGATGAAACTTTTAACATTTCTGTCAGATCCAAAAGAAATCAGCAAACTTAAAAACAGTGTTGGAGATTTATGGGATCCTCTCAAATGACCAAAATACTTGTCCTACAATTCCTAAAGGTGTGGAAAGAGAACATGGTCTAGAAGGCCTAGTTAGTGAAATAATTACAGGAAATTTCCCAGTTTCAAGAAAGAAAAAGGCATCTGTCACAGGAAACACATAGAGCTTCTAACAGAGATGACCAGAAAATTTCTTCTCCATGACAAATTGTAAGCAATACTTCAGAAGGAAGACATAAAGAAAAGATTCTAAAATGTGCATAAAGGAAATGCAAGGTTTCTTTTAGAGGATCTCCATTTAGACTCTGAATTCTCATCAGAACCCCTACAGCTTAGGAGGGAATGAAAATATGTGGTCTACATCTTACAAGAAACAGAATTGTCAACCCAGCATACTGTACACTGCAAAGCTCTCATTTATGAGTGAAGGTGAAATAAAGACCTTCCATAATGAACAGAATTTGAAAGAATTTGTCAACAATAACTCAGCCTTACAAAAGATTCTTATGGATTTGCTACCCACAGAAAAACAAGAAAAAAACATTATTATGAAAGAAAATGTAGGCAGAAAATCTCACAGTAAAATTATAAAAGCAATCCATATAAATAATAGGAATATTTATGGAAAGAATGGCAGGGCCGAATCATTATTTATTACTAGTAACCTTGAAAGCAAATGGTCTCAAAAATCCAGTCTCTCCAGTTACAAGACACAGAGAAGCTGAATGATTTGAAAAACAAGACCCATCTATTTTCTGCCCCTGAGAAACAGATCTTGCCAACAAAGATACACAAAGATGGAAGTGAAAAGATATCTCATGCTATCAGAAAGCATAAAAGGGCAGGTGTTGCCATCATACTATCAGACAAAATAGACTTACTTAATACAAAAACTGTTTCAAGAGACAAAGAAGGGCATAGCATAATCATTAAGGTATCAACTCAACAGGAAGATGTGACTATAATAAATATATATGCAACTAAATAAAGGGTATAGGCTATTTAAATTAAATGTTAATTAACTTAAAGGTAGGCATAGACATTAATACAATAGTAATGGGGGACCTCAACACCACACTTTCATCAATAGACCAACTAGACAGAAAGTCAACAAGGAAAAAATAGTGTTAATCAAAATTATGGAAAATGGACCTAATATCTACAGAACTTTTCATCCCACATATGAAGGCAAACCTCACATAAAAAAATATATGGGATACAACAGAAGCAATGTTAAGAGGGAAGTATATAGCAATTGATACCTACATGATGAAGTTCAAAATATATCAAATAAATGAGCTATGAATGCATCTAAAAGACCTAGAAAAACAACAATAAATCAGACTCAAACTTAGTAGAATGAAGGAAATAATAAAAATTAGAGAAGAAATAAGGAAAAATTGAAGCAAAAATCAATATTGAGGACCAGTGGTAAAATAGAACTTTTATTTTTTATTTATTTATTTTTTTGACAGGCAGAGTCAGTGACAGAGAGAGAGACAAGTTTTCTTTCCATTGGTTCATCCCCCAAATGGCTGCTATGGCCGGTGCACTGTGCTGTTCTGAAGCCAGGAGCCAAGTGCTTCATCCTGGTCTCCCATGTGGGTGGAGGGCCCAAGCACTTGGGCAATCCTCCATTGCTTTCCCAGGCCACAGCAGAGAGCTGGACTGGAAGAGGAGCAACCGGGACAGAACTGGCACCCCAACCAGGAATAGAACCTGGGGTACCGGTGCCACAGGCAGAGGATTAGCCAAGTGAGTCTTGAGATATAGAAAACCTAACCAGACCAAAAACCAAGTTGGAGACTGAATCAGTAACAGAGACACTCCCAACAAATAAGAGCCCAGAAGCAGATAGCTTCACTGCTGAATTCTACCAGACATTCAAAGAAAAGGTAACTCCAATTCTTCTCAAGCTGTTCAAAGCCACTGTAAGGGAGAGAATCTTCCCAAATTCTTTCTATGCAGCCAGAATCACATTAATTCCTAAGATCTGAAAAAGATACAACACAGATAGAGAACTACACACCTATACCCCTGCTGAAAATAGCTGAAAAAATTCTCAACAACACAGTAGCAAATTTAATCCAATAACCCACATGAAATATAATTGACTGGACCAAGTGGGATTTATCCATGGTGTGCATGGATGCTTCAAGATTTCACAAACCAATCAACATGATTCATCACATTAATAAACTGAAAAACAGGGGGTGGAGCCAAGATGGCGGATAGTGAGGACGTGCGCCCATAGTCTGGGAAAATTTAGTTTCATAAAAGTGGAATTACTGTAGCCTCAGGAAAAGAATCAAGAAAAAAACTGCAGAGGAAACGCTTCCGGATCTAGTGGATGAGACACAGAGGACCTAAAAGGAGCCCACCACGTGGAAACCCAACCATGGGAACCATGCCGCAGAATCTCACCAGTGCAGGGACAAACGGCAGGTAAGAAAAAAACCTCAGAAATCCAAAACATTGGTGGGGAAACGCAGAGGCCTCTCTCTCCACTCAGCTAATAAAACCCAGCAAAACAAACAGCAGGCGCCATTTACATTTATAAAGTGCCAACAAGTACACAAACTCAGTAACTGTGGAACTATGGTGAAACTTGAGAACACATTGAGGGCTTCATAAACTCTTTGTGTGGCCCCAGGGGTAGATCAAAAGAATACTCACAGAGGCCAGATTTCAACTATCCTCAATTCCACTCAGCTGTGTGGAATTAGTTCCCAACTGATTAAAAAAAAAAAGAAAGAAAAAGAAAAAGAGAGAGAGATCCAGCAAGGAGCAAGGAAGTGAACAATCTGGGTGAGTAACTTTTTGCACAGCCTTAAACCTGAAGAATCAAGCAGAGTTCTCTGGCCACACCCATCACAGCCTCTAAGGATCCATCAAAGCAGACAGCCCACTTAGAGGCATAGTATAACAAGAAAAACACACCACAGCAAAAAACAAAACAAAACAAAACAAAACAAAAAAACATAAATTATCTCCAACATGCCAAACAACAAACGTAGAAACCGTAACAAAAGCAAGGAAGACATTATGATGCCCCCAAATGGAAAAGACACCCAATGCAAGATTATGAAGATGAAGAGATAGAGGAAATGCAAGAAGCAGATCTCAAAAAATTGATAAGAACATTAAGAAGTTCTCAAAAACAAATTCTTGAACTACAGAAATCCTTAATGGACAAGATAGAAAATCAATCGCATGAAAATGAAATATTAAGGAGGAACCAAAATGAAGTGAAACAACTAGTAGAACATGAAACTGTGATAGTGACAAGAAACCATAATGAAATGAAGAACTCAATAGATCAAATGACAAACACATTAGAGAGACTTAAAAACAGAATGGGTGAAGCAGAAGAGAGAATATCGGAATTAGAAGACAGAGCACATGAAAGGAAACAGTCAAATCAAAGAAAAGAAGAAGAAATCAGAAATCTAAAAAAATACTGTCAGGAATCTACAGGATACTAGTAAAAAACCCAACATTCGGGTTCTAGGAGTTCTTGAAGGCATGGAGAGGGAGAAAGGATTAAGAAGGCCTTTTTAGTGAGATACTAGCAGAAAATTTCCCAGGTTTGGAGAAGAACAGAGGCATCTTAGTACAGGAAGCTTATAGAACCCCTAATAAACATGACCAAAAGAGATCCTCACCACGACATGTCATAATCAAACTCACCACAGTGATACATAAACAAAATATCCTAAAATGTTCAAGAGAGAAACCCCAGATTACTCTCAGAGGATCTCCAATTAGACTCACAGCTGACTTCTCATCAGAAACCCTACAAGCTAGGAGAGAATGGCAAGATATAGCTCAGAATATTATATCCTGCAAAGCTCTCATTTGTGAATGAAGGTGAAATACAGACCTTTCACAGCAAACAGAAACTGAAAGTATTTGTCACCACTCATCCCGCACTGCAAAAGCTGCTTAACGATGTGTTACAATACAGAAACACAGAAACACGGTCACCAATATGAAAGAAGGTAAAGGAAGGAAACCTTACAGCAAAAGATCACAGGAATCTCAAGCCATATATTAGAAAATATCTTTGGCAAATGGCAGGGCAAAGTTACTCCTTCTCAATAGTCACATTGAATGTTAATGGCTTGAACTGTCCAGTTAAAAGACACCGATTGGCTGATTGGGTTAAGGAACAAAACCCGTCTTTTTGCTGCTTACAAGAAACTCATCTTTCCAACAATGATGCATACAGACTGAAAGTGAAAGGCTGGAAAAAGATATACCATGCCAACAGAAATGAAAAAAGAGCGGGCGTAGCCAGCTTAATATCAGACAACATAAACTTTACCACAAAAACTGTTAGGAGAGACAAAGAGGGGCACTATAAAATGATTAAGGGATCCATTCAACAGGGAGATATAACGATTAATGTATATGCACCTAATTACAGGGCACCAGTGTATTTAAAAAATTTGTTAAGGGACTTAAAGGGAGACTTAGACCCCAATACAATAGTACTGGGGGACTTCAATACTCCACTCTCAGAGATAGACAGATCAACAGGACAGAAGATCAACAAGGAGACAGTAGGTTTAAATGACACTATAGCCCAAATGGATCTCACATATATCTACAGAACATTTCATCCTACACATCCTACTGGAACTCATCGAAGAGTTTGGCAAAGTAGCAGGATATAAAATCAATGCACAAAAATCAACAGCCTTTGTATACACAGGCAATGCCACAGCTGAGGAAGAACTTCTAAGATCAATCCCATTCGCAATAGCTACAAATACAATCAAATACCTTGGAATAAACTTAACCAAGGATGTTAAAGATCTCTACGATGAAAACTACAAAACCTTACAGAAAGAAATAGAAGAGGATACCAAAAAATGGAGAAATCTTCGATACTCATGGAGTGGAAGAATCAATATCATCAAAATGTCTATTCTCCCAAAAGCAATTTATACATTCAATGCAATACCAATCAAGATACCAAAGACATTCTTCTCAGATCTCAATAAAATGATGCTGAAATTCATATGGAGACACAGAAGACCACAAATAGCCAAAGCAATCTTGTACAACAAAAACAAAGCCGGAGGCATCACAATCCCAGATTTCAGGGCATACTACAGGGCAGTAGTTATCAAAACAGCATGGTACTGGTACATAAACAGATGGATAGACCAATGGAACAGAATAGAAACACCAGAAATCAATCCAAACATCTACAGCCAACTTATATTTGATCAAAGATCCAAAACTAATCCCTGGAATAAGGACAGCCTATTCAATAAATGGTGTGGGGAAAATTGGATTTCCACGTGCAGAAGCTTGAAGCAAGACCCATACCTATCACCTTACACAAAAATTCACTCAACATGGATTAAAGACTTAAATCTATGACCCGAAACCATCAAATTATTAGAGAGCATTGGAGAAACCCTGCAAGATATTGGCACAGGCAAAGACTTCCTGGAAAATACTCCAACAGCACAGACAGTCAAAACCAAAATTAACATTTGGGATTGCATCAAATTGAGAAGTTTCTGTACTTCAAAAGAAACAGTCAGGAAAGTGAAGAGGCAACCAACAGAATGTGAAAAAATATTCGCAAACTATATTACAGATAAAGGATTGATAACCAGAATCTACAAAGAAATCAAGAAAATCCACAACAACAAAACAAACAACCCACTTAAGAGATGGGCCAAGGACCTCAAGAGACATTTTTCAAAAGAGGAAATCCACATGCCCTACAGACACATGAAAAATGTCCAGTATCACTAGCAATCATAGAAATGCAAATCAAAACCACAATGAGGTTTCACCTCACCCCGGTGAGAATGCCTCACAGTCAGAAATCTACCAACAACAGATGCTGGAGAGAATGTGGGGAATAAGGGACACTAACACACTGTTGGTGGGAATGCAAACTGGTTAAGCCACTATGCAAGTCAGTCTGGAGATTCCTCAGAAACCTGAACATAACCCTACTATACAACCCAGCCATCCCACTTCTTGGAATTTACCCAAAGGAAATTAATTTGCAAATAAAATAGCCATCTGCACATTAATGTTTATTGCAGCTCAATTCATAATAGCTAAGACCTGGAACCAACCCAAATGCCCATCAAAAGTAGACTGGATAAAGAAATTATGGGACATGTACTCCATAGAATACTATACAGCAGTAAGAAACAATGAAACCCAGTCATTTGCAACAAGATGGAGGAATCTGGAAAACATCATGCTGAGTGAATTAAGCCAGTCCCAAAGAGACAAAAATCATTTGTTTTCCCTGATCGGTGACCAAAGCGCAAACCTGTTGAAGTGAATTGGGCACTATGAGAAACAGTGACTCGATCATCTTGTCCTGATTCTAGATGTACAATGTAATAATTTATCCTTTTTAGAATTGTTGTTGTTGTTGTTCTAGTACTAGTGGTTGAACTCTGTAATTAACACACAATTATTCTTAGGTGTTTAAATTTTAACTGAAAGGCGATCCCAGTTAAATATAAAAGTGGAAAAAGAGAGGGAGGAGATGTGCAATTTGGGACATGCTCAATCGGACTTGCCCCAAATGGTGGGGTTAGAAATGTGCCAGGGCATTCCTATACATTCCCATCAAGGTGGCATGTACCAATGCCATCTCACTAGTCCAAGTGATCAATTTCAATTCACAATTGATGGCTCTGATAGGTCTAAGAGTCAAAGTGATCACACAAACATGACAAGTGTCTGCTAATACTAACTGATATAATTAAAAAGGGAGAGAAAGATCCAACATGGGAAGTGGGATACACAGCAGACTCATAGAATGGCAGATGTCCTCAACAACACTCTGGCCTCAGAATCAGGCATTTGGATCTGGCTGAAGGGCCTATGAGAGTATTTTAGGCATGGAAAGCCAAGATACCATGGAAAAGAAAAAAAAAAAAGAAGACCTAAATGATCTCTGTGCGTGAGATCCCAGTGGAAAAAATGGGGCCATCAAAGAAGGAGGTACCTTTCTCTGAAGGGAGTAGAGAACTTCCACTTTGACTATGACCCTATCAGAATAAGATCAAAGTCAGCGAACTCTAAAGGCTTCCATAGCCTTGGCAACTCATGACTAGAGCCTAGGGGGATTACTGACGCCATGAACAGGAGTGTCAAATTGTTAAGTCAGCAACAGAAGTCACTGTGTACTTACATCCCATGTGGGATCTGTCCTTAATGTGTTGTCTAATGTGCAGTGATGCTATAACTAGTACTGAAACAGTATTTTTACACTCTGTTTCTGTGTTGCTACAAACTGATAAGATCTTTACTAATTATATACTGAATCGATCTTCTGTATATAAAGATAATTGGAAATGAAAGAAAAAAAACTGGTGTTAAATTGGAAATGGCATAGAAAATTAATTAATTTTTTAAAAAAATATTATGTAGGATCTCTGTCTTTAATGTGCTGTACACTCTTATTTAATGCTATAACTAGTACTCCAACAGTATTTTTTTTTTCACTTTGTGTTGCTATATGGGGGCAAACTCTTGAAATCTTTATCTAATATATACTAAAATGATCTGCTGTAAATAAAGAGAATTGAAAATGAAACTTGATATGAGTGGAAGGGGAGAGGGAGTGGGAAAGGGGACGGTTGCAGGTGGGAGGGAAGTTATGGGAGGGGGGAAGGCATTGTAATCCATAAGCTGTACTTCGGAAATTTATATTCATCAAATAAAAGTTTAATAAAAAAAATAAGCTGAAAAACAAAAAGCATATGAAAACCTCAATAGAAACAGAGAAATCATTTGATAAAATACAACACCCTTTCAGGATGAAAGTCTTAAGCAAATTGAGTATAGGCAAAACCTCTGCCAGGAACTTACTGAATGGGGAAAAATTGGGAACATTTCCACTAAGATCCACAACTAGACAAGAATTCCCACTCTGAAAATTGCTACACAATATCGTCCTCAGTTTCAGTGAGAGCCATTAGGTAAGAAAAAGAAGCCAAAAGTGTAGAAATTCAAAGGAAGCAATGCAAACTATTCCTATTTGCAAATGACATGATTCTAGATATAGCCTGATTGAGCCAGGGCCACTAAGCAAGAAAATGAATCCAAAGGGATAAAAATTGGAAAGGAGCAAGTCAGATTATCTGTACTTGTAGATGCCATATCACAATATATTCGGGAACCAAAAGACTCCACTAAGAGACTATTGTAACTCATAAAAGAGTTATGTAAAATGGTAGGATAAAAAGTTAACATACAAAAATCAATAGCCTTTTTATACACAGACAATACCATGGTTGAGAGAGAACTTTTAAAATTAATCCAGTCAGAATAGCTACAAAAAGAATTAAATACTTTGTAATTAATTTAACTAAAGATATCTCTCTACTATGAAAACTATAAAACATTAAATAAAGAAGTAAAATATATTTTTTAGAACCTCCTTACTTTATTTTTTTAACTTTTAGTTAATGAATATAAATTTCCAGTAAACAGCTTATGGATTACAATGGCTTCCCCCTCCCATAACTTCCCTCCCACCCACAACCCTCCCCTCTCATGCTCCCTCTCCCCTTCCATTCACATCAATATTCATTTTCAATTCTCTTTATATACAGATCAATTTAGTATAAAGATTTCAACAGTTTGCACCCACATAGAAACACAAAGTGAAACATACTGTTTGAGAACTAGTTATAGCATTCAATCAAAATGTACAGCACATTATGGACAGAGATCCCACATGAGGAGCAAGTGCACAGTGACTCCTGTTGTTAACCCAACAAATTGACACTCTAGTTTATGGTGCAAGTAACCACGCTAGGCTGTCGTCATGAGTTGCCAAGGCTATGGAAGCCTTCCCAGTTTGCCGACTCTGATCATATTTAGACAAGGTCATAAAAGACAGGGTGAGGATAGGAACCAATGATCCTAAGAGAGGCATTAACCAGGTCTGAACAATTATACAGCATTAAGTGGGGAAGAGGACCATCAGTACACACAGGTTGGGAGTAGAGCCATTGGTGGTAGAGTAGAGATTATGATTACAAAGAAATGAGGCCCAAGTGCACTAGACAGGGTCTAGAACAAAGGACAGAGTCATTATTAGAGGAGCTAAGAAAGGTGCTGTCTAAGCTACAATTAAGTTTTCTGATTGAGAAGCAAGTAGAACCTGATAGAAGGGGCTTGATAATAATCTGTTGGGCTTTAGGCCTTGTAAGTTAAGAGGCCCAGACCTATCTATCTCTTCACATGGGGTATATCCTAAGGGAGGTGTGAACCTCCTAGGGGAAGGCACTCTGTTGACTTTCATTACTTGGCTGGCCTGGGAGGAGAGCTGGCCAGGTAAAGGCAGGTGGCATCTCTAACAGGAAATTTACAGTTCTGCCTGCAATGTTGTTGACCCTACTTGGCTGTCCCCTCAGCTGCAGTGGTCACTTTGGAAGTTGGGCTGAGTGAAGGGCTTTTCAGCTTAGAGCCAATAAGATCTGTGGCTCTGACCTGGGCATCCTTCGACTCCAGGGCAGGTCCATTTCCAGTGATCCAACTCTTGGCAGAGCTGCCAGGGCTCTTCACAAGCTGACTTCTGCTGAAGCCCAGGCTTACCACATTGAAAGCCACTGCAGTGGACTGGCCTGTTGGGTCTCCTTGAGGGCAGATCACTGTACAGATCAGCCATTTATAGGCCTGCCACCCATTGCTTCTGATGCCTAGCTTTCTTTTCCTCCTGGTTTTTGTTAAAGCAGACCAGAGGATGCAAGTCAAGGGAGTGCCCATGTCCCCTCTCTAATCTTTCGTGGCTTGAACTACAAGTCTATTGTCACAGGCATGTTCTGTAGTAGTTTTTCTAAGGTAGACAATGCCCATGAGGAAAATTATATTCTCACTTCAAAACTTTCTTTCCCTTTGGTCTGAAAGGGAGGTTTTTTTTCTACTTACTGTATACTTCACTGATGGCGAAGTAAATCTAGCTATGAGATTATTATTTAAGTTCTTATTTTGGCTATGCTATTACAGAAAATTGTTAGTCATCTCTTTTATAAGGTCTAAAGATTAAATTGTGCGTCCTACAGATTCCTTCATAATAGAATTAGTTTCCTTCCTTGAGGAGAATAGAGAAATGAAAGAACAAGTTGGGCTTAGTATAGAGAAATGAGGGAGCAAGTCCTAGATCGATTGCTGACAATAGCAATATCACATGAATACTTAGCAAACAGTTTCAACAGTAATGATAACAACTTAAGAAAACATTTACCAGGAGGTCCAATGCCTTCTATAAATTTTAAGAATCATGTATTTAGAAACACCTCTTAAATATCTAACATGGTGTAGTTTGTTTAACCAGCAAACTTAAGCACAAACATATAAAATGTTTTTAGTTTCTTTCTACCAACAAGTTTAAAACATATGATACACAGATTCAGGTCACACAAATTAAATGTATCTTTGATTAAATTTAGCAGCTTAAATTTATGGGCGATCTAATCATAAGCCAATTAAAATAAAACTCTTAATAAAATTTTCCCATGTGGACATACAATATGTACACACATATAACATAGCATAATAGACCAATATAGCAATTTTAATAATAGCTTTTAAAATCTTTAACTCTTTTTGTAGATTGCCAATTGATTTGAATTGCTTTTTGTTTTTAGTTACCTCAGTTAACCATACTTTCTCTTAGTTGGTACTGTCAATACATTATTGGCTTCATCTGTTTACAGAGCCACCCCAAAGTACTGAATACAATAGAAGTGGCTGGAAAACGTCCATAGGAACCTATAGGAGGACAGCTAAACACAGAACCAACAACGCTTTAGTTTTATGAGCAGCACATCAAATATAACTGTGGATGACAAAAGACTTTAAGTCGCCATGTTTCAAATTATAAACTCATCAACCAACAAGAGGCACTTGCTTACTTCACAGTATTTTTGAAAGCACCTGTAGGATTTTACAAGTATTTACCCCTTTAGGCCTCTGGGGCTTTCTCATTAAGATAACTATCATGTCTAGTAACACAATATCATTAGATTTTTAATTCTCAATCATTTGTATTAATAGCATTTTCCATTATAGAAACTTAAAATTTGGTACCATGTCACATCTTGACAGTACTTCTAATATAATCCAAATAGCCTGATTAGTTGGTGTCTCTATAAGATGAGAGACATAGGTCCTTCGATTTTTTCAGTTGGGTCCAAACTGGAAAAACCAAAGTCCAAGATTTACTGGAAATTTTAGAGACCAGATTGTTTGAAACTTTGATTTTTTGAATGCCTGTCAAGAATGCCAAGAAGGCTCAAAATCCAAAGTATCTGGTTGAAATAAGATTCCTTAAAATCATGATATAACATAGACCAAATTTGATCATTGTTACAAGGTGAGTATTCAAATCTTGGAAAATAAGCACATATTTAAATAACCCATAGCTCTTAATAAAAATTCAGCTGTTTTTGAACAATTAGAATTTAACAGACATCAAGAGAACATAATATATTACTATAACACATTGCTGTAACAGAGCATCAGAGTTTAATTCTATGTCAAAGAGAAATTGAGCTTCCTGTGATCTTTTGCTGTGAGGTTTCCTTCCTTTCCTTCTTTCATATTGATGACCATGTTTCTGTGTTTCTGTATGTAACACATCTTTAAGCATCTTTTGCAGGGCAGGACAAGTGGCAACAAATTCTTTCAGTTTCTGTTTGCTATGAAAAGTCTTAATTTCACCTTCATTCATAACTGAGAGCTTTGCCGGATATAATATTCTGGGCTGGCAGCTTTTCTCTCTTAGTACCTGGGCTATGTCTCGCCATTCCCTTCTAGCTTGTAGGGTTTCTGATGAGAAGTCAGCTGTGAGTCCAATTGGAGATCCTCTGAGAGTAATCTGACGTTTCTCTCTTGCACATTTTAGGATCTTTTCTTTCTGTTTCTCTGTGGTGAGTTTGATTACAACATGTCGTGGTGAGGATCTCTTTTGGTCATGTTTATTAGGGGTTCTATAAGCTTCCTGTACTAAGATGCCTCTGTCCTTCTCCAAACCTGGGAAATTTTCTCCTAGTATCTCACTGAAAATGCCTTCTAATCCTTTCTCCTTCTCCATGCCTTCAGGAACTCCTATAATCCGGATGTTAGGTTTTTTAATAGTATCCTGTAGATTCCAGACAATATTTTTTAGATTTCTAGTTTCCTCTGCTTTTCTTTGGTTTGCCTGTTTCCTTTCCTGTGCTCTGTCTTCTAAGTCTGATATTCTCTCTTCTACTTCACCCATTCTGTTTTTAAGGCTCTCTAATGTGTTTGTCATTTGATCTATTGAATTCTTCATTTCATTATGATTTCTTGTCACTATAACAGTTTCTTGTTCTACTAGTTGTTTCATTTCATTTTGATTCCTCCTTAATATTTCATTTTCACAAGAGAGATTTTCTATCTTGTCCACTAAGGATTTCTGTAGTTCAAGAATTTGTTTTTGAGAACTTCTTAATGTTCTTATCAATTTTTTGAGATCTTCTTCTTGCATTTCTTCTATCTCATCATCTTCATAATCTTGAATTGGGGTGTCTTTTTCATTTGGGAGCATCATAGTGTCTTCCTTGTTCTTGTTTCCTCAGGTTTTGCATTTGTTGTTTGGCATGTTGGAGATATTTGGTTTCTTCACTGTGTTGTTTTTTCTTGTTACACTATGGCTCTATATTAAGTGGACTGTCTGCTTTCGGTTGAGCCTTAGAGGCTTGAAATGAGTGTGGCCTGAGAGCTGTGTTTAAGAATTAAAATATATTAAAAATGGAAAATAAATCAATGTTTATGGATTGGAGGAATTACTATCATCAGTATGTCCATACTACTGAAAACAATTTACAGATTGAATGTGATTACTATCAATATGCAAATAATATTCTTCTCTTATCCAGGAAAATGATGCTAAAATTCATATAGAAACACAAGAGATCCTGAACACTAAAGCAATATAATATGATAGAAACTAAGTTGGAGGTCTCACAAAACCAGATTTCAAGACATACTACAGAGCAGTTATATTCAAAACAACCTGATACTGGCATAAACAGATCTGTAGGCTAATGGAACAGAATAGAAACTCCAGAAACCAGTCTATGCATCAAAATCATTTAATTCTGATGATGGAATTAAAATCAATCCCTGGAGCAAGCATAGGCTATTCAGCAAATGAGTCTGGGAATACTGGATTACCATATGCAAAAATATGAAACAAGAGCCCTACCTGACACCTTACACAAAAATCTGCTGAAAATGTACCAAAGACCTAAATCTATGACCTGATACCATCAAATCAATAAATAATATTGGGAAAACACTGCTAGATATTTTCATAGGAGAAGACTTCTTGGAAAAGACCCCATAATTATAGGCAAGCAAATTTGAAATTGAGAAATGGGATTACACCAAGCTGAGATGCTTCTGCACAGCTAAAGAAGCAGCAAAGTGAAGAGACAGCTGACAGAATGGGAGAAAGTATTAGCAAACTATGTATCTGATAAAGGGTTAATATCCAGAATCTATACGTAGCTCAAGAAATTCTACAAAAAACAAAACAAAGAATCCAGTTATGAAATAGGCAAAGGACTTGAACAGGCATTTTTCAAGAGCGAATTCCAAATGGTCAACAGATGTTTGAAAAAAAATTCAGGATCACTAGCCATTATGGAATTGTAAATCAAAATGGCAATGCAGTTTCAAGTCACCCCAATTAGAATGACTCTTATACAGAACTCAATAACAATAACTGCTTCTGTAGATGTGAAGAAAATGTATCCTAATTCATTGCTGGTGTTAATGTAAATTGATGCAGCCACTGTAGAAGACCATATGGAGATATTACAGAAATCTGAACATAGACATGCCATTTGTTCTGTCCATCCCACTCCTGAGAATTATCCAAAGCAAAAGAAATCATCATTTGGAAGAGCTAACTGTACCACCAAGTTCATTGCTGCTCAATTCATAATACCTAACATATGTCCATCAACTGAAGACTGGATAAAGAAATTGTGGTGTGTATACACACACACACATACACATACACACACACACTAAGTGAGTACTAATCAGCTGCAAACAAATGAAATCCTGTCTTTTGCAACAAAATGAATCCAACTGGAAACATTATACTTAGTGAAATAAGCCAGCCCCCAAAAGAAATTTATCATATATTCTGTGATCAAGGGTAGCGATTAGAGTACCTAAATGACAATGTATAGGACTGAAATTGACATTTTAAGATTTCATGATCATTTATAGTCCTGGTCTATTCTGTTGAGGAACACTCTTTGTATTATCATACTATTTGTTGAATGCTTTTATTTGTGTAGGGTTAACTTTATGGTAATTAAGTAAACTGAAAGTAGATATTTATAAAAATTAAGATTGGGAATGTTAGAGGTAGGAGGAAGAACACTTGGAGCATGGGTGGGAATGAAGGAACTATCACTGTGGTCCTAAATCGGTATATATAAAGTACATGAAACTTCTGTAGCTTAAATAAAATTTTAAAAAATGAAAAAAGAAATACTAATGAATAAGAAATAAATTAAAAGTAAAAAAAACAGTCTAAACTCTGTAAATTCAACTCCTTTTGCCCTATTTTACTGGCAAGGTATCCATAAATTGATAAAACCAAATATCCTTACTCTGTTTACCTTATTTTCTGGCTGGGAGACAAAGCCATAACCTGGTACTTGTATTCAATACTTTCTTGGTCTCTTCAGCATATGGATGAGTTCTGGAATAAAATTTTAGCCTCAAAGAGAAAGACATACTTAAATAGAAAGATAGTTTTCTGAAATCAGGAAGAGAAATATGTCTTCCAATAAAGCCAGTGTTCCCTCCATCTTCCAGGCATTGTGCTTACAGAACTCAATATCTTCAACTGAGGTTTTTTCCTAAAGATCACGCAAAAGGATGCTAACAAGAGGGTGAAGAAATGAGTTGAAAAGTTCATTGGAAATTCTTCATCTGCACAAGCTCTGAACATGGGAGACACACAGAAATGAGTACTCTACTCCTAGCTTAGAAATTGAAATTTAAACCAACTTTTGACTAAGAACCAGAAATAAGAAACTATATTTTTTGTGGGATGAAAAATATTGGCCTAAGAGTGAAACAAAACCAAGTGCCAGGGCAGTGACATGCATTTAAAATAGTCCCTTAGAAGCAGGAGAAGCCTTAGGATGCATCCCTGGGACATTTTTTTTTTGGTGTAAATATTCCCACCCAAGGCTGATTTCAAGGTGCCAATGTGATCTCTAAGAATGCATTTGCAAGCTTGGACACCAAATCTACTATGGGGAGCCCAGATGAGCCAGGCACAGCCACTATTGAGTAGGTACAAGTAAGGAATAACACTAAGACATATGACATGTCATGATCAGTTGTGATGTTTAGACAACCATTATGATATGATCAATTTTGATAAACCAATATAACCTAGTTGGCCAGCACCAAGGCTCACAAGGCTAATCCTCCACCTGTGGCACTTGCACCCCAGGTTCTAGTCCAGGTTGTGGTACCGGGTTCTGTCCCAGTTGCTCCTCTTCAAGTCCAGCTCTCTGTTGTGGCCTGGGAAGGCAGTGGAGGATTGCCCAAGTGCTTGGGCCAAGCACATGCATGGGAGACCAGGAGGAAGCACCTAGCTCCTGGCTTCGGATTGGCACAGTGTGCCAGCCGTAACAGCCATTTGGGAGGTGATCCAATGGAGGGAGGACCTTTCTCTCTGCATCTCTCTCTCACTGTCTAACTCTGCCTGTCAAAAAAAAGATACAGTTGTCATTTGATAATCAATTGTGCTGTTGTGAATATCCTTATATTATAATGATGATAAACCACCAACGTTATTACAAAAACCTACCATTATAATGTCATAATCAATTGAAAACACATAAAATGTCTTGTGACATCATAGATATATCATTATGATGTCATAGTTGTGATTTCATAAACCTCCATTGTCATTTCATACCTAATTATTATGTCAAAGAAATCATTGTGATTTCATAAACTGATATTTTGATGCCATAAACCAACCATTGTGATACCATAAACCTACTGTTATGTCACAATCAAGAAATCACCAGTAAAATCATAAATACACTGCAGCATCATGAACCCACAATTGTGACATTATAATCAGTTGTTATGTATTGTGATATCATAATTGGTTGTCTTGTCATATATCACCATTGTGAGTTTATAATCAATTGTGATTCCATGAAATCCATTATGAGATCATATAGCAGTATTGTGAAGTTATTAATGTACTATTGTGAAGTCATAAACCAATGACTGTATTGTAATAAAACTAGCATTACAACATTATAATTGTGATGAAAAAGCCATTGTGATTTGAAAATATATTTTGGTGTCATAAAACATTGTGATAAGCTATTGTTCTTATGGCTTAATCAATTGTGATGCAAAAACCCTTCAGATATCATAACCAATTGAAATGTGATAAATCATGATAAAAGTCTGCCATTGTGATTTCATCATCACTGTGAAATCACTCAAAGCACTGTAGCATCATAAACACACTAATGAGTCATGATAACCAATTGTTATGCCATAAATTGTAATTATGATGTTACAGTAGATTGTGGTGTCATAAAAAGCATATGATGTAATAAACCAATATTTTGTGACAAAAAAGGCCACTGTGGTGTTTAAAGTTATATTGTCAGGTAATGATCAATTGTGACATCATAAAATTTCATTTGATTTATAATCACCTGAGATATCATTAACCACCATTGTCATAAATTTATCACTGTGATAACATAATCAATTGTGAATTCATAAAATCTATGAGGTAATAAATTTATCATTGGACATCATACTTAATCATATCATAAATCACCAGTGTATATCATAATCAATTGTGAATCATAAAGCAACATTATGATGTAATAATCAATTGTGATGTCAGGAAAACTTTATGCTGCCATACAAATATTTTGATCTCATAAAGTCCTATAATGATGTTATAAACTAACCATTGTTCTGTCATAATGAACTATAGTTATAAAGCTATTATGACAGCATAAACTGACAATTCTGAAATCACAATCGTGATGACACAACCAATTGTGATATCATAGATTTCCATTGCAATTTCATAAAGCCACCATTATGATTTTGTAATCAAATGCATTGTCATGAAAATAATTGAGAGAGCTGGAGCAGTGGCAGTGGTGATGGCCATGGCGGCGATGGTGGTAGAGGCACGGTTCAGCTTCCTCCACTGGCAGAGCAAGGGGAGGCTGCAGCCTGGCTTGGCTTGGATTGGCTTGGTTCACCTCAGCTCTTGCATGACCTCCACACCTGCCACCACCATAAAGCCTGCCACCCCACTTGCACCATGTAGCAATGAGTTCTGGGAAAGTGCTAGCCACTCAGGCCTGAAAATGGAAGCCAAAAAGAGAGAAGCATCTTAAAAAGCCGGAGCATCAGCAGACAGCTCCTTTATTTCCTCGACTGCTGCCACTGCCACCAGTGCCACAAGATGATGCATGATTCACAGATTTCCTGATCCTGATATTAGAAGTGGTTCCAGAAAAGCAAGCCTCTGCTAGCAAATGTCTTCGGCATTCAAGGTTGAGTTCTTAGCAAATTCTACAAATATAGCATTCAGTGCTAGCAAATATTTTCCAGCACATCTGACCTACATGGTTACTCTCATTCTTTAACAGGATTGCAAGTGAGCTGGCTTCATCCTCAGACCTTTCTATTGCTTTGAGGTGCTGTTGTTGAGATGTTTCTTTTTGTGCACTGTAGTCCTAGGGAAGGGTAGTCTTTTGTCTTCAGCTAAATAGTTCACTGCCCACTCACTTCTGGTCTCTAAGCATTCTTTCCTGTGGTGTGTGCTGTGTTGTGTCCCATTTGTATTTTGGAAGGTTTTGTAACTATTTATGAAGGAATATTTTAGCTGAGTACTCTGTAACTTACAATCATAAGATATTATTGGGGGCCAGCGCCGTGGTTCACTTGGTTAATCTTCTGCCTGTGGTGCTGGCATCCCATATGGGTGCTGGGTTCTAGTCCTGGTTGCTCCTCTTCCAGTCCAGCTCTGCTGAGGCTCAGGAAGGCAGTGAAGGATGGCCCACATGGGAGACCAGGAAGAGGCACCTGCCTCCTGGCTTCAGATTAGTACAACTCTGGCCATTGCAGTCATTTGAGGAGTAAACCAAAGGAGGGAAGACCTTTCTCTCTGTCTCTCTCACTGTCTATAACACTACATGTCAAATAATTTTAAAAAAAAGATATCAAATTGGAACCAAGAAATATCAATGAAATGTACAATTTTACCTTCTGGCAAAGGGACTTCATTCCTGTATTCTAGTGTATGTAAATGCACTCTGTAAATGTTAATTTTCATTAGAAATGGGATAGGGACTCAAATGCAGAAAAGCTACCAATTCTTGAGTGCTTTATAGCCTGAGTTGCATGTAGCAGATTTTAACTGCTCCAAGGCATTGTGCAGACTTTTCATTCCATCACAGTCCTTTTATATTGGACTTGAAATGAAGTGGCTCTGGGTTACAAGATGCCATTCCCCATATGGCACTTTAAAGAGGGAAAAGACATGCTTCTCATTCTAAAATATGCATTATGAGTTAGCAGTCCCATTCCTATTTTTTGGCATATATATAAAAGTACTTTTAAAGGAAAAGGGTGATTTCCCTTTAAAAATGTGATGGCTGGGTACCATGGGGTGAAGTCTCCTCCAAACAGTTAACTTAAATACATAGATTAAATTGGACAACAGAAAAAAAAGGATTGATAGTTAAAAATTAATTGTGATAAAATTTAAACACCTAAGAAAAATTGTGTGTTAATTACAGAGTTCAACCAATAGTCCGAGAACAAAAAAAATACTAAAATGGATTAAGTATTATATTGTACATCAACAGTCAGGACAAGAGCTGATAAAATCACTGTTTCTCATAGTGTCCATTTCACTTCAACACATTTCCCCTTTGGTGTTCAGTTAGTTGTTAGATTCATGTTAAATTTAAGAGTGGGAATAAGAGAGGGAGGAGATGTACAATTTGGGACATGCTCAATAGGACTTGCCCCAAATGGTGGAGTTAGAAACGTGCCAGGGCATTCCAATACAATCCCATCAAGGTGGCATATACCAATGCCATCTCACTAGTCCAAGTGATCAATTTCAGTTCACAATTGATCACACTGATAGGTCTAAGACAGAAAGGGATCACACAAACAAGACTAGTGTCTACTAATACTAACTGATAGAATCAAAAAGGGAGAGAATGATCCATCATGGGAAATGGGATACACAGCAGACTCATAGAATGTCAGATGTCTTAAATAGCACTCGGGCCTCAGAATCAGCCCGTAAGGCATTCGGATCTGGCTCAAGAGCCCATGAGAGTATTTTAGGCATGGAAAGCCAAGACACTCTGGAAAAAAAACAAGAAGACCTAAATGCAAGATCTCTGCAAGTGAGATCCTAGTGGGAAGAATGGGCCATCAAAGAAGGAGGTACCTTTCTCTGAAGGGAGGAGAGAACTTCTACTTTGACTATGACCCTGTTGGAATAAGATTGAAGTTGGTGAACTCAAAAGGCTTCCAAAGCCTTGGCAACTCATGACTAGAGCCTAGGGAGATTACTGATGCCATAAACAAGACTGTCAAATTGTTAAGTCAACAACAGGAGTCACTGTGTGCTTACTTCTCATGTGGGATCTCTGTCCTTAATGTGTTGTCCAATGTGAAGTAATGCTGTAACTAGTACTGAAACAGTATTTTACACTTTTTGTTTCTGTGTGGGTGAAAACTGATAAAATCTTTACATAATATATACTAAATCAATCTTCTGTATAAAGATAATTGAAAATGAATCTTGATGTGAATGGAAAGGGAGAGGAAGAGGGAGATGGGAGGGGTGCTAGTGGGAGGGAAATTATGGGGGGGGGAAGCCATTGTAATCCATAAACTGTACTTTGGAAATTTATATTTACTAAATAAAAAAAATAAAGGGGGCAAAACTTGAAAAAAATTAATTGTGATAATATAATAGACATGGTGACATCATAATCTAAATTTCTATATCATAATGTATCATATTCAGATGTGATAAACCACCACTGTGCTATTATATTCCTAGCATTGTGCTTTCATTGTCAGTTGGGAAGTTATAAATCAAATGTCCCATAAACCTATCAATTTGATGTCAGAATCAATTATGATGTCATAAAACACCAATAGGATGCTAACATCAGTTTCATTATCATAAAAACCAATGTGGTTACATAAACAAAATTATGACATAAAAACATTGTGATATAATAAAGCTACCATTGTGACATCACGATCAATTATGATGCCACAAAATCATTGTGATGCCATAGAACAGTACTCATATATGTAAATTGTAACATCAACTCAATCGTGGAGTCATCAAAATTATTACACCATAATCTACTATGATGTTATAAATCACCATTGTGATTTCATATTTAATTTTTATGTCATAAAATCATTTTGATATGCAGCAATAATAGTTATATCATAGTCAATTTTCATTTCATAAACCACCATTGGTTTTAAGATAAAATCAACTTTGACATCATAAAATAATTGTTATCTTGAATTTTATTGTGATGTCATAAAATCTAATGTGATATAATAAAACTACCATTGTTACATCATAATAAGCTGTTGTGCAAGGATGCTTTTGATGTCATAATTTATTGTGATGTAACAAACAACCATTGTGATATCACAAGCCTAACATTGTAATGTCATAATCAATTGTGATGTCATAAACACCATTGTGAAGTCAAAACCTACTGTGATGGCATAAATGATCATGGTGACCACAAAATGAATTGTGAAATGAAAAAAAAATCAGTGTATCATAAACCACAATTTGTAGTAGATTTGCAAGTCAAAATTGCAATAATATAAACCACTATTATGATATATTCTATTGTGATGTCATAAAATCCATTGTGATTTTATAAATCAGTATTATGACATAAAATCAAGTCATCATTCTTATTTATTAATCAATTGTGAGGTTGAAAAATCAACTGAGATGTGATAAACCATGATTGTATCATAAAACTATCATGGTGATTTCATGATCACTTGTGAAATCATAAAAATACTATGACATTATAAAAAAAGCATATGGAGTCATAATCAACTGTGATGTCATAAGTCATCATTGTGATCACAAAATAATGCCTATAAGACTACTGTTTTGATGTCATAATCAATAGCAAAGTTGTAAAAATCATTGTGGTGTCATAAACCTATCATTGTGGTGTAGTAATAAATTGTGATGTCATGAATAACTTCTGTTGTGTCATAATGATCTTTGTAATGTTATGAAACTACCTCTGTGGCTGGTGCCATGGCTCACTAGGCTAATCCTCTGCGTGTGGCACTGGCATCCCAGGTTCTAGTCCTGTTTGGGGCACTGGATTCTGTCCCGGTTGTTCCTCTTCCAGTCCAGCTCTCTGCTGTGGCCTGGGAAGGCAATGGAGGATGACCCAGGTCCTTGGGCCCTGCACTAATATAGGAGAACAGGAGGAAGCCCCTGGCTCCTGGCTTTGGATCAGCACGGTATGCCAGCCATAATGTGCTGGCCATAGTGGCCACTTGGGGGGGGGTGAACCAGCAGAAAAAGGAAGACTTTCTCTATGTCTCTCTCACTGGCTACCTCTGCCTGTCAAAATAAATAAATAAATGAATAAATAAATAAATAAAACTACCTTTATGAAGTCACTACACCAATTGGTACATCATAAACTTATCATTGTTATATAATCAATTATAATGTAATGAACCTCCATGCAATGTCAAAATCTATGAGGATGTTAAAACTATTCTTATGTCATAAATGAATATTCTGATATCACAAGTATTCTAATGGCATAATAAATTTTCATTCACTATCATCCTCATGATATAGTCAATTTTGATGTCATAAAATGATTGAGAAGTATATTGTTATGACATGTAAAATCTGTGATTTTATAAGATTACCAGTTATGTTATAATCAATTGTGACATCATTGAAGTCATAGTGATATAATCAATCAGGATTTGATAAATCACCATTGTGACATCATAATCTAACCACTGTGATGTTATTATCAATTGCAAAGTCATAAAAGCCATTGTGATGCCATAAATCCAATGTTGTAACACCAGAATCAATTGAAATGCCATAGGCCATTGTGGTGGTACTGTAATTGGTAGTGATGTCATAAAAACAATTATGCCATAGATCAGTATTGAGATGACATAAAATGCCTTATCCTGCAATAAACCTACCATTGTGATATCCTAATAATACTTATGATTACATATACCAATAATTCCTGTATCACAAACCTGCCATTGTGACATTATGACCAATTGTGATGTCATAAACAACCCTCGTGTTGCCATAATGATGAATGTGATCTCACAAAACTACCCTTGTAGTCTCATAATCATGTGAAGTTGTTGAAATAACTGGGACATCATAACCTTACCATTTTTTTTTTTAATTTTTTTTTTAATTTTTAATTTTTTTTTTTTGACAGGCTGAGTGGACAGTGAGAGAGAGAGACAGAGAGAAAGGTCTTCCTTGGCCGTTGGTTCACCCTCCAATGGCCGCCGCGGTTGGCGCGCTGCGGCCGGCGCACCGCGCTGATCCGATGGCAGGAGCCAGGTGCTTATCCTGGTCTCCCATAGGGTGCAGGACCCAAGTACTTGGGCCGTCCTCCACTGCACTCCCTGGCCACAGCAGAGAGCTGGCCTGGAAGAGGGGCATCTGGGACAGGACCGGAGCCCCGACCGGGACTAGAACCCGGTGTGCCGGCGCCGCAAGGCGGAGGATTAGCCTAGTGAGCCGCGGCGCCGGCCATAACCTTACCATTTTGACATCATAATTAATTGTGATCCCATAAACTAATTATTATGATGTCATATTCAAATATGAATTAATAAAACCATTATGATATAATAAATCTACAATTTATTTTAGTCAATTACTATGTCATAAACCACGATTGTGATGGCATAATCAAATGTGATGTTATAAACTACAATATTGAAGTTACAAAAATTCTGATATTATGAAAAATATTTTCATGTCATATACTAATATTGTCCTGCCATAAATATATAGAGAGGAAACATAATGTGGTCATGATGAAATGAATCTCATTCTGATATCATAAAACTATCATCGTGAGGTAATAATCAATTTGGATGTCATAAATGACCACTGGGTGAACTTGACATGAATTTCCATTGAGATGTTACCATCAACTGTGAAATCATGAACCAATATTTTGATATCCTAAGCTTCCATTGTAATGTCGTAAAATTACCAATATAATGTTACAATAAACTATGATGTAATTAAAACCATTTTGATGTCAACAGATATCACATCATGAAAAACCATGTTATAAATGATAAACCTATCATTATGTCACAATCAATTGTGATTTCATTAAATCCCTTTAATTGTCTAATCAACAAGGATGTGAGGATCCATCATTGTTATATCATATATCTATCATCGTGATGTTATAATCAACTCATAAAGACTATTGTGATGTTATACATCTACCAATCTGAAGTCATCCTCAGTTTGTGTTGCCATAACCCACCATTGTGTATCATAAGCAATTGTTATGCCGTATAAACCATTGGGATCTTGTATCAGTTCTGATGTCACAAATGATGATTATCATGTTATAACCAATAAGAAGTCATAAAATAAATTGTGATGGAATAAACCAATATTGTGATGACATAGCATACTACTGTGTTGTCATAAAGACACCATTGTTATGTTATAATCAATTGTGATGTCATAAAATCTCTTGTGATGGCATAATCAATTAAGATATGAAAAACAATCATTATGATGTCATAAGCCAATCATTTGATGCTGTAAACAATATGTAGTCTTTTTTAATTTAAATGATACAAGTTTCATATATTTCATATATGCAGGTTTAGGAACAAAATGGGGCTTCCCGTCCTTCTCGCCCATATTCCAATCCTCCCACTCTTCTCAGATACCTATTCTTAATTTTTATGATGATCTATTATCAATTCACTTAGTGATATTATAATTAGCCCTACTCTAAGTAGAAGATTTCAGCAAACAACTTGAAGAGAAAGAAAACAAAACAAAATAAAGCAAAACTGAAGATTGTTCATCAATGGAAGAAACAAGGACTACAAACAATCATCTATTCTCCAAATGACTATCTTGCTTGAATATATTACATTTCAGGTATTCTGTTAGTTGCATGAGATCAGGGAAAACATACAGTATTTGTTTTTTGGGGGGGACTTGTGCAGTTCACTAAGTATAATGGTATATAGTGATGATCATCTTGTTGCAAAATAAAGTATTTCATTTTTTTATTTGCTGTTACAGCTGAGTAGTACTCCATAGTGCATATATACAATAATTTCTTTATTCAGTGCCTAGATGATGGACACATGGGTTGATTCCATATCTTAGCTATTGTGAATTGAGCTGCAATGAACTTGATGGTACAGGTATCTCTTTCATTTACTAATCTTTTGGTTTGGTTAAATTGCCAGGCATGAAATGGCAGGATAATATGGAAGGTCTATACTCAGGTTTCTGAGTTATCTGCATACTGCCTTCCACAGTGGTTGCACCAGTTTACATTCCCATGAGCAGTGGATCAGAGTACCTATTTTGCCACATCCTTGCCAGCATTTATTATGTTTTTCTGTATGAGAACCATTCTAACTGGAGTGAGCCCAACCTCATTGTGGTTTTGACTTGCATTTCCCTGATGGCTGTGAACCTGAGATTTTTCCCAAGTGTCTCTCCCATCTAAATTTCCTCTCTTGAAAAATACCTGTGTATGTTCCTTGCCCATTTATTTATTGGATTGTTTATTGTGTTGTTAAATTCCTTGAGCTTTTCATATATTCTGGATGTTAACCCTTTATCAGTTGCAAATATTTCCTCCCATTTTGTCAACTGCCTCTTCATTTTGCTGAGTGCTTCTTTGCAGGGCAGAAGCTTTTCAGCTTGATGTAATCCCGTTTGTTGATTTTGGTTTTGATTGCCTGTGCTTCTGGGGTCTATCCAAGAAGTCTTTGCCTATGCCAATAATTTGCAGAGTTTCCTCACTGTTCAACAGTAATTTGATGATATCGGGTCATAGATTTAATTCCTTTATCCATTTTGAATGGATTTTTGTGTAGGGTGTAAAGTAGGGGTCAAATTTCCTATTTCTGGGATCAGAGGTCCAGTTTTTCCAGCATCATTGTTAAAGAGACTATCCCCATACATGGATTGATTTTTGCTATTTTATTAAACATAAAAACATCACAGTTTCTGTAGAAACATGGATTGAATTTGGGAGTTTCTATTTTGTTCCATTAAACTATACATCTATTTTTGTGCCAGTACCAGGCTATTTTGATTATCCTGTACTTTGTCTTGAAATCCAGGATTCTGATGCCTCTAGCTATGTTTTTGTTGTACAAGGTTGCTTTAGCTATCCAGGGCCTTTTCTGTTTCCATATGAATTCTAGCATAATTTTTTTCTGGTTCTGAAAAGAATGCCATTGAAATTTTGATTGATATCATATTGAATCTCTAAATTGATTTTGTAAGTATGGATATTTTGGTGATGTTCATTCTTCCAATCCATGAATGTGGAAGATTTTTCCATTTTTAATATCTTCTATTTCTTTCTTTTTTTTTCTTTTTTGACAGGCAGAGTTAGACAGTGAGAGAGAGAGAGAGACAGAGGGAAAGGTATTCCTTCCATTGGTTCACCCCCCAAATGGCTGCTATGGGTGGCGTGCTGCACTGGTCTGAAGCTAGGAGCCAGGTGCTTCCTCCAGGTCTCCCATGAGGGTACTTGACCCAAGGACTTGAGCCATCCTCCACTGCCTTCCCAGGTCATAGCAGAGCTTGACTGGAAGAGAAGCAACCAGGACAGAACAAACACCCCAACCGAAACCAGAACCTGGAGTGCCGGTGCCGCAGGTGGAAGATTAGCCTAGTGAGCAGTGGTGCTGGCCTATTTCTTTCTTTAGTGTTATATAATTTTCAACATAGTAATCTTTGAATTCCTTGGTTAACTTTATTCCAAGGTATTTGATGAATTTGATTCTTTTTGGTGCTTCTGTGAATGGTACTGATCTTTCTTTTTTTTTACATTTTTTTTGACAGGCAGAGTGGACAGTGAGAGAGAGACAGGGAGAAATGTCTTCCTTCACTGTTGGTTCACCCTCCAATGGCCGCTGCAGCCAGCGCACCACGCTGATCCAAATCCAGGAGCCAGGAGCTTCTCCTGGTCTCCCATGCAGATGCAGGGCCCAAGGACTTGGGCCATCCTCCACTGCACTCTCGCCCACAACAGAGAGCTGGACTGGAAGAGGGGCAACCAGAACAGAATCCTGCACCCCGACTCAAATATGGGGTGCCGGCGCCACAGGCAGAAGATTAGCCTAGAGAGCTGTGGCGCCAGCCTAATGGTACTGATCTTACAAGTTCTTTTTCAGCCATGGCATTATCTGTGCATACAAAGGCTCTTGATTTTTTTTTTTTGTTGATTTTATATAGTGCCACTTTACCAACTCTTTTATGAGTTCCAATAGTCTCCCATTGGAGTTTTTTGGATCTCTTATGTATAGGATCATATCATCTGCCAATAAGGATAATTTGAGTTCCTTTTTTTCTTATTTCCATCCCTTTGATTTTGTTCTTGCCTAATGGCTTTAATTAAAACTTCCAAAATTATAATGAATAACAATGGTGAGAGTGAACATCTTTTTTTGGTTTTCATATTTTAGTAGGCTTGTTGACAGCTTTTCTCTATTCCGTAGGATGCTTACCATGGATTTTTCTCATATTGCCTTGATTGTGCTGAAAAAATGTTCCTTCTATATGCATTTTCCTTGAGGTTTTCATCATAAAAGGATGTTATATTTTGGGGCTGTTGCTGTGGTGCAGAGGGTTAACAACCTGGCCTGAAGCACCAGCATCTCATATGGGTGCTGGTTCAAGACCTGGCTGCTCCACTTCTGATCCAGCTCTCTGCTTTGGCCTGGGAGAGCAGTAGAACATGGCCAAAGTCCTTGGGCCTCTGTACCCATGTAAGAGACCTGGAAGAAGCTCCTGGCTCTTGGCTTTGGATTGGCACTGCTCTGGCCATTGCAGCCACATACGGAGTTAACCATCAGATGGAAGACCTCATCTTCCATAAAGCTGGATGAGTGGCTCTGTTTTTCTGAGTTCTCTGGCTGCATGTTAGCACATTAGTACTCACCACGGAAGTTCAAGCCATTATCATTCTCACATGAGGCTTCCCAGGCAGTTTTCTCTCCACTTTTCGACCAAGTGTTTACCACCTACACTATTCTCCTCACTGTTTTTTTCTGGCCCTGCAAAGCATGTCACTCCCTAATCTAGAATATATACTTGTATTGTCATAAAGCTACCATTGTTATGTCATCATCAATTGTGATGTCATAAAAATCCTTGTGATGACATGATCAACTGGGATATCACAATCATTGTGATGTCATAATCCAACAGTTGATGTCATGATCAATGTGAAGTCTTAAAAGTTATTGTAGTGTTATGAAACTATCATTGTAACATTATAATCAATTCTGTCAATAACATATTGTGATCTTATAAAGCTACCATTGTGATGTCATAGTCAGTTTTGAACTCATAGAAACTATTGTGATGTCACAAATCTATCTTTTGGTAGTCATAATAAATTGTGATGTTATAAACCACCATTGTGATATGGCACTGAATGTAGAAATAAGTACATCTGTGTGGATGAGTTTTGGGAAGTAAGAAACACAACCAGAGCTGTACACAAAAAGCAGAAATTTGACATGATCAAAGACAAGTTTCTAAAGTCATGGCACATATTGATAAACAATAGAGAAATGGACAGTATACTCCCCTTAAAAGCTGATGTATAGAAAAGATAACTGGTCTTTCTCTTGATGAGGTCTTCAACAAATGAAGAACAGTGGCTGTGTCATTTACATTTTTTACCTCCATAATGGTTTATTTTGTGTTCTTTTGGTTTTCATGTTTTATTTTAAAATGGTGTATTAAATAAATATTTTATATTTTATTACATTTCCTAGCAAAACCATTTGATTTATAATATTTTTGAAAATGTTTGCATTAATGATTACTCATATGATGGCATGAATTTTCAGGATATGAGATAAAATATATTTGGGAAATTACCTGAACAAATAAAAGTTTTGATATAAATTCAGTTCATTGTACTACATGCTAATACTGAGCAATGCATGAAATTTTGAAGAGGGTCTAATTGATAAGTGCTTACAATATAGCCTCCAAGAGATAGTTTTCTCTTTTACTCCATTCCAGTGAAGTTAAGACTCAAGTCAGACACTCGGTTACTTGAAGCAAAATGAAATATGTTACTTCAATGAAATCACTCCAGAGTCAAGAAATACTAGACAATTGCTTTAAGTTTGTATTTGACTCATAGAGACTGACCTGAAGCTTCAAGTGTTTCTGTTAACATTTTATTAGTACCTCATATATTTCCAATGCTCTCATGAGATTGTTTAAATTTCTGTAGAAACAATGCATTTTTCACTGTATTTCTGTAAGCACTAACTCTTACAGCAGATAGTTGTTTCCCAGCATCCATTTCAGTATAAATGTTTTGAAAAGATTAAGTTTCCTAAGCTTTGTGGCCATGTAGCACAGTGAGCACTCCTGTTACTTTCCCATTTCCCTGCTATAATTTTCCCTGTGACATGAAGCAACAGGAACAAAAAGATCAAAGTTAAGTTTATTTTCTATATCAGTCTCAGATTTTGTTTTTTGGGGACAATGGAAGGATTATAATGTGAATTGGAATTTTTAGGCAATAAACCAAAACAAAATGCTTTAGTTAAGAATAATAAAATTATTATAAATAAGAGCTTACTGTTTGTAAAAATATCCTTTTTTAGTATTTCTTTCACACAAGAAATAAATAGTGTGGCTGCTAAAGCAAGTTACAGTGTTTATTAAGATTATTTTTGATTGTTTAAATAGCTATGAATTTGAATGTGAAAAGTATTCTTGAGGGGCCAATGCTGTTGCATAGCAGGTAGAGCTGCCACCTGTAGTGCCAGCATCCCATATGGGTGCTGGTTAAAGTCCTGGCTGCTCCACTTCTGATCTAGATCTCTCCTGTCACCTGGAAAAGCAGTGCAGGATGGCCCCTGCATCTGTGTGGGAGACCTGGAGCAAGGTCATGGCTCTTTGCTTCAGATCTGCACATCTCCAGTCATTGCAGCCAATTGGGCACTGAACCGACATATGGAAGTCCTCTATCTCTCTTCCTCTGCTCTCTCTGTGTAACTTTGACTTTAAGATAAATAACATAAATCTTTAAAAAAGTATTTTTAAAAACAGGTTTAAGTTTTCAACTTCTTTTAGACCTGTATCACAGCTTGCCTATCTAATATATATATTCTTGCAGATCAATTCAAACGCTGAAACTTTTGCTTATCTCACACTTGTAAAATGTATATGTATTCATTTTATTCCTTGAGTTTAAATATTTGTATGATGTTAAATGTAATATAAGTTTACATATGGACAAAATAAAATAAAATATAGATGTTGCTGAGAAGGGCATCAGCAAACAGATCACCATTGCTAAAGCAATGGGCAGACAGAAAAGGATTGAGATAGAGAGTTGAGCTGAATATGGATTTTTAATGCATAACACATAATGTTCAAATGGCTAGCGGTCATATTTTTATTGGGAATACATTACTCAGATATGGACATTAGATAGATGGAGTGTGGCGAATAAGAAAACAAGAGTGGAAAATAAGGGCAATATAGGCCTCAATTAAAGAAATACATCCAGAGATATTTAGAGTCAAAATTGTTAATACCTGCTAAAGAATGATTTTTATTGAAGCGTACATAAGGGGGATAAACTCAAAAGTAAATTTTGCCACAAAATGATTTTTAAAAAATCCCAAGACTCTCATATTCTGAAGCCATGCAGAGGTGCTCTACAGTTAGGTTCTCAATACTTCTATAAATCTTTACTTGTTATTGACATTTTCTAGTACATTTCCCTAATAAACAATCAGTTGTAATATTCAAATTTTCTTAAATGTCAAGCCCATTTGTCCAAATTTCGTGATGTTACCTGATTTTGGTCATGCTTTTGGCATACAAATAGATATTTTTAGACTTTCAAAATGCCATAACTTAGATAAGTCTGCATATTGAAGATCATGTTGTCAGAATTGTAAACTAAAATTTTGGAAAATAAGTTTTCAATTATTAGCTAATAAACAACATAAATCTTAGTATATGCTTTTCTTTTCTTTTTTTTTTGTATTGTTGTCAGACAGAGTGGACAGTGAAAGAGAGACAGAGAGAAAGGTCTTCCTTTTGCCATTGATTCACCCTCCAATGGCCGCCGTGGTAGGTGCACTACAGCCAGCGCACTGCGCTGATCTGATGGCAGGAGCCAGGTGCTTCTCCTGGTCTCCCATGGGGTGCAGGGCCCAAGCACTTGGGCCATCCTCCACTGCACTCCCTGGCCACAGCAGAGAGCTGGCCTGGAAGAGGGGCAACCGGGACAGGATCGGTGCCCCGACCGGGACTAGAACCTGGTGTGCCAGTGCCACAAGGCAGAGGATTAGCCTAGTGAGCCGCGGCGCTGGCCAGTATATGCTTTTCATCAGAAAAGCTGTCCTATGTCTTCTCTTTCTCAACATACAATTGATAAATGGCTTATAGTATTTTAAAATATCCTATACTTATCATTCACCCATTTTCTCATTTTATGTGAATTTTATTGTTTATTATTACTTTGATTGGCTCAGGAATCTCTACCATATAATTCATTTTTAAATGACAGCTTTTTTCAAAATAATTAAAATTCTTAATGGATACATAGTCTTTAAATAATAAAATTTGTATCTTCTTCAAATACACTCCACAGCAGTGTGTCTGTTTTAGACATGAGCTTGAATAACATTTAATGAATTGGTCACTTTAAAACTTTAAAAACTTATTAAAATGAGATTTCCTTTCCTAAATGAACCAATATCTTTATAATACAATTTTTAAAGGCTTAAAATGTGTTTTAATAAGTTGATGCTATATTTCTGCTCCATTTCTCAGAAAAACTCCAAATATAAGATATCAGGGACAAATCAAACATGACACATCAATAGAAAATGCATAGGCCAGTGCCAGAGCTCAATAGGCTAATCCTCTGCCTTGCGGCACCAGCACACTGGGTTCTAGCCTTGGTCGGGGTGCCGGATTCTGTCCCAGTTGCCCCTCTTCCAGGCAAGCTCTCTGCTGTAGCCCGGGAGGGCAGTGGAGTATGGCCAAAATGCTTGGGCCCCGCACCCCATGGGAGACCAGGAGAAGCACCTGACTCCTGGCTTCAGATCAGCACAGTGCACTGGCCACAGTGCGCCAGCCATGGTGGCCATTGGAGGGTGGACCAATGGCAAAGGAAGACCTTTCTCTCTGTCTCTGTCTCTCACTGTCCACTCTGCCTGTTCAAAAAAAAAAAAAGAAAGAAAATGCACAGCATAACCACCTAAGATAGGCAATGCTAAGAGCTACTGTCAGACCTTCAGCATACAAAAACCCTGTTTCCAAGATTGTTCTAAGCCTATGACGAAAAGCTGTGAACAGCAACATCAGACACAAAAGGGCCATTCTTGGGTTGTCCTTACCAAAAAGAAAGATGGAGGCAAGTTAACACAACATTTTTTAAAGATATACTAAAATGGAAATCTCTAAGAGAAAATGTTTCCTTAGGACATGACAGGGTAATATATGGGATAGAACAGAACCATATGTAAGCTGCCTGTGACCTCTGTGGACATTTGCCTGAATTCTCCTCTGGGAGTGAAACAATGGGGCTAAGGTCATTGGGGGATGTTTGGTTTTGGTGGTATATGTGGCAGTGTCTCTGGGGCTGGAGGAAGGGGGGAGTGGTGTGGAGATGTACACTTTTTAAGCATCAAACGACCATGAAAAATTTAAATCAATAATAATAGTCTTAAATAAAATAATCACTTCCATGTAATAATAGGATAATTCTATATCTAAGCAGCTTCAAAGAGAAAATAATGCTATGAGACAGAAAATGGATATATAACAAACATATTTTCCTTTATGAGTAAAATTATAATATGTAAGCTTTTTAAGGACAAGTGGATAAAAACATTAGATATGAAAATTTAAAAATAATTTCCTAATCAAAGATTTCTTTATTTTCTAGCACCAACAAATCTTATATAGGCTTCAAAATGATCAACCTAATTTCTGATCTCAGAATCTCAAGAGTTCAACTTACATTCAGAGGACCAAGAGGCTACCATTGTTAAATGTTCTCTGCATGTTTACTGTAATTCTCTTGAAAATGCCTAGCAGAGTTTTTCACAGACATGACTTCATAACACAATTAACTATTGGTTAATGGATTTTTCTAATTGTTATCAAAATGATTAAATATATATGGTTGCATTTAACATATTTGGTTCTAATATTTACAAAATATAAACAAAATAATGCATTTAAACCAGCTCATTGGTAGCTGTAATAGTTGTTGACTGTATAAAATGATCCTAAAGACAGAAAGCTTCAAAATCATTGTCTTTTTATTAATTAGTTTTTAAGGAATTCAAATTATATATGCACAACTTTGGGAATATAGTTGTTCTTCCCTCAACATCTGCCCCTCCCATCCACACTCGCACCTCTCCTCCTCCTCTTTGTCCACTTCCCAGTCCCTTTCTCCATTAAGAATTATTTTAAGTTAACATTGTACACAGATCAACTCTATATTAAATAAAGATTTCAATAATTTGCACAGAAATACCCACACGTACATGCACACACACACAAACTGAAATCAAGTATCCTAGTCAACTCTTTGAAGATAGAGGTCCTACATGAAGTTAGTACTCAGTGACTCTTGCTGTTAATTTAACGATTAACACTCTTATGTGTGATGCTATTGACCATTGGAGGCTCTTGACATGAGCTTCCTTGGCTATGGAAGCCTTCTGAATCCACAAATACCACCAGTATTTAGACAAGGCCATAACAAATTGGAAGTTCTCTCCTCCCTTAGAGAAAAGTACATCCTTCTTTGATGGCTACTTCTTTCTGTTTGGATCTCATTCACAGAGATCCTTCCTGTGGAATATTTTTTGCCACAGGGCCTTGGCTTTCCATGCCTGAAAGGGTCTCACAGTCTCTCAGACACGCCAGGAAGACTTAAGGGCTGATTCTGAGGTCATAGTGTTAGGGTTCTAGTCCCAGTCGGGTCACTGGATTTTGTCCTGGTTGCCCCTCTTCCAGTCCAGCTCTCTGCTGTTGCCTGGGAGTGCAGTAGAGGATGGCTTAAGTCCTTGGTCCTTGTACCCACATGGGAGACCAGGAGAAACAACTGGCTCCTGGCTTTGGATCAGCAGAGTGTGCTGGCCATAGCACACCAGCTGTGAAGGTCATTGGAGGGTGAACCAATGGAAAAAGGAAGACCTTTTTCTCTGTGTCTCTGTCTCTCACTGTCCATTCTGCCTGTCAAAAAAAAAGCTACTGAATAAATAAAGGGTCATAGAAAAAAATGAAGAGGGAAATTTTAAAATTCCTTGAAATGAATTTCAGTAAAATAGCATAATAAATCTTTGTGATACGGCAAAAACAATGTTAAGGGGAAAGATTATAGCAATTACTATCTACATCAAGAATTTGGGAAGATATCAGCATATGAGCTAAAAACAAATCACATGGACATGGAAAAATAAGCACAAATCAGATGTCAAATTAGTAGGAGAAAAAATAACAAAAAGTAGAGAAAAAATTTTAAAAAACAGAAACCAAAGAATAATGCAGAAAATCAGTGAAATAAAGAGCCATTGTTTTCTGGAAAAATAAGTAAAATCAATAAAACACTGGCCCAACTAATGAAAATAGCAGAATACCTAAATTAATAAACAATAGAAATGTCAAAGCATTCTTTCAACTGATGGTACTGATATAAAATATGCATTAAATTGTTACAAATAGCTATATGGCAGCAAATTGGAACATCTAGAAGAAATGTATAGATTTCTGGATACATCCACTCTACCAAAATTGAGGCATGAAAACACATTTTTGTAATATGTTGGACAATAAAGCAGATGAAAAACAAACAGTGTTTGTGATATATGGGGCACCATCAAGCAACAAAGTATACATATCTTAGGTATTCCTGAAGAGGTGGAAAGGCAGAATGACTCAGAAAATATATTTAGTGAAATAAAAACAAAAAATTTCTCTAATTTGGACAACGAGATGGACAACCAAGTACAGGAAGCACACAGAATCCCATACATCCAGATCAGAGTAGATCTTCAACACCACACATTATATACAAACTTTCAAAATTAAAACACAAAGAAATTTTATTGTCCTAACATGTACAAGATAAATGCCAGATTATCTTTAAAGGATCTCCCATTAGATTGACAATAGAGTCTTCATCAAAAATTTTACACGTGAGAAGAGAATAGATAGTTCAAGTCTAAAAAAAGAAAAAAAATTGTCAACCCAAAATGCTACACACAGAAAAGGCTCTCATTTATAAATGAAGATGAAATGAAGACTTTCAAGAACAAACAACTTGAATTTTTCATGGTTGATCTAGACTTACAAATGATAGTTAAGGTTGTCTTACAGAAATAGAGAAAGATAGCTTCTTGGAAGAATTTGAAGCTACACAATCTAATAATAATATAAAGGAGATCCAAAGCAAGCAACAGAAATATTTACAGAAAAATGACATGACCAAGTCATCACTTATCAATAATCACCTTGAATGGAAATGGACTGGACTCTCCATTTTAAATAACAGATAGGTTTCTTGGATTAAAAAGCCAGATCCATTTATATTCTGCCTACAAGAATCATACCTCAGCAACACACACACACAAACTTAAAGTGAAGGGATGGGAAAATGATGTTCCATGCAACTGTAAACCAAAAATGAGCAGGAGTAACTCTTTTAATATGAGCCAAAGTAAAATTCAAGACTGTAACTGTTAAAATAAGGAAAAACTGTCATTATGTAATGATAAAAAGATCAACTCAACAGCAAGATGTGACTTTAGTAAATAAATATCCACACAATGCTAGAGGACCAAGTTACTCACAATAAATGTTAATAGATTTAAGAGAAATAGAGCCACCAAGATGATAAGAATGGAGGGCTCAAACACCCAAGTTTCATCATGGACAGATAAACTAAGTGAAAAATCAACAAACAATAGAGATCATCTACACTACAGACAAAATGGATCTGATATCTAGAATGTTTCATCCAGCAGCCACATAATAAAATTTTCACCTGTAAATGGAACATTCTATAGGATAAATTCTATGCTAAGAAATAAAGCAAGTCTCAAGTTTTTTAAAATGAAGTCACATCTTGTATCGTTTCTGATCACAATGGAATGAAGCTAGAAGATAATAAAATAAGACACTCTAGAGAGTATGCAAACACATGATGACTGAAAAAAAAGCTACTGAATAGGCTGGCACCACAGCTCAATAGGATAATCCTCCTCCTGTGGTATCTTTCATTTCATCAATTTTTGCATTATTACATAATGACCAAATTTGTCTCTTTTGAGTTTCTTTATCCTTTTTAAAGATTCATTTATTTATTTGAAAGTCAGAGTTATACCAAGAGAGATGGAGAGGCAGAGAAAGAGGTCTTCCATCTGCTGGTTCACTCCCCATTGGCAGCAATGGCTGGAGCTGTGCCAAACTGAAACCAGGAGCAGGAACATCTTCTGGGTCTCCCATATGGTGCAGGAGCTCTACTACTTTCCCAGACCATAGCAGAGAGCTGGATCAGAAGTGGAGCAGTCAGGACATGAACCAGCACCTACATGGGATGCTGGCACTGCAGGCAGTGGCCTTACCAGCTATGCCACAGCACTGGCCCCAACAGTTTCTGTCTTGAAGTCTATTATCTTTGGCTTAGTGCCCACACAACTGAACACATGCCAAGTAGGGCTCCAGAGACTCACTGCTTGCAGACCCTTGGGCTGAGGGCAGACACTCTTCCTCCCTTCCACTTCCGACATGCTGCTAGCTTAGTGTGTGTATGTGTGGTAACACCATGTCTGCTCCACTGTTAGCCATTGTGCCTTGTGCCCAGAAGGCTGCCACTGTGGTAATTTTCCTTCATGGATTGGGAGATACTGGGAATGGATGGGCAGAAGCCTTTGCAGGTGTCACAAGTTCACATACCAAATGTATCAGCTTGCATACACCTGTTATGCCTGTTACATTACATATAAACATGGATATGCCTTCTTGGTTTGATAATATTGGACTTTGATCAGACTCACAGGAGGATGAATCTGGAATTAAACAGGTGGCAGAAAATGTAAAGGCTTTGATAGATCAAGCAGTGACAAGTGGCATCCCCTCTAACAGAATTATTTTGGAAGGATTTTCTCAGGGAACAACTTCATTTTTATATACTGCTGTTACCACATAGCAGAAACTGGAGGGTGTCACTGCACTCAGTTGCTGGCTTCCACTTCAGACTTCATTTACAAGGGGTGCTAACAGGGATATTTCTATTCTCCAGTGCCATGGAGATTGCAACCCTTGGGTCCACTTACTATGGAAAAACTAAGCACATTGCTAAATCTGGCCAGTGTAACCTTTAAGACCTATGAAGGCATGAGGCACAGTTCCTGTCAGCAGGAAATGATGGATGTCAGGCAATTCATTGATAAAAATCCTACCTCTAATTGATTTGAGTCATTAAGAAGCTTTGTGTAGAAGTACACCAGTATCGTTGTTGTACAGTGTAATGCTTTTCCTGTGCTCCGCCTTGAAACTTCTATTTGCCCTGTTAAAATGTTTCACAATTACACACCTATCACAATGACTAAATAATGTCTCCTCATAGGAAATTCATATTTCAGTTTCTACACATGTATTTGTAAAATATGATCCAAAATATACTTTTATTAATATAGGTGAAGCAGCTAGCTTCTTTTTCTTAACTGGAATTTAGCAAAATAATAATGTATTTCAGTCAGATTTTTTATTACATTATTTGAAATTTAACAGTATGCTTAAGGAAAATTTATGTAGGTGTGAATGAGCAGTTAAGATATAAGAGATTTTAGCATAGTGTGACTTAGTCTATAAATTTGTTTAAAAGTTGCTTAGTCATCATGCGCTCTCTGATATCTTTATATATGCAGTCATGTGTAATGATTGTAATACCTAAGAGGGAGAAGGTATTACATTATTCCTAATAATAGAGATATGCTTTTATGTGTCAGTAAGGAGTAATATTGCTCTCCTGAAGTAATGACCTTTTTATTTTGGGGGCCAGACTTTTCCCTGATGTCAAGAAAAAAAAACAATATTTTTTCCTAATTGTCCTTCATAGCAGACCAAATACTGCTTTCCTGCCATAGAATCTACTGTCAACAATACTGTAATTTGACATTATGCATCACAGACATATGGTATTGCAAATCTATTTGCACTTCAAGAGAAAATAACCATTACTTAAACCTTTCTGTATAATATTTCAAATAACCTTACATTAGTCTAAACTTAGACCTGTTAAGTGATTAGAATCTTCAATCCAGGTAATAAGTCAGTCTGTGCTTTTATTTTTCTATATATAATTCAAAGAATAATTAGGTCCTATTCTAGTATATTCTTAAGTAGTTGATACCAATTCTAAAAACTAATTTCTGAGATGATTTCACCTCCTGGTAGCATAGTTTGTTTTCTGTACATTTGTTTCAAACCAGCTAATGTAGGAAATGATCAGTCCATTCAAAAAATGTTTTTATGTACTAGTAAACTTAGGTTTTCATTTTGTCAAATGATTTTAATGATTAGTTTTCTGTGCAGACATAGAAACAGCAATCACTCAATTTTATATAGTCAAAACTCCAGATTACTGACAAAAATGTTTGAAAACAAGTTTATGGATAATAAACATTAATTAGAATCATGTTCTGTGGTATAGTTACCACAGTTTAATATGTAGCAAAAATGGATGCTTAACATTTCTGAGGCATGTTAATTTTTCTACTGTATTCCAACTGAGCAAATGATGTTAAGAATGTACCTTTAGGCCAGCACCATGGCTTAACAGGCTAATCCTCCACCTTGCGGCACTGGCACACCGGGTTCTAAGCCCAGTTGGGGCATCGGATTCTATCCCGGTTGCCCCTCTTCCAGGTCAGCTCTCTGCTATGGCCCGGGAAGGCAGTGGAGGATGGCCCAAGTGCTTGGGCCCTGCACCCACGTGGGAGACCAGGAGAAGCACCTGGCTTCTGGCTTCGGATCAGCGAGATGCACCGGCTGCAGCGGCCATTGGAGGGTGAACCAATGGCAAAAAGGAAGACCTTTCTCTCTGTCTCTCTCTCTTTCAGTATCCACTCTACCTGTCAAAAAAATGTATCTTTATAAATGAGTGCTAATTGGTAATGAAAATAATTTAGTAATAGACTATACAGGATATTAATAATGAAGCCATATGTTTAGGTCTGGTTTGAAAACCTTTTACTGAGTCATTTTGCTTTGCCTTAAAGGACAAAATCTTCTGTTTCAGTTATATAAATCAGCAAGATCTTATTATGGCAAGAAATATTCTGTTGAAATGTGCTGTAATGTGGGAAATGTAAATGTTTTCCACAGTTTCTATTTATGTGAAATAAAATTTAATTCTGAAAAAAATATATTTTGTCTGTTATTAGGATAGGTGCTCCTGCCTATTTTTTATTTCCATTATCATAGAATAATTTTCTCCATTATATCACCTTTAATCTGTGTATATCTTTGTTGGTGCAGTGTGTTTCTTGTATGCAACATATAAATGAGTCTTTGTTTTTAATCCATTCAACTAGTCTGTATCTTATTTGGAGAGTTTATTCCACTTACATTCAAGATTGTTATTGATGAGTGATGACTTGTTCTTGCCAATTTTTTCCACAAATACTCCTACTGGTATTTTTTGATCTCCTTTGTACTATTGTTAGGTTTTCTGCCTCCCATTATTTTATGATGCTGATTATCGTTCTCTGTTTCTGTGTTTAGTGCAGCTTTAAGTATCACTTGTAAGGCAACATGTTTTTAAATTTTTGTTTGTTTTGGAAAGTCTTTATTAATCTTCATTTATAAATGATAGCTGAGCTAAGTACAGTATTCTAGCCCTATGGTTTTGTTTTTCTTTAAGGATTTGGACTATGTCTCTCCTTTCTACCCTTTTCTGTAGGATTTTTGATGAGAAAACTGCTGTCAATCTGGAGCTCCTTTAAAGATAATCTGGCATTTCTGTTTTGTGCTTTTGTTTTTAATTTGACTGGCAGATTTAAGACAGTGAGAGAGAGACAGAGAGAAAGGTCTTCCCTCTGTTGGTTCACTCCTCAAATGGCTGCTTTAGCCAGCATGCTGTGACAATCCGAAGCCAGGAGCCACGTCCTTCCTCCTGGTCTCCCATTCGGGTACAGGGGCCCAAGCACCTGGGCCATCCTCCACTGTCTTCCCAGGCCACAGCAGAGAGATGGACTGAAAGAGGAGTGACTGGGACAACCAGCGCCCCAACTGGGACTAGAACCCAGAGTACTGGTGCCGTAGGCAAAGGATTAGCCTAGTGAGCCCTGGCACCAGCCTGTAATTGCAAGTTAAAAGTCACTAATCTGGCATTTTATATGCTTCCAGTGTGAAGATTGGTAAGTGCTCTTCTATTATTACACAGGGAAACAGCTTTATTTGACTCCTGTATTTGTATTTGTTCTAATAGACAGCCTAGTTATTGGCCTGTCACCTTGAACTTGTTTAGTCTTGGTTTTCAGCTTTTCTAAAGTAGGCCTGAATAAATGTAAGGTTTTCCATTAAGCATTATTAAATTTGAAGGTCTGGAACTCCAATATTTTATTCCCCTTAACATCAAACCAGGGCTATTTAACATACTTTTTGATATGATGGTCTAAAATTAGCATTAGGGGGGTCATCACTGTGGCATAGCCAGTAACTGCAGCCTGCAGTGCCAGCATCCCATATGGGTATTACCTTGAGTTCCAGCTGCTCCACTTCCAATCCAGCTCCCTGCTATGGCCTGGCAAAGCATTAGAAGATGGCCAAAGTCCTTGGGCCACTGCACCCGCATGGGAGACCCAGAAGAAGCTCCTGGCTACTGCCTTCAAATTGGCATAGCTTCAGCCATTTCAGCCAGCTGGGAGTAAACCAGCAGATGGGAGACTTTTCTCTCTATGCCTCTTCTTCTTTTGTATGCAACTCTGGCTTTCAAGTAAATTAATTGATTTTTAAAATCCTATAAAAATAAAATAAAATAAGGATTACTGCAGTGTGTGATTCTTAATTATAAAGTACAGCCTTTGAGTATTTCACTTACATGACTGTGATGATAATAATATATTAACAAGGTCTTACTTGGGTTAGAACTTAGATAGCCTCCAAACCAAATAATCTGAAATATATTTTTACACTCTCACCCCAGGATCAGCTACTCTCTGGTGAACCTCATGTAGTTTCACTCCATCAATGCTCAGTCTATTTCACCATCAAGGGCTTGTGGGGACTTTACATATCCAGCTCTCAAGTTTTCATCTGTTCAGTTACATTTATTCCAGTTTCTTCTTTGGAAAGTTCTTGCTGTCCTCAGATATGGTGATTACTGCATCTCAATAGCAGCAGATATTGACTGTAATTCAGCTCATTGTATTGTTGAAAGGTAATTTTTCCAAGCAAGAACACATACAGCTATAGTGACACTTGTCAAATTTTCTTTTCTTGGTGATCTCAATGTTTTATTGCCTGATATTCACCTGACATCTTCTCACAAGCTTTCAAACACTCCTCAATGCTTTTGCTGTGTTTTTTAGTGCCAAGAGATTTTAACTAGTTATTGAAAGTAAAATTACCTAATTGTATTTCTACATTCATGTTTTTGGCCCACTGAGAATATATCCTGATATTTCATATGACAAAAATGCATTTTAGTAACTCATTTTGATATAATTTCAAATTTTGGAAGTCTATCACATTTTCAGATTGATTTGAAAGGCAGAACAATAGGGATAGGGAGAGGTGGAGAGATTTTATTTCTACTTGCTCACTACCCAAATAGCTAAAACATCCATGTCTGGGCCAGGCTGAAGCCAGGAGCCAGACATTACATCCTGGTCTCCTACATGGGTGGCAGAGGCCAAGTAATTGGGTCACCTCCCACTGCTTTCTCAGGCACATTATCAAGACACTATATTGGAAGCAGAACAATCAGAACTTGGAGAGGCATTCCAGTGAAGAATACTGCTACCACAAACAGATGCTTAACCTGCTGTGGCACAATGCCAGACCTTCTTATAAAGTTAAGATTCAGTTATGTGGAAGCCAAAGTAAGAGAGAGCAAGCTATGACTTTTATTAGTTTTTCCTAAATAGTTGCTTATCACAGAATAATATAATACAAATATTTCTATTACTTATTTCTCTATTTTTACATTTTATATAACTCACAAAATAGTGATTGTATAAAAATTCACAGCAAGTTACCAAAGCATACAATTTCCAAAGCTGTTTTGTTACATTCAGTTTCCAAAGGATGCCCTCATCTCAATAGTTAAAATGCAGACATTATGTGGTATTTCATTACCTTTAGTAAAAACTATCCTTATTATTTTGTCTCCTCACAGTACTAACTCTGGTATCTACTTTATGCACAATCTGCTAGTACTAGAATGTCAGAAAAGATTAAGGCTGGAACAACAAGAGGCAGATATTGCCAAGAAGCAATGTCAGCCTTGGGTCACACTCTCACTTTAGTGTCATCTGTCTACACAGATGGGCAAGATGAGAGCTCAGGGGCCTCCATCCTGGTGTCTATAGATGCTCTCAGTTGGGCAAGAAGCAAATTTGTGGGGGTAAAGTGGAAACAGAGGCCATCCCTAAGGAACCCAAGTGGCTGTGCTGTGGTGTGGTTGGACCAGTGACACAAACAAAAGAGCCAGTGTGGGTGCTGATGCTGTGGCGTAGTGGGTAAGGCTCCTGCCTGCAGTGCTGGCATCCCATATGGGCACCGGTTTGAGTCCTGGATGCTCCACTTCCAATCCAGCTATCTTCTATGGCCTGGAAAACCAGTAGAAAATGCCCCAAGTCCTTGGACCCCTGAATCCATGTGGGAAAGCTCTGGAAGAAGCTTCTGGCTCCTGGCTTTGGAATGGCACAGCTCTGTCCATTGTGGCCAATTGGGGAGTAGAGGTAAACCCTGTTGATACACCCATACAGGCCCTAACTGTGGCCATTAACAAACTTCACACAAAGAAGTCTAATGACCCTCCAGTTTGTTGGGGATGTCAGAAAATAGGACACCTACAGTGAAACTGCCCAAATGCTGACACATGGGGCAAGCCCAAAACACTGTGTCCCAGATGTAAAAAACACTTCCATTGGACACCTAGAACAAGCCCGCATTCTACACCAAAAATTTCATATGTCAGCAAGAAACATAAAACTGCTTTTCCTAGAGCTAACAATGAGCCAATGCAAACATCTAGGCACTCTCGCAAGAATTGTGCACCCCTCGCCCTGTTAGGCTGACTGCAACAAGCAGGAGTGAACATGTGAGGCCTTGTTCCTAATAAGCTCTGGCAAGTGGACATCACGCACATTAACTCATTTGTTAAACTTAAGTTTGCCCATGTGGTGGTAGAAACTTATTCAAAGGCTGTCTTTGCAACAGCCCAATCTGGAGAAAAGGCTAGTAATGTGATAAAGGCGGTTAAATCAGCCATGCTGGTCCTTGGTGTCCCCTGGACCATAAAGACTGACAACAAGCCAGCATATACATCACAGGAATTTAATTCCTTCCTGAAATCCTGGAACATACAGTCTGCCACAGGTATACTATACAACCCATAGGGACAGGTAATCATTGAAAGAACTCATAGGACAATTAAAGATTTCTTACAAAGACAGAAAAACAATAATATGCCCCAGACCCACAGCTTGCTTTGACTGAGGTCCTTTTCACTATCAATTTTCTCACTTTTGATTCCCAAGTGATAAGCCCAGCTTATAAACACCAGGGATCCTTTCCATCCCAGACCCCAGCCACTATGGTTAGGTGGAAAGACCCCCTGACAGGAGAATGGAAAGGACCACACCCCCTGCTAACCAAGGGTTGAGGATATGCTTGTGTCTTTCCAGAGAATGTGGGACAGCCTATTTGAGTACCAGCCAGAAACATCAAGCCTGCAACTGACAGCCAACCAGAACCAGCTGAACAAGACTGAGAGTCTGCCTTGTTAGCAGACTCACCTGCCCTATCATCCTACCCTGAGAAATTGCCCATAGCCACATCTGTTACTGTTTTATACCCCACTAGCTCTGGTCAGCCACTCAAATGGCCCACAGCCTGTATGTGGTCATGCCATTCCTGATAACCATTGTTCCTCATTCCTGCCCCTATCTGAGCAAGCACTCCTGTGGTCTCTCATTTTGAGCACTGGTTAGTCAATGATGGGTAAGATCCCCTGGGGGACAACCTAAGACAGCCACAGCTGTGTATGGAGACCACATGGAAACAGGGTCAACAATGGTATGGCCAAGAATCATGTCTTCCGTTGCTCAAAAATAAACAAAAAGGGGGAAATGTGGTGGAATGAGAAGGTGAAAAAGTCATGCCAAGATGGCCACTGAGGTGAGAGGGTCATGCCAAGATGGCCACTGACAACAGAAACAGCCTAGCAAACAGGCCGTGGTTAGATGATTGCAGAAACTGCCTGGCAAGAGCCTGACTGGCAACAGGCCTTGATTAGATGATGGCAGAAACTGCCTGGCAACAGAGCCTGACTGGCAACAGGCTGTGATTGGATGGTTTTGGAAACTGCCTGGCAACAGGCTGTGATTGGTTAGGGCATAGACTGCCCCATGACTGGATTGGCTGCCTTGGCTATATAAGCAGCTGTAACAACTGAAATAAATGAGTCTGCAGGCTGCTTGCCTCAGGCCCGCTTTCACCCAACTCCCAAGGTCTGTGTGGTGACCCCACACCTCTTGCCCCCACCACACTCCTCCTTTCAGAAATGAATCCACAGCAACAGCAGATGGAAGACCTTTCTGTCTCTATGCCTTTCCTTCTCTCTGTGTGTAACTCTGACTTTAAAATAAATAAATCTTTACTTAGTATAGAGGTGACCTTCTGTATATAAAGTTAATTAAAAATGAATCTTAATGAAGAATGGGATGGGAGAGGGAGTAGGAGATGGGATGGGAGTGGTGGTGGGAATGTGGTTATTGAGGAAAGAACTGCTATATTCATAAAGCTACACCTATGAAATTTATATTCATTAAATAAAAGCTTTCTAAAAATTTTAAAAAAATAAATCAATAAGAAAAGAGAAGCCCAGAAATGCCTCCAGTATTTAAAACTCAAATAAAGTATATAATCCACAGATGAAAAAAATCACAAAGATTATAATTTATGTTGGACAGAATGAACATACAAAATAACAATTACATTTGTGGTAGATACATGGAGACCAGAATGTCTTCATGACACTAATATCTGAGGTGGAAATTACTGCCCTTTGAATGTAGGCTGGCTTTTGCCTACCAAGCCAACACAGCTTGGCATATTTAAAGCACTGAAAAAGCCATTAGTAACAAAGAATACTACCCTTTTTGGAAATATATTTAATTTGAATATTGTTCTCTGAGTAAATGACAATCATTTAATAGTCTATGTTATGATATCAAATTTTAATTTTGAATTTAAAATGTTAAGAAAAAAGGGAGAAACAATAACAATGGGGTTGGTAGTAACTTATTTTACATAATACTAATGATTCAAAAGCAACAAAAGAAAACTGCAGCAGGAATTGTATAAAATTAAAACTGTTTATACAATAAAAGGTACTATCAGAGTGGAAAGGGAACCCATTTAATGGGAAGAGTGTTTACAATTCACATTTCAGAAGAGATCATTATTGGAGATATGTTGCATATAAGAAAATCCTACAACTCAGAAACAAAAACATTTAGAGATGGACAATGGATTAAATAATTCTACAAAGTTATTCAAATTTCTGCTTAGCACATGAAAGAATTATCAGCATATTTTTTGCTTGCAAAATGCAAATGACAAATAATAAAATACCACTTTACACCCATTGAAATGTCCATTATGAACAAATAAGTGTTAGCAATGCTGGAGAAATTGAATCTCTAATATAGTCCAGTTGTGAATGCAAAATGATGAAAACAATATGTAAGAAAGTACTGAAACTTCCAAAAAACTAAATGTAAAATTTTCTTATGATCCAGGAATTCCACTACTGAGTATGCAACCAAAAGAAGTGAAAGTGGGTTTCCACTGTTGCGGAACATTTATATATGCATACTATTTAACTCTTTACTTAGTGTAAGTCTAATCTTATGAGTATAAAGTAAGTTAACTGAAAATGGATATTTGTAAAAAATAAGAATAGGAATAGGAGAGGGACATTGAAAAAGGGTGGTAGCATGGATGGGAAGGAGGGTAAGGTGGAAAGTATCACTATGTTCCTGAATGTGTGTCTATGAAATACATGAAATTTGTATACCTTAAATAAGATTTTAAAAAGAACAGATATTTGCACACACATGTTCAGAGCAACATTATTCACAATAAACAAAAGATAGAAGCAACTCAACTTTCCATGAAAAGATAAATTAAAAAAGAATGTGTGTTATATACATATTCATTAGTTTAATTTCTGGTGTTAATAATACATTATGACAGTCTGACCAAGTTATATATGGAAAGGTTTATTTCTGCTCACAGTTCTGGTTGAAGGATAGGGAGTAGTATCTGGTGATGGCCTTCTCACTGGTGAATTCTAAAAGAAGCACAAGGCTTCACATGGTAACAGACAGGGAACATACAGGTGTCTCTGGTCTCATCCTGTATTCTCTAAAAGCCATGTAATGAGGGTTCCACTCTGATGATCTCTAATCCTAATCCCATCCCAAAGGTCCCACCTCTAATCACCACAGATTAATTTTCCTGCCTTAATGCCTCACAAAGGGAGATTAACACCAAAGTTATGTTCAACTGAGAGCAACATACAATGAAATATATTTGGAATAGAAGAATTATCTTATAAGTTTTACATGTACCAGGACAAGGGATGAAACGTGAAGACATAATACTGCTAGAAGTGACCAGTAGTAATAGTACAATTATTGTATGACTCCACTTATATGAGGTCTCTAGAGTAGACAAATTCAAGAAAGAGAGTAGAGAAGTGATCACAGGGTCTGTAATGGAGGGAAAGATGGAATTAGCTTTTGATGCATTCAAAGTTTTACTTGTGGGGAATTAAAAATATCTGAGATGGTATGTGATGGTTGCTGTGTAGTGCAAAAATATTTAATGCTATTAAAATATACACTGAAAATATCCCATGTTCCATAATGTATTTTATTACAATAAAATGTTTCCTCCCAACTATGAACCATAGTCTTAGTTCATAATCATTGCAATGATTGATTCATAAGCCTATTTTTCATTACTAATTTTTAAGATTGTGAAATAGCAGAATATACCAATTAAATGAGTTTGAAATAATGGCAAGTAATTTTGGGGCTACAAACATGCAATTTATTATTAGTACAAACTACATATAGGATCATAGAAATATATATATATATATATATTTATGCAACATTTATTTTAAAATTATTTACTTGCAGCTGGTTTTGTGGCACAGTGGGCTAAAATCCTGGACTACAGCACTGGCATCCCATATGGGTGCCAGCCTGAGTCCCAGCTGCTCCACTTTTGATCCAACTCCCTGCTAAAGTGCCTGGTAAAGCAGCAGGGGATGGCCAAGTCCTTGGGCCCCTGCACCTATGTGGGGGACCTGGAAAAAGCTCCTGACACCTGGCTTCAGATCATCTCAGCTCTGGCAGTTCCAGCCATTTGGGAACTGAACAAGTGGATGGAAGACCTCTCTATCTCTTTGTCTCTACCTCTCTCTGTACTTTTGTCTTTCAAATAAATAAAATAAATCTTAAAAATTATTTATGTATGTACTTATATTTGCCATTTTGCAGTGTTTCAAGACATATTTAATCTAGTACTTTACAAATTTTTACAAAAAATAATGACAATATTAACAGTTTCATTTATTTTCAAAATGCAATAAGTTCTGTTATAATAAAATGAAATAATACATCCAATATAAATGTAAACCAATAGGTGTCCTTCTTGCAGAGATAATTTAAGGAGACGCATAATGACCATTGCTGGGCATATGAAAAATATTGCTTAGACCAACGTTCACAGTATATGAGGATGCATTTCATGTGAAAATACCAGTGTTGCTCCAAAGATTAAGCTTGTGACATTGACTAGATTCACTTTCAATAATGAAATCTATTGATCACCACTCCATGAAAGGCCAAGGCAATATCAAGGTAAAGCTCAGAGTTTGGAGAGCAGCCCCCATCTCCCATGTTGGTGGCTGGGACCCAACTACCTGAGCCATTACCTGTTGCACCCCAAGATGTACATTAGCATATATCTGGAGTTGGAAGCCAAATCAGAGTTTGCTCCAGATACTGATATGAGAGATGTGGGCATTCCAAGCTGTATTTTTTTTTCCAAGCTGTATTTTAACTCCTGTGCCAAACATGTATCCCAGAATTTTTTTAAAAAACAAATAATATTCTTGATACAAGTGTAATTATTAAGCTATTTTGCTACCTACTACCAATCATATAATAACTTTTAAAGATATATTTCTATGAACAGGGGTGGGGGAGAAGAGGGGAGAGAGAAAGGGGAGGGAGAGAGACAGAGAGAAATGAAGACACTGATTTTCCATCCACTGATTCACTCCACAAATGCCCCCAACTGCCAGAGCTAAGCCAACCCAAAGCCAGGAGCCAAGATTCCATCTTGGTCTCCCATGTGAGTGGCAGGAACCCAAGCACAGAAGGCATCATCCACTGCCTCCCAAGTATATGATCAGAGAGCTGGATAGCAAATGTGGTAGCCAGAACTTGAAATGCATGCTGATAAGGGATGCAGGGCTTGTGAAAGGTGTCTTAGATTGCTTTCCACCACAGTAACTCCCTGAACACGATAATTTAAAAACTACACTAAAGCTGTTCATTCAAGGTAAATATGGCATTTTAAAAAGAGAAAATAGTAAGTGTCCTTTGAAGGAACATGTGTTATGAAGAGAACAAGTTTTAAAAATAGCTGCTTCAAATATTTCTTTCATATGTGATGTGTCAATCTGACAGATACTGACGTGAGCAGCTCAGACCAAGATAGGACATTTTGCTCACTTATGGGGAAAAAGGTCACCTCCTTCTAGGTCAATCTCTGTTTCAGAGTCATCTAGAGGTCTTACCCTTCCTGAGAAACAGGATGATGGAGTGGTGCTAAGTTGTATACAGGTTCAAAATTGGAGGAAAAGCACACTTGTTTCAGATTTAATTACTGATGGGGTAAAGCATTGTAGGGCCTCTATAACAGTTCCAACTTCTTCCTTTGCTCTATGCTACTTCCTCTCCCATCTAGTTATAGGACTTGATCTCTAACAATAATTTTGCCCCCCAATTCAGCAACATCTGCTTTCTGGGACCCTAAACTGGAATGTGTCTCACTTAGTAAAACTCTACATACACGGACATAACAACTGAGAAACAGAATTTTTAAACCTATTTAAAAGTCTTCCATCTGAGGAGTTTTAATTATTTTGAAGCAATTTCCTAAAAAGGCAAATATTAACATTTGATGCAATATATTTATCAAAATTATGAAAGAACAAAGTTAACATCTCAAATTTCAGCAAAAATCTTTGGCTAATTAATGTACTTTTGCTTCTAAGTCAGGGAGAGAGGGACACACAGATATACAGAGACCTGCTATCTGTCTATTCACTCCACAAATGCCCACAATAGCCAAGGCTGGGCTAAAGTCTGATGCCTGGAAGTCAACTGGGACTTCCATGTAGATAGAAGAATGTCAAGCACTTCAGTCATCATCTGTTGCCTTCCGTGGTCTGTATTAATATAAAGATGGAATCATAAATTAATATAGGATTCAAACCTACACTCCCCAATCTGGGAAGCAGGTAACCCCAAAACCATCTTAACTATGCAAAATGCCCACCCTAGATAAAAAGTATTAAAATCTGGGTCCCCTGTCTCTGTTCTTTTTGCATATTTTTCTTGACTCTGGTCCTATGTACTCTCTAACTCCTGAATGCTTTCTTCCACTGTTACCACATCTACTGGCTTTTAGCACAGCTGGTAGGAGGAGGGGACTAAAATCTTATTAATGTACTAAAATGTCTTTTCTGTTTTTTGCCAAGAAAGATATTTCTCATATGGAAAACCCTACAGTATTAGTAACTGAACAATAGCTCTTCCTTTATATACACTGCATGTATGCATTAGAATAATAATGTGAAAACAAAAAGACAGAAGTAGCTGTCTAACCTGAATAGACCTCAGACTGATCAAAGATGCCAGGACAAAAAAAATCCCACTTTTGTGATAGGAGTCAAGGCTAGTTGAGAGATTCGTATTACCTATATGAATATAAGAGTGGAATGCAGACTATGACTGCATTTTAGATGTATTGAGCTTTTGTATAACCACAAAGAAACATTCAACATATAGTTATACTTGTGATCTAAAGGCTGGGAAGAAAGAGGAGTGTCAGAACACAGAGGGCAAAATCTGCTCAGAATTGGAGTGGGATGAATGGGGAACCAAAGGAACACTCTAATACACTATATTAAGGATAAAAAAGCAGGGGCCAGTTGGCGCCGTGGCACAGTAGGTTAATTCTCCATTTGCTCTTTTTTTTAACAGGCAGAGTTAGACAGTGAGAGAGAGAAACTTTAATATTTTTTAAGAACTTGACCAGAAGCTTGTCATCTACCTGCTGGATTTTGCCACAAACAAGGCACAGAGGTGAATATAAGAGTTTCATGGAGCTTCTGCTGCTACTTCTTCTCCTGACCTATTGAGAATGGGCATGGATGCTGTGATACAGTTGAAGAGAACTTCAGTGGGAATGTAATGGGGATGATGATTCTTGGTTCACAGTCATTACTTATTTTCTCTATGGATAGGGTATGAAATGTACTACTCAAATTCTTGTATCATCTTAGATGCTGCAACTGCCTATCAGTTACTTTATTCTGCAAATTAAGAGACATAAGCTTTGAGATTTCCACCTTAAGTACCTCAACTACAGACCAAAGAAGCAAATTTTGTGTGCCCTAAATGCTTAGGTCTTAGGGTCACACCAATTTAAATAGAAAATGGATTGCAGAGATAAAAAATATAGAATGCCATCATGAAGTAGTAGGTCCTAATATTGCGCACAAGAATTGTTGTTCCTGTAATAGTGATCACTTGTCAGCAGCACATTCTACAATTTCAGACATGGATTCCATAGCAATCTGCATTGAACAGAGAAAGTGGAAAGGCCACACTCAATTGTTGACTGATCATTTTGCAACTCACTTCCTCTCCTGTATTATAATCACACCTTCCATGTAATGACTGGAGTTCTTAATTTTGGGTACCTAGTCAATAAGAGGAATTCTAACAATTAATTTGTACTGAATGCAGAAGAATGGATGACATAGCCATATAGCAAAAAATAAAGAGCACAATGACAAGAGATAGAATTCACTAATTAAGGATTCCCTTAGGATTAAGGGATTACTAATTACTAATGAAGATACATCGTTATGCACCTCAGGTGTCTGAACTTGTTGAGCTCTCTATTCCTTAAATACATTCTTTAGAAACACAGATGAGATTAACATCACCTTCACCAACAATCTACTGAAGACCTGCCCACTGCATTAACCATCATTATTATTAATTGTTTACATGATGCAGATATTTTCATGCATTTACAGCCATATCCATCTATCCATATCTATCTATCTATATAATGTTATACAGAAAGGAAGTCACATTTTATGTAGCCTGGAATTTGAAATATTAGTGTGTTAGCATCACACAAAAGAAGTGAAATAATTAAATATACACATTTCAAAATTATTAAGAATCATAAATTTCTTAAAATGTGTATTATATATGAGTATAATTAACTTGCCATATTATTCATCCATTGAAAGTGTAATGTTCTGGGGATTTTAAAAATGTGCAACCATAATGAATGCCATGTTTAGAACATTTTTACTATCTCAAAAAGAAATTCAGTGCCCTGACTCATGGCCGTGGCAGGGAGATGGCAACAGTTGGCCAGTGGCTCTTCTGTACACATGTGATCCAGAGATTCTAGCAGAAGAAAAAATCCAAGGTCCTCACCTTCTTTGAGTCTGCCTGCAAGAATTGACAAGGAGCTGGGCACCCACTTGAGACTGTGAGTGAGGCACTCCCAGCCTCCTAACATACCACAGGCTCTGGGGCTCAAGCCACTTAGGCTGAGCTCCAACAGACAGTGGACTCAGGGAAAAGTTTGCCTCTCTGTGGACTGGACAGGTCGGGGGGTGGAGTGGACTCGCTGCACCCTGCAACTACAGGATCCTTGTGTGCTGAGGCTGTGAGGACACTCTGGCTCCATGAGAGGGTACAGCATGTATCTGGGCCTCTGAGAAATCACTGTGTGTGGCTCCACACACTCAGACCTACGTGGTGACCTGGGGCAGGTCACTGCAGTGGGACCTGTGCTTGGAGTGAGGGCTGTGCAGATCATTTCTGTGGTTCATACATGGGTGCAGATGAGTGTTGTGCCCACTGGGGGCTAACACCTGAGCATTGATCAACTTGGAGGAGAACAGATGAGGCTGTGATCACACCAAAACAGGTGACCATTCACTCCCTTCTATTAACAAGAGGAAATCTACCTCACCCAAGATGGAACTTACCCTGGATATTCGCACCATGCTAGGGCACTGACTATAGCTCTCTGGTCACACTCAGCACACACCTCTGGGCATTCACTGAAAGTGCAAGCATTCCATTAAGCCATAAAGCATTCTTCAAAGATAAAACCCATCAGAGGAAAAAACCAAGTATAGCCACAAATGCCTAAAAATATATGCAGAAATTCAATTCAAGAAACAAGAATAAGGAACACAGCATGACACTCCCAACAAAAAGAATAAAACAACACATCAATATTTTTTTGAGGTCACACTGTTTTTATTTTCTTCCTCAATGAAAATAATTTTTGATACTTTAATGTTTACATTAAATTTATAGAGTATCTGCAACATATGTATTAAAATGTAAAAATGAAGATCTTGATGAGATACTGGAAAAGGGATTCAAATGTTGGGGCTAGTGGCCCTGGCCCGACATGAGATGCAGCAGGCTGAGGCTGTCCCTTATCTAATCCTGTTTCCTGTGCTTATTGTTCTAAAGGTTCAAGACACATTCCTGAAGGCAGGATATGACTTTTGATGAAGGTGTATGATGGTCTTTGCTCTATCAGCAGAGCTTGTACCCTGATCTTTGCTACCTTGTAAACTTGTTTCGTTCCTGTGCTATGCATGATTGCACAAAATGAATGTTATCTGTATGGGGCCTGGGGTATATATCCTTGTGTTTCTTGGTGCTTGCAGCTGGAGACTGAAGTGTTTCCCCAGGGAGACTGCCTCCAATGCCTCATCGCCGGCCCCCCTACATTGGCCTGGAAAGTGATGAGGCAATAAACATGGCGATGAATTGACTGAGTGCTTCATGTCTCTGTGTGGTTTGTCAGGTGGCCTCTGACATTCAAATATTAATCATAGGATTACTCAAAAGCAATCAGAAGCAAATCCATGAATTAAAGAAGCCATACATTAAATGAAAGAAAAATTTCCCCATGAATTTGGGATTTTAAAAGAATAATCAAAATGAAATATTAGAAATGAAAAATTCAATAGATCAAATAAAAATCCAGTGGAAACACTTAATAACAGAATTATAAGGCAGAAGAAAGAATATCAAGCTAGAACACAAATCTTAAAAGAAGAATGAGAAGGAGAAGGAGAAGGACAAATAGAAAATGTCATGCCAAAAGAAGAAGGAATTAGAAAACTTAAGAATAGTGTTGGAGATTTATGTGATACTATTAAACAACCCAACATATAGTTCTTAGGAGTTCCTGAATGTGTGGAAACAGAGAATGACTATAAGGCATATTTAGTGTAATATTTACAGAAAATTTCCACAATTTGGAAAAAGAATTGGATCTTCAAATAGAGGAAGCACATAAAACTTCAGACACGACTAGAAAAGATCTTCACCATGACATATTGTGGTTAAACTCTCCACAGTAAAACATAAAGAAAAGATTCAAAATGTGCATGAGATAAATGACAGATTACTTTCAGGGGATCTCCAATTAGACTTATAACTGACTTCTTATCAGAAACCCTACTGGATAAGAGATTCTAAGCTTTAAGGAAAAAAACCCTGAAACCTGGAATACTGTACCTTGAAAAGATCTCTTTTATGAATGAAGGTGAAGTAAAGACCTTGTCTATTAAATAGAAATTGAAAAAAAACTGACACTACTTGTCCAGCTTTATAAAGGATGCTTAAGGATGTGCTGCACACAGAAATACAGAAACAGGGTCATCAATATGATAAGAAAGTGAAGACATAAAATCTAATAAAAGTACAAAGGAAATCCAAAATAATCAATAGGAATATTTATGGAAAAATGGCAGGGTTCATTTGTTATTTATCAATAGTCATCTTGTATGTAAATGGCCTCAGCCCTCCAGTTAAAAGATATGGACTGGTTGGATGGATTGAAAAACAAGACCCATCTATTTGCTGCATACAAGAAACACATCTTACCAACAAAGATAGTTGTGGACTGAAACAGAAAGGATGGAAAAAGTTATTCTATACTAATGGAAACCAAAAAAGAGCTGGTGTAGCTCTCCTAATATCAGACAAAATAGAGTTTAACACAAAACCTGTAAAAAGAGACAGAGAAGGGTATGTGTAATAAGAGATCAATTAAACAGGGAGATGTCATAATAATAAGTGAATATGCACCCAATTACAGGGCATCTGGATATTTAAACGAAATGTTAAGGGATAGAGATTTAGATTCCAATTCAATAGTAATGAGGGGCATCAACACTCCACTTTTAGAAATGGACAAATCACCAGACAAAAAATCAGCAAGGATACAACAAAAATTATCAATATTGTAGACCAAATGGACCTAAAAGATACCTACAGAGCTTTTCATCTCACAGTAGCAGAACACACATTCTTCTCACCAGTGTATGGAACTTTCTCTAGCATAGACCATAGGCTACACAGTACTGCAAGTCTCAGCAAATTAAAAAAACATTGAAATCCTACCATGCATCTTCCCTGGCCACAGTGGAATAAACCTGGAAATCAACAATTCAAGAATCTCTAGCACATATGCAGACAAATGGAGACTGAACAACATGCTTCTGAATGAACAGTAGATCATAGAAGGAATCAAAATATTTCTAGAAAGAAACAAGCAGTACAATACATCATATAAAAACTTACAAGATACCATAAAGGAAGTGCTGAGAGGGACATTTATAGCAATGGGTACCTATATAAGAAATTGATACACCAAATAAGTGAGCTGCAATGCATCTCAAAGACCTAGGGAAAAAAATGAACCAAAACCCAAATTAGTAGAAAGGAAAAATACTTAGTATTAGAGAAGAAATGCACAAAGTTGAAACAAAAATACAAAATAGCAGTGAAATGAGGAGCTGATTTTTTGAAAAAATACATAGAATTGATATACCATTGGCTCAACTAAGAATAATGAAGGAAAATATCCACATCAATAAAATCAGAAATGAAAAAGAAAATGTAAAAATAGATACCATAGAAATAAAAATAATTATCAGGAAATACTACAAAGAGCTATATGCCAATAAATTGGGAAACCATGAAGAAATGTATAGATATCTGTACACATACAATCTAAGAAAATTGAGGATAAAGACAGAAAATCTAGCAGACCAATAACCAAGACAGAAACTGAATATGTAATTAAATTATTCCAATAAAGAAAATCCCAGGACTGGATGGTTTCACTACTCAATTCTACAAGACATTTAAAGAAGAATTAATTAAGAAGACTCCATTCTTCTTAAGCTATTCAGAGCAACTGAAAGAGAGGCAAACCTCCCAAACTCCTATGAAGCCAGCATAATCTTAATTCTTAAACCAGCAAAAGAAACAACAGAGAAGTAAACCTATAGGCCAATACCCCTGCTGAACTTAGATGCAAAAATCCCCAACAAGATATTAGCTAATTGAACAACAAATCATAAAGCTCATTCATCCAGACCTACTGGGGTTTACCTCTTATATGTAGGACTGTTTCAACATTCCCAAATAAATAAATGTGATACATCACATTAACAAACTAAAAAACAAAAACCATATGGTTATGTCAATGGATGAAGAGAAAGCATTATAAATACAAAATCCATTCCTGATTAAAACTTTAAAAAATTGTATATATAAGGAACATTCTTCAACACAATCAAGGCAATTTGTGAAAAACCCACAAACAGCATCCTACTGAATGGGGAAATGCTATAAGCATTCCCCCTAAGATCCAGAACCATATAAAGATGGCCACTCTCACCATTGTTACTTAATATAGTCCTGGAAGTTACAGTCAGAACTATTAGGCAAGAAAAAGAAATCAAAGAGGTACAAATTGGAAAGGAAGAAGTTAAACTATCCCTATATGCAGATAACATGATTCTATACATAGGAGATCCCCCCCCAAAAAAAAAACTCCACTGAGAGACTAATGGAGCTCATAAAAGTGTTTGATAAAGTGGCAAAATATAAAGTTAGCACATGAAAATCAATAGCCTTTGTATACACAGAAAATGACATGACTCATGAAGAAAGTTTAAGATAAATCCATTCACAATAGTTACAAAAAAATCATACTTTCAAATCAATTTAACGAAGAATGTCAAATTCTCCATGACAAAAATAATAAAGCATTAGGGAAAAATCTTAAAGAAGAAGATATTAAAAAATTGAAAAATCTTCCATTTTCATGCATTGGAAGAATCAATATTATCAAAATGTCCATAATACCAAAATCAATTTACAGATTCAACATGATCCCAATCAAAATACCAAGAACAGGTTGGCGCCGTGACTTAACAGGCTAATCCTCCACCTTGTGGCACCGGCACACTGGGTTCTAGTCCCGGTCAGGGTGCCAGATTCTATCCCGGTTGCCCCTCTTCCAGACCAGCTCTCTGCTATGGCCCGGGAAGGCAGTGAAGGATGGCCCAAATCCTTGGGCCCTGCACCCACATGGGAGACCAGATGAAGTACCTGGCTCCTGGCTTCGGATCAGGGAGATGCGCCAGCCACATCAGCCATTGGAGGGTGAACCAACAGCAAAAAGGAAGACCTCTCTCTCTCTCTCTCTCTCTCTCTCTCTCTCTCACTATCCACTCTGCCAGTCAAAAAAAATACCAAGAACATTCTTCTCAGATCTAGACTAATGATTCTAAAATTCATGTGGAAACAAAAATGATCCCAAATACCTAAAGCAAACTTATACAACAAAAACAAAGCCAGAGGCACCAAAATACCATATTTCAAGACACTACAGGGTAGTAATTATTAAAACAGCATAGTACTGGCACAAACTTAGATGTGAAGACCAATGGAACAGAATGGAACTCCAGAAATCAATCCACACATCTACAATCAACTTATTTTTGACAAAGGAGCTAAAATATATCCCTGGAGAAAGACAGTCCCTTCAACAAATTGTGCTGGGAAGTTTGGATTTCCACTTGCAGACATATGAAACAAGACCTCTACCTTACACAAAAATATACTAAAAATTGATCAAATACCTAAATCTATGACCTGATACCATCCAGTTACTAGAGAACAAAAGGGAAACACTGCAAGACATGGGCATAGGCACAGACTTCTTGGAAAAGAACCCAGAAGCACAATCAAAGCCAAAATTGACAAATGGGATTACATCATGCTGGGAAGCTTCAGCACTGCAAAAGAGACTCTCAGAAAAGTGAAGAGACAACCAACTGAATGGGAGGAAATATTTGCAAACTAAGCTACTGAATATTCAATAACAAAACAATATAGTTGAGAAGTGGGAAAAGGACTTGAATAGGCATTTTTCAAGAGAGGAAATTTAAATGGCCAATGGACACTTGAAAAAATGCTTAGGAAATGCCATCAGGGAAATGCAAATCAAAACCACAATGAGGTTTCACTTTATCCCAATTAGAACAGCTCTCATACAGAAATCTAGAAAGAACAAATGCTGGTGAGGATGTGGGGGAAAAAGTTACCCTAATCCAATGTAAACTGGTTAGAGCCATTGTGGAAGACATTATGGGGATATAGCAGAAATCTGAAAATAAATTTATCATATAAAATAGTAATTTCATTCTTGGGAATTTACCCAAATAAAATGAAATCAGCATATGAAAGAGTTATCTGTACCCCCATGTTCATTGCAGCTGAATTCACAATAGCTAAGATATGGCATTGACCCAGATGTCCATCAACTGATGACATGATAAAGAAATTATGGTATTTACACACTATGAATCACTACTCAGCTATAAAAAAATTGAAATCCTGTACTTTTTGACAAAATGGATTCATCTGAACATCATTATACTTAGTGAAATAAGCTCATCCCAAAAAGATAGATATCATGTGCTTTTCCCAACCTGAGATAACTAATAAAGTGCCCAAAATGTAATGTGTTGGAGTGAAATGGACATTTTGGGACTTGATGATTGTTTACAGTTCTTGTCTCAATTGTTGAGGAACAGTGCTTTTTATATATATATATATATACTGTTTCTTGAACTCTTAGTGTAGGGTTAACTACACAATCAGGAATTAAACTGAATATAGATCTTTGTAAAAATTAAGAGTGAGAATATGAGAGGGAGAAAGAAGAAGGGTTGAAGCATGGGTTGGAGAGAGAGTAGGGTGGGAAGTATCACTATGCTCCTAAATTTCCACATATGAAAATACATGGAATTGTGTAACTTAAATATAATTTTTAAAACATCTTTAAAACATGGAAATTATACCTTTTGTGTAAAAAATGTTGCCTATTTTGTTAAAGTGCAACCACCCCCCAAAATTTAGTATATTTTAACTCTTTCTTAACAGTCCCTCCAATCCACAGCAATCAGAAATCTATTTTGTGAAATCTGCCTGCTATAAACATTACATGCAATTGATGATGGTATCTAAGCATTCTTATGCACAATGTAGATCCCCCTTCAACAAATGAGGTCAAGATCCCACCTCTCAGTTGCACTCAATATAACATATGACCAGAAGCAGGTACCTGGGGAAGGAGGAAAATGAGTGTGTCTTGTCACACTCAGAATACTCACCAGCCAACTGCTAGGAGAGGAAGCATCATGCTCTTGACTCCCTGTGTCTGAAACAGAGTTCCCATTTCACTGACAGGAGGAGGAGAGAACATCTGGATTCAAATACCACTGGATCTCCATGCTCTTCCTGATTCTTAGAATATCTTCCTCAGTAACTATTTTTTTTTTACTTGTTGGATGACCTTCAGACTGTTTACAGAACATTTAAATGGTTGGCTTTTTGTTTTTCTTTTAAATAATTTGCTACAATGGGGGTCTGTCATGCCAGAATTTTATCTAGGAACCATTCAATTTTTTTCAAGAATATTTATATATCTTTTTAATTAGATTAGCTTTACAAGCACCCTGAGAGCTGTTTTATAATGAAACACTGCTTTCCAAATTATGACTTTATAGTCTTGTCTATATAGGAATCCTGAAATTCTTTGCCTACTATTGATAAAGTTCTGTTTTACAACTGTTTAATGTGTTGAATAAAAATAAGCACTGTGAAGAATTATCTTTAATGAGAAATAAACACATATAGGCCACAAACCATTTTCAATTTAGTTTTAAATATAGTCCTGCTTGGTGACAAGTTAACAGTCCCAATAACATCAAATAGTTTCAGCGAATATTAAAAAAAATGGATATCCTGATTTCTTGATATTTGCACACTGATCTCCAAGAAAGTATTTAAACTTTTGGAAAAATATACAACTTAAGACCTGTCTACCAAGCACAAACAATGGATAGTTGTATCTGATAATTGTACAACTGCAAAGCTACACACATTTGAACAGGAGCTCCCAAATTAAAAGCTTATGCTATACATCTTAACAGATTTCAGTCTACTTAAAACAATTTCTACTAACCCTAAAAATTACAATGCTTTTGAGTTTTGGCAAAACGCAGTGCACTGCACTATAGACCAAATGTCAAGGATAACTTGTCCTCCCAGGTCGGGCTGGCAGAGAGGCACTTTCTATAGAGATGTTATGTTATCAGCTGGAGGAGGAAGTGGACAATGCTGAACATGAGCAAGGAAAAACAATAAACTACCACTTTTTTCCTGCAGATTCTCCTAAGTGAGAACATGATATCAAATATTAATCATTCTAAATTCATACCATCGGTTTCACTAAATAAATTTTTCATATATACATGAACAATAGTAATCTTTTAATAAAAATCACTGAGCTTTCCATAGAAAAGGTCTCTAATTGCATACAAACTATACAGATGCTAAAACTGTTGTAAATTGAAATATATAGAGGGGCCAGCACTGTGGCATAGCAGGTAAAGCCGCTGCCTGCAGTGCCAGCATCCTATATGGGTCCCAGGTGCTCCACTTCCAATGCAGCTATTTGCTATGGCCTGGGCAAGCTGTAAAAGATAGCCCAAGTCCTTGGATCCCTACAGCCTTGTGGGAGAACTGGAGGAGGCTTCTGGCTCCTAGCTTCAGATCATCTCAGCCAATTGGGGAGTAAACCAGCAGATGTAAGACCTCTCTCTCTCTGCCTCTCCTTCTCTCTGTGTGTAACTTTGACTTTCAAATAAATAAAACAAATCTTTTAAAAAAGAAATATATAGAAATGTTTCTGTATACTTAGCTTTTGGCAAAGAAGATTGAAGAAGGGAGTTGAAAAAAATTGGTAAGGGCTCTTTGCTAAAGAGCTTAGGAGAGTGAAATCTAAGATGTCTATCTCAACTCATTCTTTAAGTAACAGAAGTCTGAGAGGCCTTGTGTGATTATGTAATGCTCCTTCTTTTTCTAAAATATAAAAAATAAAATGCACAAAAACTAAAAATAAATTTATCTGGTTTTGCGCTTGTTTGTTTTTCTAAACTAAGCATACATCTTTCAGTTCTGACAAGAAGGCTGGCGTCACATTTGGGGAATGTCTCAAGAGCTGTCTGGAGACTCACTGAACATTGTCTGTAAAAACGCATTTCCTTCTCAATGCAAATATAATAGCCCCCTGAAGTTCTTCAAAAGAAACAGAGTTCTGATCTGAAAATCAGATGGATGATAGTATTAGGAAGAAAACAAGAAATTTGAAAGTACACTCAATTTGAGAAGCAAAAGGGAAAACCTTAGAAATGGGAAATTATCATCTACCTCTGTAGGAAACACCTGAATGCAGAAGAAAGCCCTTTATCTTAAGAACTCGATACTGAGGATAATCTCAAGTTCACTTAGTGCCAGTCACTTTAGTTTTGTTAAAAAAAACAACTAAAAAGTAAATCCTTCTTACAGTGTATTTTTCCTTATAAAACATGAACTGAAGTTACTGGTAATAAATGGTGATTGTTTCACTGTTAGGTTTCATTATTAACAATGTCAAAAACATGACAGGAACAATCTTTAAGAATCCAAATTAGAGGCCGGCGCTGCGGCTCTCTAGGCTAATCCTCTGCCTTGCGGCGCCGGCACACCGGGTTCTAGTCCCAGTCAGGGCACCGATCCTGTCCCAGTTGCCCCTCTTCCAGTCCAGCTCTCTGCTGTGGCCAGGGAGTGCAGTGGAGGATGGCCCAAGTCCTTGGGCCCTGCACCCCATGGGAGACCAGGAGAAGCACCTGGCTCCTGCCATCGGCTCAGCATGGTGCGCCAGCCGCAGTGCACTACCACGGCGGCCATTGGAGGGTGAACCAACAGCAAAAGGAAGACCTTTTTCTCTGTCTCTCTCTCACTGTCCACTCTGCCTGTCAAAAAAAAAAAAGAATCCAAATTAGAGCAAAATAGGACTACAAAAGAATCTGATGTTTCCATTGGTAAAGCACTCCTTTTCTTATTTTAATTGAAAAGAAAATGAATTAACCATCAGCCACTGGCAACAATCATTTTGAGAGGTCTTTCAGGGCAAAAATTTAATAGTACAAAGAAGTTTACAAAAATAGATTAAGAAATAATACTGTAACTTTTTTTCTCCATTCAGTTTTGATAAATTGTACCTAATCATACAAAAATTACCCCAAATTCAAACTTGATATAAAAAAGGAAGAGATGAAATGAGCTCAGCGAGATGACAGATCAGACAACATATAGGGATGAAAAAATTCTACACAGGGCACATATTTCATGTCCAGATGTAAAAATCATTTTCCACTGACAGCTTACCTCCCTCCAATAAGCAATCACAGATTCTGAGTGGATCATGCAGTACAAAGCCACAGCAGTGAAATCTTCTTGTTTGATGCAACACAAAACAATTGCATCTTTTCCTGTTGAAAATGCCTACTGGTTGTCTATTTTTCTTTATCCCATTTATTTGTATTCACAAGTTAACAAACAGTGTCAACAATTATTGTAGTGAACTGAGGGTACTGCTGGATGAGAGGCTCTATAAGACATATTTACTGATTGACTCAGAAGATTTATTGCATTCAACCCTCACTCCTTTTTCACCTGTTAGATATTTTACTTTAGCTCCTGCTCTCTCATCTGCATCAAAATACCCAATAGGTATTGTGCACCTCGCAGCATATGCTGGTTGTACTTCATGAGGGTTGTGACAGTCAGACCAGAAGAACAGCAGTCTATGAAATTTGAGTTCAATGTCAGCAATTGTCAATGTTTACTTCTGGAAAAATTTGAAGTACACCTGCACTTACCTTGGCACCCCAGTCTTTATTAAGATAATATATTCAAGTCACACATCTCCCATCTCCATTTGGATTATCAACATACTGCACATAACCTGTTCCACTGCCTGGATAACAAGCATGGGTTTTGTCCTGCCAATGATTTTGTAGTTGCCCAGCTTCTCATTACAGTGGTGGATCAGGTCGTCCATGCTGCTCATCAGCAGCCCAGTGGTTTCACAGTTGGGCTCCTTGCCCTTGATCCAGGTGATCTTATCCCTTCTGATGTCCTTGCATGATTCACTGTTTGGGCCACCCAGCAGGCCGTCCATGAGCCTGCCTCTGTAGTGCAGGCTGCACACTCCATCGCCAATCTGCTGCCCAGTCTCCTTGCCCAAGAAGTCGTCCACTACACAGATGTCCTGCTTGTTCATGCAAGGCAGTGTCGGAAGCGGCTTCCTCCACCCTTTGGGTTGCAGACCACAGCTATGGCTCAGTCCATAGCCTGGTCTGTTGCTTGGCGGGTATAGGTTTGCCTTCTCCAGGTACAGCAATGGCGGATCAGAGGCTCCTCCTTCCCTGGCTCCGCTTTGGCCATCTCTGGGCCCTGGAGGCTGGGGTGCGAGGCTACTGCAGGGTGGGCCACGGACTTGGACTTTGCCTTGGCTGCATTTCCGGTGGCCTGCCTGAAGCCTTGGCAGCAGCTGAGGTGCTGTAAGGATGCGCAGCTCCTGGCCTCCTGGGCTCCCGTTCCACGGGCCCTGGGCCATGGTGTAGGGGAAAGGTGGGATGCTGCTGCGGGCCTGGCACATGAGCTCCTGCTTCCTCCAGTCCGGGCGCTGGTTCTATGGCAGCACAGCAGGTTCTCCATCTTCCCACAGGGCTCTCAGTACCACCGGTCCCCTTGCTCCGGCCCCTCCTTCCAGGCCCGCCGAGGTCATTGCCCATGGTGGAGGCAGCGGTGATCGAGTAGGAGAGGTGGGGGACAGACTGCCTAGTCCAGGGCCTTGGAGCAGGGAGAGCAGCAAGGAATGTTTCTGCGCCATAGCACCTGCCCCCTTCTACTCAAGCAGGCCGGCGCCAACACCCTCGGCCAGGCCACTTTCTCCTCCTTAGGGAAGGCCCCGCAGTGCCAGCGGCTGCTTCAGCGCCTCATTGTGCAAGGGTTGAGGGTGTATGACCTGCGTGGGGACTGAAGGACCCTAATCCCCGCTGGGTCCTTTAGATCGCGACCCCAGACTCAAAAATCCTCAGACCAGACGATGCAAATGCAAGAGGCAGCTTTATTTACGTTTTGCGCAAAACGGACCCCTCCCTCCTGAGAGTGAGGTACTGGACGAGGGTTACAGGCAGTATTTAAAGACAAAAACCACAAAATTGTCTTAAGCAAGTGAATACAGAGAGGAAGGGGGGTTTGTTTATAGTAATTTCATTTATCTTAGTATACAGCATTCCTGCTTATCTCAGTACACATCAGTTTTACTTATCTTAACCATTGCACAAGGGGGGTTTCCAAACTGCTATTCCCTGTTATCTGCTAAGTTGCAGTTTCCCAGAAACTAACTGACCTTTCTTGAAACTTCCTAGTTTTTTTAGCAGGTAAATTTTCAGAAGTCCTTCATTCCCCCCCTTTTTGTTTTTGTACAAATTTTAATCCTAAAATTTACAGGCTAGATTCCACGGTTTTTAGCGCTCTGAGCCTGAACGGTTGAAAGGCGTTCACGAACAAACCACATCAGCTTATTAAAAATAGAAGGACCCACAGATAGTGTAACAAGCAAACCAGCAATGGGGCCTAGAAGTGGTAGCAAGTAAGGAAGCAGTCCATAGAATCCTCTCCACAGGGGGTTTTTAGCCATGGCAAGGCGGCAATGCTCCAGATGGTCGCGAACTGTGCTGGACTTGTTAGCATAAAAACAGCACTTTTCCTACAAAGCCAAACAAATACCTCCTTCTTCAGCAGCAAGCAAGTCTAAGCCCCTACAGTTTTGTAAGACCACTTCCACTAGGGAATCGATTTGGTCTTGGAGGTCCTGAAGGGTGGAGGATAGGGATTGTACATCATTAATATGTTGTTGGGACAAATCTTTATAGTTTTGGACCGCAACTCCCAGTCCTGTGGATCCTGTAACCATAGCTGTGGAAATTCCCAACGTAGCCAATATAGGAATGAATTGTACAGCTCGTTTTTGTCTTCCTGCAATATAATCGAAGGATGGAATCGGGACAGGGGTACCTCCACTAATAATGTCTACATTGGGCAGAAGCATAGCATATGCACAGCTACCAGTCCAATTTGCCGGTAAAATGGTGTAGGCCATATTCATGTTAAAGGAATCATTTTTAGGCCATTGGAACAGGAAGGACAGGGAAAGGCTGTACAGGAGGGCAATTAACAGAGCTATTAAACCCAAGGGTATTATTAAGTGGCAGGAAAACAGCAAGAGGGAGGGGAGGTCCCTGGTGTAAGCAGAGCCAGTAGTTTTCTGCAATGCCTGGGGCAGAGAGATTACATCCAAATCTGCATCCCCTCTGGAATGAACTTTAGCCAGGGGATGGTATTGAAGGGAAGGGTAAAGGCTCTCAAATAACAGCAAAACAGATCCTAATTAAACTATTACAGTTGTCTCAAGTATTACACAGTTTTAAAAAGAGTCTTATCTTTAAGGGGTTTGTGTGTGTTGCAATTTCCACATTTCCGGTTGTGTCAGGATCTGATCCTCCATTGGGGACTCTGGAGTTGCCCTCTTGATGTGTGTGGTGTGCACCCAGGCAGCTATGCTGTCCACCTTGACCGCTGTGGGAGTTGTTAAAAGTACGGTGAAGGGTCCTTTCCAGCGAGGTTCGAGGCTTTTCACCTGATGTCTCCTCACGTAGACCTGGTACCCGATCTGGAAGGTGTGTGGAGTTCCCATGTTCTGGGGCTGACAGACTTCTGCTAGTGGCTTCCAGACATACTCCTGGACTAGTTGCAAAGCACGTAGCCATGTCTGCAAGCCAGGGGAGGTAGCATAGGAATCAATGCTGGGACCCAACAGATCGGCAATGGGTGGGGGCCCCCCATACAGGATTTCATAGGGCGTCAAGCCAAAGGCTGAGGGGGTGTTTCGAACCCGGAACAGCGCCATAGGTAACAATTCGACTCAGTCCCTAGTGCCAGTCTCCATGACCAGTTTTGTTAAAGTTTCCTTAAGAGTTCTATTCATTCTTTCTACCTGACCCGAGCTCTGTGGTCTATAAGCACAATGTAACTTTTACTCTATTCCCAACACCTGTACCACCATCTGACTTACCCTATAAACACAATGCAACTTTCTATTTCCAACACCTGTGCCACCATCTGACTTAACTGGGAGATGAAAGCTGGCCAGTTGTCTGACCCCAGTACCTTTGGTAGTCCAAATCGGGGGAATATTTCTTTTAGGATTTTCTTGACTACTACCAGCGCAGTTTCTTTCTTGGTCGGGAAGGCTTCTGTCCATTTTGAGAAGGTGTCTACAAATACTAGAAGATATTTAACTCCATACCTGCCGGGGCAAATCTCTGTAAAATTTACCTCCCAGTTTATGCCAGGTCGTGCCCCTCTGATCCTGGCCCCCTCTGGGGGTTTGAGGTGCTTGGGGTTTACTTTAGCACAGGGTACACAGGCCTCAGTAATTTGTTGAAGGAGAGTGTCCAGGCCAATGATGAAATACCCTTGTCCATCTTGCATTAGGAGAGTCCTTTACAGCCAATAGTTGGCTAGTCAAGGCTGCCTCTTTAGCCACTTTGTCTGTGAGCCGATTGCCCTCCTCCACGGGACCCCCTCCTTTCTGATGCCCAAGCAGTGGATGATACTAGGTTCTTGCAGCAGGTTCAGGGCCTCTAGGAGGTTTAAAATTTCCTGTTAGTTTTTAATGTCCTTTCCCGTGGAGGTCAGGAGCCCCCTTCGCTTATAGATTTCCCCATGGACATGGGCAGTGGCAAAAGCGTACCTGCTGTCCATGTAGATGTTCACCTGCTTTCCCTTGGCTGCGCGGAGTGCTTGGGTCAGAGCGATCAGCTCTGCCCGCTGAGCGGAGGTTCTGGGGGGCAGGGCAGAAGCCCAGACTACTGACCTTGTTCGGCCATCCACCACCACTGCCCCGGCTCTTCTCTCGCTGTCTTGCAGGAAGCTGCTCCCGTCGGTATACCAGGTTGGTCCGCATTTGGCAGGGGAATGTTGGTCAGGTTGGCTTGAGTCCCGTGGATTTCAGCAAGGACTTGATGGCAGTCGTGCACCACTGGATCCCCTTCCTAGTCTTTATTCTCCAGAGATAGTACAGGAACGGATCTCAGACGAGATTGTTTCTTCGGGCACTCTTTTGCCCAGCGCGCATTGTTCTTGGTCAAGACGGGGCCTTTGCCGGTCTCCCGGGTCCCTTCCTGACCTGGTCCTCCCTTGCTCTGCTTTGGAAACTACGGTGGCCAGGATCCTAGTCAGTTCCTTCCCTCTACGCTTTTCCCTCCATTTTTTTTTCTTTTGATCCTGCTCCCACCTTAGCCTGTCTTCCCTTTCCTCGGGCGTTTCCTTTACTAAATCAGGCAATGTATACCCCTGAAGCCCCTCCAGCCTCTGAAGGAGCACCTGGATGTCAGGGGCCGACTGTCCAATAAAGGACATGATGACCTCAGCTTGCCGGTCTGGGGCCAGAGGGTCAAAGGGGGTGTACATCCTGTTCCCTTCCATCAGTCTTTCTAAAAATACTGCTGGGGTTTCCTTGCTTTCCTGCACAATGGCCCTAACCTTTTGCCAGATTCGTGGGGTGCCTCCCCGCTCCCCTCAAACCGGTCAGGAGAATCTGGTGGTAGAGTCTGAGTCTTTCCCTTCCTGCCACGGTGTTAAAGTCCCAGTCAGGCCTAGTCAAGGGGAAAGCCTTATCTATCTCATTTGGAAGCTGTGTGGGTCGCCCGTCGTTTCCCGGCACGTTTTTACGGGCTTCCAAATAAACCCTATGCCTTTCTTCAGTGGTTAGTAAAGTCTGCAAGAGCTGCTGGCAATCATCCCAGGTAGGCTGATGTGTTAGTAAAATGGACTCTATGAGTCCAGTCAGGGCTTGTGGATCCTGTGAAAAAGACAGGTTATATGTTTTCCAGTTATACAGGTCAGAGGCGGAAAACGGCCAATATTGTATCTGTCCAGCTACTGTCCTCAGGGGAAAAGCCTGGGAAGACCATTCCCCACCACCCCCCTCCCCTATTTTCCTACGCAACCGCAATTGGCTGCTTGGGGGTGATGAGAATGGGTCAGCAGGAGTGGGAGTTGTTCCCTCCTCAGACTCCGTGGTAGAGTCTGACGGCGGGTGCCTCGCTGCTTGACGTCCATAGGGAGGAGGAGGGTCCAGCATCAGGAGGTCCCCCTGGCTGTCTGGCAGCACGGGGGGCGGGCTCCGAGGCTTCTGTTCTCTCAGCTCCTGTAAGGGATACAAGGTACAGAAGGCAGGAAAGGTAGGGGGCGGCGCCGGCGCAGGGTGGGGACGGGAGTCATCAGGACACCGAAGGAGGGGGCGATTTATGTCCTTCTTGTCCTGCAAGAAGGGAGAAGCCCAAGAGGGCAGCTCTGATATCAGGTCCTCCCATACTGTAATGTAGGGGACCTGATCCGGGTGTTCTTATTGACCAGGTTTGCAGATTCGGTCTTTCACCTGCAGGATGAGACTATGGGAAAAAGACTCGTTAGAAGGCCATCCTACGTTGAAAGTAGGCCACTTCGAGGAACACAGTGTCACCCACTTTCGCCTCCTCACTTCCACGTACTAGTTATAAGCCTGTTCCTGCACCTCCTTCCAACGTCCTAGAGTCAAACTTAAGGGGGTGGTTAATTTCTGTCCCATAGTCTCAAAAGGAAAAAGTCAGGGAAGATAAAAATAAAAACACAGACACACAAAGAACAAACGACACGACACGTACAATCACGGCATGACAAAACAGAAAACTCAAATATTCAGATGGGAGCGGCGCGATAGCCAGGCTCTCCCCGGGAAGGAGAAAGACGTGGTCTCTCTCCTTCCCCCAAAACACCGCTGGAGCGTCCTCCAGGCTAAGACCAGGGATCTTAGAACACGTCTGTCTCCCCCACTGGTCCCATACAGATACAGGTCCTGTACAGGCACAATCTCAGAAGGCGCGGCTACTCGAGACAAATACACGTCACGACACTTACACAGAGAGGGGGATTGCCTTACCTCCGGCTGGCCTTTTGAGGGCTTGAGTTGTGGGTCGTCAAATCTCAGTGGGACCTCCAAATGAAGGACCATAATCCCCGCTGGGCCCTTTAGATCGCGACCCCAGACTCAAAAATCCTCAGACCAGACGATGCAAATGCAAGAGGCAGCTTTATTTACGTTTTGCACAAAACGGACCCCTCCCTCCTGAGAGTGAGGTACTGGACGAGGGTTACAGGCAGTATTTAAAGGCAAAAACCACAAAATTGTCTTAAGCAAGTGAATACAGAGAGGAAGGGGGTTTTTGTTTACAGTAATTTCACTTATCTTTGTATACAGCATTCCTGCTTATCTCAGTACACATCAGTTTTACTTATCTTAACCATTGCACAAGGGGGGTTTCCAAACTGCTATTCCCTGTTATCTGCTAAGTTGCAGTTTCCCAGAAACTAACTGACCTTTCTTGAAACTTCCTAGTTTTTTTAGCAGGTAAATTTTCAGAAGTCCTTCAGGGACCAGGATCTCAGCTCTGGCCGTGCTAGACCAGCAGCCTTCCAGACCACCGCCTCACCATCCTGGGTGCTGGGCCCAGCTTGTGGAGCAGCACAGGGTGTGCAAGCACCACTTGCTCTGCGTGCTCTGCACTGACACTGCTCTCCAGTGGTGACCAGGGCTAGGGGAGTGCGAGGACGGAGGAGGGGGAGGGGGACAAGGGGAGTCTGAGGGGGCAGTGGCCGCACATATGCTTGGTTCAGGATACTGAATGATTTTGAAAAGGCTTTCTCCTCTTACTCTCTCTCTTTAACATTGGCCTGGATGCATAATTAGGGAAATCAAGCAAACAAAAGGAAGTTTAAGGTATAGGGTCAGCTTTTAAGCAGCAGACTGTTAACATGTTAATGATACGATTATATGTAGAGATAATCCAAAATAATCCAAAACCAAATATGAGCTGATAGGTGAATTAGGCAAAATTATTGGGTAGAGGATCAACACAATCAAATGGGTTACCAGGTTCCCATAAAAGCAAATAGAAAACAATGGTAATGGACAAAGTACAATCCAGAAAATGAATATCTGTATGAGAAATACTCTTCAGCCGGCGCCGTGGCTCAACAGGCTAATCCTCCGCCTTGCAGCGCCGGCACACTGGGTTCTAGTCCCGGTTGGGGCACCGATCCTGTCCCGGTTGCCCCTCTTCCAGGCCAGCTCTCTGCTGTGGCCAGGGAGTGCAGTGGAGGATGGCCCAAGTCCTTGGGTCCTGCACCCCATGGGAGACCAGGAGAAGCACCTGGCTCCTGCCATCGGAACAGCGCGGTGCGCCGGCCGCAGCGTGCCAGCCATGGCGGCCACTGGAGGGTGAACCAACGGCAAAGGAAGACCTTTCTCTCTGTCTCTCTCTCTCACTGTCCACTCTGCCTGTAAAAAAAATAAAAATAAAAATAAAAAAAAGAGAAATACTCTTCAAATCCATACTTAACAAAATCAAATGACCTAACAGAAAATAAGCCAAGAACACAAAGAAAAAATGGCCCAGAATCCAGTAAACAGTAAACTATAACTCACCTGAGGATTATGGCAAGCTCCAGTTTCAAGGTCTGAACAGGATCTCAGGAGATGGGATCCTGGGGCGGGGCAGCGCCCTCTGCTGTCGGGAAGGCCAAGTTTCAGTCCTGAGGCCAAGCCCCGCCTCTCAGTCCCCCCACCCGGTGCAACCCCAAGGGTCCGCCCTTAGGCTAGGGACGATGCTGATTGGGTACGTCCTCTGTGATGTCGTGCGGCCTCTGTGACTGTAGAATCAGGCGCGCCAGGGCAGCACTGCAGACCCTCGGGGAATCCTCTTCCCGTTGCCGGCGAGTTCAGTTTCGGGTTCCGCTCCTGAGAGCCCCGGTTGGCTCAGACGCTTCTACCCTGAACTCCCCTCAGCGCAGGGCCCTAGGAGGATGCCCGGAGTCCCTGGACGCTGGCAGCGGGGAGTGTGAGGGTCCCGGACCCACAGGAGGGGAGGAGGCGGGCAGCTGGGACCCTGGTGTGTGGCCCTGTCTCAGCGTGCAGCGACTCCGCCTGAACTCCGCCTCACCTCTCCAGGTTGTGTGGGGAGAAGGAGAATCTGAACCTCACGCGTGACCTCATTTCCTTGAGTTGGGCACCGGGGTCTCAGGTCCACAGCTTTCCCTAGGGTCTGAGTCAGCGTTTTGTTGATATGATGGAACCGCAGAGACTCAGTGGTGTATCTACCACATGCTTTTGGGCCAAGGACGAGGGCCAGGGTGTGGGGATGGAGTTTCTGCTGGGGAGGCTTGGGATGGCACAGATCCCACGTAGACAACTGGAGTGTGGGGGAGGCCGAACCCAGGTGCTGTGGGACCCCTGGAGCCTGGGGAACCTGAGTGTGGGTGCAACAGGCTGCCTCCCAGCACTCATTCCATTTGTGTCTTTTGTAGAAATTTGCTTCCGTTTATTCACAGTCTGCCCACTTGTGTAGGAACTATGCGCCATGATTTGAATGTTACCCTGTGGTTTTCTTTGATGGAACCTGAGTTTATTCAGTGATAAGATTTGAAAAAGGGAAGAGGATCTTTTGTTTTCTGCTAATTTGATTAGTAATGTGAACACTAATGGAATGGCCACACAGGTAAATAAATGAGCCTTGGTCAGTTCAGGAGTCTTCTTTTTTTCCTTTTTAAAGATTTATTCATTTATTTGAAAAGCAGAGTTACAGAGAGGCAGAGTTGGAGAGAAGGTGAGAGAGAGAGAGAGAGAGAGAGGTCTTCCATTCATGGTTCACTCCCCAGATGGCCACAATGGCCAGAGCTGTGCTGATCCAAAGCCAGGATCCAGGAGGTTCTTCCTGGTGTCCCATAGAGGTGCAGGGCCCCAAGAACTTGAGCATCTCCTGCTTTCCCAGGCCATAGCAGAGAGTATGATGGGAAGTGGAGCAGCTGGGATTGAAACCGGCACCCATATGGGGTGCTGGGGATGCAGGCGGCAGCTTTATCTGCTGTGCTGCATTGTCGGCCCCAGGAGTCTTCTTGATCTCTCCTACCTCTGCCCCCACTGGTGAATGAGCTGAGGTTCTTTTTAATGTTTTTTTGTGGCATAAAGCTATTACTCTCAACAGTGAGTTTTTCTTGGTTTATTTTGTGATATTTATGATAATATTTTACTTAATTTTTTTCTCATGTGTTACTTCACAGTAATTTTTTAAAATAATGTGAAAATGTTATTAGACTACAGGTTGTGAATGAATTCTACAGGTTGTGAATGAAGTGTTAGTGGAGCATGAGGATTAAGTATCTAACTACTCATGCTTATGTACTTACTTAGTTTTTGACTTCCCAGCACTTAGATTTACCTTATTTATGTATCCCACCTGGTGTTAACAGACATTTCTGTTTCGTAGCATATTCCTAGTTCCTAATGACCACTGGTTGAGTATTTATACTGTTGATCTATTTGTACTGATTACCAATGGTGGATTTGTATTTTTGATTGGAATTATATAAGTTTTCTCTTACATATCTTAATGCTCTATTTAGGAACATTGGTAGGAAGCCTTGTAATGCCTTCTTGGAAAACTGCCAGTTGTCTACTCTTATAGTAGTCTGACCTAAATTCTGATTAGTCTGAAATGAATGCTGGTTTTCTACATTTCATTGAACTGGTATTGTAATGGACTGCTTTTCTGCATATTTTAATTTTTAGGCAGTGTGTATATATGCGTCTTAAGTTGATGAGAATGGAATGTCTTTAGCACAAAAAGTGATATTTGGAAATATTTATATAATTTTGATGAACAAAGCAAGGCTATTACCATACCCATTACCTGAATGCTCTCATGGGCTTTTCAGCTGATCTGCATGCCTTAAGGGCTGATTCTGAGGCCAGAGTGCTGTTTAGGACATCTGCCATTCTATGAGTCTGCTGTGTATCTCGCTTCCCATGTTGGATCGTTCTCTCCCTTTTTATTCTATCAGTTAGTATTTGCAGACACTACTCTTGTTTATGTGATCCCTTTGACTCTTAGTCCTATCATTATGATCAATTGTGAACAGAAATTGATCACTTGGACTAGTGAGATGGCATTGGTACATGCCACCTTGATGGGATTGATTTGGATCTCTATTTTTAAAATATTTTATTTATTTGGGTGACAATTATAGACAGAGAGGGAGAGAGAGAGAGAAAGGTCTTCCTTCCACTGTTTCACCCCCTAAATGGCTCCAAGGGCTGGAATGTGGTCTGATCCAAAGTCAGGAGCCAGGAGCTTCCTCCAGGTCTCCCTCATCAGTGCAGTAGCCCAAGGACTTGAGCCATCTTCCACTGCTTTCCTAGGCCATAAACAGTGAGCTGGATTGGAAGTGGAGCAGCCAGGTGACAAACCAGTGTTGATATGAGATGCTGGTGCTACAGGTGGAGTCTTATCCTGCTGTCCCACAGTGCTGGCCCCCAGCCATGGCTTTTATTTTCTGTGTTTATATGATAATTGTGGGGGCCTTCTAGTTGGCTGTAGGAAACACATGCAGAGAAAAGAGTGCATTGCTTTGCTAGGATGGCCATAACATAATACTGTCGAATATGTGGCTTGAATCACAGCAATATATTTCTCATAGTTCTTGATTAAATATTTGAGAGCAAGATGATAATGGATTTGGTTGCTCATGAGACCTCTCTTTGGTTACCACATAGCCACCATCTTGCTGCACTCTTACATGGTATTTCCTCTGTCTATGTGCATCCTTCCTTATAAGAACATTGATCAGTTTGAGTCAGGGCTTCAGGTTTATGATATCATTTGATGTCAATTATCTGCTTAAAGTCCTATCTCTAAACAGTGTCACATTGGTTGTTAGCATTGCCTTGGTAACATGTTAAGGGAAAATAGATTTTTTGTTGGTTTTAATCTATTTAGAAATCAGAATATAAAATAATGTATATTGTTTCTAAATACCCAGTTTGCAAATAATAGGATTAATAAGCTTTATTAACTAGAATAGGAATCTTGATGGGCTGGTGCTATGGCTCAGCAAGTTCGAGCCACAGACCACAGAGCCAGCATCTCATATGGGCCCCGGTTGCAGTCCTGGCTGCTACAATTCCAACCCAGCTCCCTGTTAATGCTCCTCGGAAAGCAGCAGAGGACAGCCCAAGTGCTTGGGCCCCTGCACTCACATGGGATACCTGGAAGAGCCTCCTGGTTGCTGGCTTCAGGCCAGCTCGGTCCTGGCTGTTGTGACCCTGTCGGAGGGAACCAGCAGATGAAAGATCTCTCTCTGTCATCTCCCCTCCTCTTTCTCTGTAATTCTGCCTTTGAAATAAATAATCTTCTTTAATCAAAGGAATCTTGAATGTTCTCATGTATGTTAGACTCTATAAATTCACCACCTTATTAATAGATATTAGACTATAACCTATTATACAGTCTGAGTATCTATGCTTCACTAAATTACATATGTTAAGGTCATTACCACCTTCCTACACATCATTCTAAGCCCTTAGATAATCTTTCTTCCTAATCCATAACAAAGGGTGCATGTATCTCAGTAATCAGGAAAGCATTTAAAACAATTTTGTAACAATTAATTCTTTATTCAATGATTAACTTCTTAGATGGTGTCCAAAAATGAGACATTCTAGGGAAAATCATGGTTTAGGTATCAACAACCCTAGATTCAAATTTCAGCCTTGCCTATTTCTTGCTTTTTTACTAAGAGTAAAGTGTTTATCTTCTCTGAGCCTGTTTGTTTTTCACATAAATCACAAAATGCTTGTCATTAAAAAAAATATTGAAGTGTGGAAACTGCAGTACATAATAGCTGCTCAATACATGTTTCTTTATATTATCTAAACTTTCATTATCCCTGTTGATATTATTAAAGCTGATGACATCATAATACTGTTATTCAGAAGCTGTTGTAGATGCTCTCAAAAGTGCTTTCATACAAACTCTCAGCACCACTGTGACACTTACCCACCGGGATTTTTTTCCTAGCTATATTGTTATTAAGCCCTGTCTTCTTGCTTTTGATTAATGAAGGACTTTTCAGTAGGAAGTAAAGAGAAGTAGTGTGGGGAATAAAATTTATTAATTTGCACATTTCTTTAATCATTATGTAAGGTTCACACTTGAAATAAAAGATTAATAAGATCATAATTTCTGCCAATCCACGTATTATTTGTTCCCAAATAGTAGCTCTAAAAAGAAATATACCTTTTAATTCCATTCTCCACAAAATTTAATAAAAGTATATGTATACATGATACACATAATGAAAGTGTGTATATATAGATTATATTTTAATTAAACTTTTAAGTTTTTTCAATTAAATAAAAAATTTTGAGAAGTGAAATTAGGGCTATTGGTAGGTTGTAAGCATGGTTTATGTCTGATTTTTAAAAGATCACATACATTGTTGAGGCAGACAGCAGAGGGTAAGTGTAAATGGTAATACCAGTTAAGAGATAGTGGAAGTTCTTCCAGAGAGAGCTAATGGTATCTTGAACCAGGGAGGAACAATGGAGAAACTGAGATCCTCACTGTATTCACAATATATAAAAAAAAAACCTCAATCATAAGATTAGCGAGTGATTTTATGTTTCAGAATATTCATACTTAAATATGACTTCTAGGATTTTATAATGGGCTGAAAGGTGGTTTTGATTTGCCTTACTAAGGGAAAACATAAAGAAGAGTAAAGTTAGATAAAGTGGTTAGGAATTATCTAGTAGAGCAGGAAGTTGGCAACATTGGTGCAAATGAGGGCTATGAAAAGAACCAAAGACTTTACAAGAAGAGGGAGAATATTTTCAAGGTAAATGGAAAGATGCTTCCACATATTTGATTTGGAGGAGTGAAAAAATTGGGGAGAGGTGAAAAACTGTAGACGGTTCTCACCTTATGAGGGTTCAATTATGGATTTTTCTACTTTATGATAAGGCAAACGTGATATATATTCAGTAGAAGTTATTGCAGTTTTTCATTTGATCTTTTCTTAGAATATTAATATGTGCAATTCTGACAATAGCAGCAAGTTACAGCTCCCCATGAGCCACACATACACAGAGGGAAACAACTGATTCTTTACAGTGTGCTGTGTGAAGCTATAATGTTCAGCAAGACAAATGCACTCACTGACTTTTCCTTTAGTTGTTTTTTCTGTTTTTAAAGAACCCAACTAGAAAAATAAACAAGAAAAGAGACCAAGTGGCATGGGATGAGCTAAATATTGGCCCCCTACATGTCTTCAGAGCTGTTGGTTTAAGGTTGAGACTTCTGACTATGTTGGCTTGAATAGCAAGAGTCAGGTTATTTCAATGTGTGTGTGTGTGTGTGTATAAAATATAAAATATCTTGCATTGAAATAAAATGGGTTGACAACATGGAGGTTAGGCCCACTTCTTTATTGGACCAGCCTCCCTGCAGGCTCACACACTTTAGCAGCATGGAACCTTTGGGTCTGTCCAGCCTCTGCTATGAGGGGGAGTTGACATGGTGGGTGAAGGTCAGAGGCATGGGGATAGTCACCACTTGATTAAGTGTACCCCATGGTCCAGACCCTCACATTACCTGCCTGCTGCTTCCTTGTTCTGGAGTGGTGACTTGTGTCTTAGGATGAAGATGAGATGGTGTTTTTTTTTTTTTTTTTGCTTCTTTTCTATTTCTTTTATTTCTCGTTAAATTGCAGTTTCTTGTGGGTTGCTTTGATTTGACCTTCACCTTCACCAATCCCAGTTCCTGGGAAATGTTCTCTGGGGCTTTCCTGTAGCAGGGTTACTCTCAGATGACAATCTGTGCTACTCTCAGAGTGCTCCTCTGGCCTTCCTGCCTTGATCAGGGGAGCAGGAGGCCCTGTATTTCCAGGGGTGCTTGGAGGGAACATTTCCCCCTGGCAGGGGATGGAGGAGTTCTAAACTAGAAAAATGTTATTGAGGTCTTTACCTTGCCTGCTATTCTGCAAGGCTCTTTTTCATACTGTCAGACTCCTCACTGCTCTCTGATTCTTCTAGTTTCTTGGCACTTCTGGGTGGTATCAGAGTACCTCCTAAGGCCTGGGTTGTTCCCCACCTTCTCAGGGACTTATTCTTCCCTTTTCACTGAGACTCCTGGCTAGGGGCTAGTGAGGCTTTGGCCTGGAAAGGCTTGAATGAGGGCTCTGCCCCCATTTCCATCTCTTTGTGAGCTGGAGGAGCTTTAGCTAGAACTGCTAGCCTGGCCCACTGGCACCAGCCCAGGTGTGACATGGAACCTGGGCTAGGACACTGCTCTCTTTCTCAGTATCTGAGACTTCTGACTTCTTGGCTTATATCCCAGAGAGGAGTGGAATGTTCACTTCTCAGAGACAGGGCATGGCACAGAATTCAGAGCCTGGCCAGCGTTCTTGGTCTTTGTCAGCCTGTTCTCTACTTCTTGATGGTAAATCCACTCCTAGAGTTAGTAGACCCTGATCCTGGGAAGGCTTTGTGGATTTTGGCTTCTGTTTCCTCTTATTCCAAACTCTCAGAACTGCTAATGGTGTCTGACACATGAGTATTGCCTTGTAGTGGCACATCTTCCTCTGTCTTCCACTTCCAGCCAGACCCTGAGGTTGGTTTCCCATGCATATTCATGTCCAGGAGGTTGTAGGCTGAGTCAGGAAACACCTGGCCTCTCTGTTCCTTCATTGGTATCTCTCTCTCTCTCTCTCTCTCTCTCTCTCTCTCACACACACACACACACACACACACACCCTTCTTCACTGCTAGATGGCAGTGTAACACACACACACATACTCTTCCTTCACTGATACATGGCAGTGTAACACACACACACACATACCCTTCCTTCACTGATACATGGCAGTGTAACACACACACACAGACACACATGCACCCTTCCTCCACTGATACATGGCAGTGTATTAGATCAGCTCCCATCAGTTCCTGGTCTCTGTCAGGCCTCTGAACACAGACACCATTCTTGTGACTGACTTCTCTTGTGCTCTTAGGCCTCTACTCAAAGAATTTTTGACTAACAGCATTTTATTTCTTTTTTTTTCTATTTATTTTACAGAGTTAGTGAGAGAGACAGAGAGAAAGGTCTTTCTTCCGTTGGTTCATCCCCCAAATGGCGGTCATGGCCAGCACTGGGCCAATCTGAAGCCAGGAGCCAAGTGTTTCTCCTGGTCTCCCATGCGGGTGCAGGACCCAAGGACTTGGGCCCTCCTCCACTGCACTTCTGGGTCACAGCAGAGAGCTGGACTGGAAGAGGGGCAACCGGTACTAGAACCCAGCACCCATATGGGATGCCAGCACTGCAGGTGGAGGATTAACCAAGTGAGCCATGGCGCAGGCCCGGACTAACAGCATTTTCAATTGAAAATGGATTCATGATTGAGAGCCTTGGTGGTGAGGGAGGCGGCATCAGCGGGACCACTGCGGGGAGGGCGAGGTCCCGTATGGGTTTAGCAGCCTCCTCCCACCTCCAGCCCAGCCTTACTGCCCCTTCCTGGTGGGGGCCAAATTCACCTGCTGTAGCTAGGAGGAGGAAGCCAAGGAGGAGCACGAAAGCAGCAGCAGCAGCCCGGCAGGCGGCAAAGGGGCATCCGTGCCTCCACCCCTCAGCAACCTGCGCAGTAGCAGCTCCATGGATTGATCAGCCCCAACTGTGACCCCTCAGGGCGGCCACCTCGCTCAAGAGCAAGGTCCAGGGTGCACAGGCCACCCTGGTAGGAGCTCCAGAGAGACTGCAACAAAAGGAGCTGGGTACCCTCAAGCGAGAGACCCCCTCGCTCCCACTCCAGGAATGCAAGAACTGTGCCCCCCCAGCCCGGCCAAGGAGGCAGCAGCAGCAGCGAGCGATCCCGCAGCAGCCGGCAATGGACTGGACAAGGGCGAGGAGGAGGAGGAGGAACAGAAGGAGCAGGTGCGGCAATCTTCATCCCTGACCTCGGGCTGCAGTTTACAAAGCCCCTCTGGCAGGGAGGTTGAGTCAGGGGAGGATCCGACGATAGAATAGGATAGATTGGATAGGAATCCAAGCTCCAGATGCCCGATGTGATGCGACTGAGCACCAAAGATCTGTCCGAACCCTACTCCATTTATACTTACAGATATTTTATCCACAACTGGCCACCGCTGTGCTTTTTGGCCATGGTAGGAGAGGAGTGTGTAGGTGTCATCGTTTGCAAGTTGGATCTGCACAAAAAGATGTTCCACAGAAGTAATATAGCCATGTTATCCATGGATTCCAAATACAGGAGGAATGGCATGGGTATTAACTTGGTTAAGAAAGCTATTTATGCCATGGTTGAAGGAGATTGATGAGGTTGTTTTGGAAACAGAAATAACAAATAAGTCTGCTTTGAAACTTTATGAAAATCGGTTTTGTTCCAGATAAGAGGCTGTTCGGATACAATTAAATGGAGTTGATGCACTGCGACTTAAACTGTGGCTGCATTGAGAAACTGACATCAAGGAGGAAGGGCTAACCGGGCAGAGTAGACCTTTGCATGCAATGAACTTTGTACAGAACTGCTTTGCAGGTGGATTTCATAATTTCCATGGAGCTCTTCTCTGTCCGTGTCTCATTGAGTGTTGCACAATATTTGTTGCACTTTGGCCTGGAGCATTTGTTCTGCATGAAAAGAGATTGTTTTAAACTTCAGGAGTCTTTTGGTACCACGAAGATGTGTCAGTTGATAGCCAAGATTTGTTTGTTCATTTGCAAAGTCTGCTGACAACTGTTATTTACATAGTGATCACTATATTACAGAACCAGTAAATGGAACATGGTTTTTGTTCTTGAAAAAGCCACTATAGATTGTAAAAGTCTCTAAGTATGTTAACATTTCACACAAAACCTACCATAGATTTCTGAAGGGGGTGAGAGAACAGCTTCAATTTTAGGTTTTATTATTATTTTTCAATATTAAATTTCCCAGTCTTGAATATTGGTACCTCATTGATTAGTGAATGAGAAAATGTAGAATGGGGTATGTCTTATGAGTGAAGTTAACAATTAAGTTGTGTCTGCCAGTGCCTGTGTAGATAAAAAATGTTTGTCTTCATCTTAGCTTTTTTTTCTTTTTTTTTCTTTCTTTCTTTTTTTTTAACAGGCAGAGTGGACAGTGAGAGAGAGACAGAGAGAAAGGTCTTCCTTTGCCGATGGTTCACCCTCCAATGGCTGCCACGGCTGGTGCACTGTGGCCAGCGCACTGTGCTGATCCAAAGGCAGGAGCCAGCTGCTTCTCCTGGTCTCCCATGGGGTACAGGGCCCAAGGACTTGGCCATCCTCCACTGCATTCCCTGGCCATAGCAGAGAGCTGGCCTGGAAGAGGGGCAACTGGGACAGAATCCAGTGCCCCAACCAGGGCTAGAACCCTGTGTGCCTGCACCGCAAGGTGAAGGATTAGCCTATTGAGCCAAGGTGCAGGCCTCACCCTAGATTTTGAATGCATGCTGTCCTTTTCCTTCAGGCCTTTACAAGCAAATTTTTGTTTTTATTTACATTCTAAATTTTTATAATTTGGATACTTTTTCCAGGTGAGTGACAGAGTGGTTTACCTTAGACGCCCCTTCTTTCATTACACTAAGAAGTTGAACTACTTGGAAAACCTTTGAGGAATGCCTCAAGGGGATGACAAAAGTTGATGGAGTTGGGAATTACTGGGTTTTGGATGCACTTTTTTTTTTTTTGAGAGTGAGGGAATTTTTGGAACACAATAGAAAATTAATGTAAATTGGCTTGATTTTATCTAATCAAAATCATTGCTAATCTGTGAAGAACAGCTTTTATGATGTAGCTGGACTTTTTTTCCCACTTGATTTGGATTCACGGTGCTTCTATTTCTTAAAATGCTTCACTTTGGTTCTTGATCTTGGGAATAAATTTCAGGATGCATTGTATTAACTTTAAGCTGCTTTTATTTTCTTTTCACTTAAATGAGCAGATTCTTCTAGGAGCTTTGCTTTATTGCTCCAGAAAAACAAAAGGTGAAAATGAAAATCTTTTTTTTTTTTTTTGGAATGAGTTGTATCAATTTTCTTAACAGCCACCATGTTTATTAATTACATGTGTTGGATAATCAGTGCAGTGTAGCAAGTTTTAAGATCAGTTGTCGGCCGGCGCTGTGGCTTAACAGGCTAATCCTCCACCTTGCGGCACAAGCACACTGGGTTCTAATCCCAGTCGGGGCACTGGATTCTATCCTGGTTGCCTCTCTTCCAGACCAGCTCTCTGCTATGGCCCTGGAGTGCAGTGGAGGATGGCCCAAGTCCTTGGGCCCTGCACCCGCATGGGAGACCAGATGAAGCACCTGGCTCCTGGCTTTGGATCAGCAAGATGTGCCAGCCGCAGTGGCCATTGGAGGGTGAACCAATGGCAAAAAGGAAGACCTTTCTCTCTGTCTCTCTCTCTCTCTCAGTATCCACTCTGCCTGTCAAAAAAAAAAAAAAAGATCAGTTGTCTTCAGTTGGGTCAGTAAACCTGTGATTGGATAACTTATTTTACTGGAAAACCTAGCTACCCACAAGAAAAAAAGATTCTCTGTGAAAAATGTTTTGTAGGAATTTATGTTATTGTTTTCACTTGAATATGCTTTACTTCTGCTTTAGGACTTGGTTTGAATTTCATTTTATGGCTACAGTTACTGTATTTTTTAAAAAACCCTACCTCCATTAACAGTTGATTAAAGCCCCTTTTCAGGAAAATTTGTTGCTTTTTTTTTTTTTTAAGGAAAGCTTCTCTTTGCTCAGTATAGTATTTTGAAAAGGTGAACATGGTCAAATAATTTTACAAATAAAGATACACAGTTTCTATTTGAAAATAAAAACTTCCTGCTGGCAGGATCATTTAAAATTCCTTAAAGAAAACTTTTTTCTTTGCATTTTATGTTGTTCTTGAAAGTTTAATGGGCAGCATATTGGTTATGAGAAATATGGTGACCACGCAGTGCTCAGCTTTTCAGCTGGCCATTTTGGGTTTGCTTTTGGTCAAACTTCATTTGGTCTCCAGTGTTTAGAAGAATACAAATCCTAGGATATTTTTGTTGTTATTTTTGAAATGAAGGAAACTAAAGCAATATACTTAGTCTTCCAATAGTATTCCACCCCTCTGTATTTGACTTGCTGGTTCATAGGTAATGATTGTTAATGAACATACATTGGCTTGACTCACTAATGGGGGCAGTTGTCAAGCAGATACGTGCATATTATCTGTTCAACCATTTCAGTCTTTTGTCAGGTTTTTTTTTTTATTGACAGGCAGAGTGGACAGTGAGAGAGAGACAGAGAGAAAGGTCTTCCTTTGCCGTTGGTTCACCCTCCAATGGCCGCTGCGGCTGGTGCGCTGTGGCCGGTGCACTGCACCAATCCGAAGGCAGGAGCCAGGTGCTTCTCCTGGTCTCCCATGGGGTGCAGGGCCCAAGGACTTGGGCCATCCTCCACTGCACTCCAGGGCCATAGCAGAGAGCTGGCCTGGAAGAGGGGCAAGCGGGACAGAATCCAGTGCCCCAACTGGGACTTGAACCCGGTGTGCTTGTGCCGCAAGGTGGAGGATTAGCCTGTTGAGCCATGGCACCGGCCCTTTTGTCAGGTTTTCAACTACTGACCTTTTCCCTCCAGAGTTTCTGAAAAAAAACTGATATATTTTGGCATTGGTTAACATGACTTTAAGTGTGCTAAAAAGTCAAATGATTATCATATTGTTCCACTGGTTTATATAGAATACATTAATGTGTACCTTACATCTCTAATGGGTATGTAAAAATTGCTAAGTACACTAAAATTTTCAGCTTTAGCATGATAACTCAGAACCAAAATTAAGTCTCCAATTTGAGGCAGCATCAAACATTATTTTTGATATAAGGAATTCATTTGTCTTATATAAGTTTAAATACAATTCAATTATAATTTGATGGAGGGGTTCACTTAGCAAGAACTGAGCAAAATTGTTGCAACTTTCTTTCATGGTGTGCTGTCTCTTTTTAAGACTGACTGTACTATCCACTGACACTGGTTTGGCATTGGTACTGCTGGACAGTTTAATACATGCTACCATGAAGCTGTATATGCTAGTATTGAAGAGGCTAACGAGTATAATACCATTTTTGATGTGTGGGTTGATTATAATTCCCTTTCATTGGGATGAAACTACTTTAGAGAAGTTCACAGATCAGAAACCAGACAGTAGCTTTTGAATTTGAAGCAGTAAAAAAGAAAAAGTGGCTGATAAAAATTGGTTTTATTTCTTATCCAAATTACATTCCACACTTACTCAACAAACCTGTGTAAAGAGGTTTGTCACATTTTAACTTACCTTGCCCTGTGTTATGATATTGGCTGACATGTATAAGACTGGGCATGTATATTTATTGTGGTGTCTCAAAATCATGAGTTCATCACTTTCCCAGGATCACAGATTAGATCATATGAATAGTGCAACAGAGTTGCTTTCAGTGCTCCATGTCACCACTGAAATGAGTGCTATGATGTTGCAGGGCCTCCAGGTTTGTAAAAACATCACCATAAGTTATATTGATGTCAGGTATGAGCTGAGTATAAAACATTACATGTATCTCAAAATATTGGACGCTGTTTGATGACTGGATATTGCTGCCTAATTTGTCCCGTATCTTTTTGGAGAGAGAGATTTAATGGGATTAATTTAAAGGGATCAATTTAAAATGATTTGAAATGTGCAAGCTGTTTAAATAACATGTAGTCAAATAAAATATGGCTAAGTTGTGTTTGCATTTAAAAAAATGGGTTTATTGTGATGAAACATCATCATAAATCAAAGAATATTTGATTGTCATCCCAGAAAACTAAGATATCATAATACCATCCACTTATTTACTCCACAAATGCCAGTACTAGCCAATACTGAGCCAAGCTGAACTGGAGCTGGGAACTTTATTCTGGTCTCCTACAAGGGTGATAGAAACTCAATTGAACCATCATCGCTGCCTTCCATGGTTACGAGGAGTCAAACCCAAGTATTCTAATGTTTGATATGGACATCTTTAACTCTCATTTAAATACCTCTCCCAATAACCAGAAACTTGAAATATAAATAAAAATTATTTAATGCTTGAATGATGGAATATAATTAAACAATAAAAAAAGATGTAGGTATTTGGTCTAACAATTGGGGCACTTGGAGGCACAGATCCCATATTGGAGTTTGGATTCAATTTCGGTACTACTTTCTGATACCATATTTCTGCTAGTGCTCACCTTGTGAGGCAGCGGTTGATAACTTCAGTGTGTGGGTGTCTACCACCCACTTGGGACACATGGGTTGAGTTCCTGGCTTCTGGCTTGGGTCTGATTCAGTCTTAACTATTGGGACATTTGGGCAGTGAAGTAGTGGATAGGATTACTCTTTTCTCTCTCTTTACCTATCAAATAAAAAATGTATAGAAGTACTATCAATCATGACTGAGTATTTCAGCCTGGCAAACTACAATTGGAGCTTATGTATATTAATTCTCACAATCCTCATAGAGAAACCAGTATGTAGAGGCTCAAGATCTTTTCTTTGTCACATAAAGTCTTGAGAAGATGGCTTACTACAGTGCCTGCTTTCATATATCAAATGATAAAACTCATATACTACTAATTACCAAAAGACAATCATAGTTTAACATGCCAGCAAAAATTTTAATACATATTTAAAAGGCAGCACATCCAAGAGAGGATAGATCAATCTCTCATCTTCTGGTTCACTCCCCCATATAGCCACAATATCTAGGTGTAGCCCAGGCTGAAGCCAGGATCCATAGATTCCACCCCAGATTTACAAATGAGTGACAGGGTCCACATTGGGGTATCTCCTGCTGCCTTCCCAGGAACATTAGCAGGAAGCTGCATCAGAAGTGGAGCAACCAAGAATTAAACTAGCACTCTTATATGTGATTCTGGTATCTCAAGTGGCAGTTTATTCCAGTGTGCTACAATGCTGCCTCACCTTGAGTGTTTTAAAAGTAAGTGACCACGATGGTTACAACAAGCAATGTCACTGCCTTGCTATAAATCTCAAAATATAATTCAATTCATCTGATACAAAAGGTATACAGTGATGCCTTATTCATAAAGTTACAGTCCACCAATAAGAAAATAGCAGTGAATTTTTATATACCTCAGAGCAGCCTCATGGTTCACAGAAGAAATCTGATGAATACAAGTTGATTTTATATAAACAGTACTATGACAGAGAAATTCATTATGTAGTTACCATGAATGGATTAAAAATGATAAAAAGTTTTGTAAGATTCAACTACTTAAGCTTCATGCACTAGAAAAAATCTATACTTCCTCAAGACAAATTTTGTGTATGTTACAATCACAGATCAGCATGCAATATTGAAATTATGACACAAATATAATACACATATGTCATTGTACCTCAGATAGTTCATGACATAATGAAATTCAAGGTATGTTTTAAAATCCATGCATAATTTTTCACAGCATGAATATCATGAAATTTTTCAAACATCCCTTGTTAACATGGATTTCAAACTTCCATTTTCTATTAAATTATTTGAAGTATGCTTGTACACATACACATTTACAGTTAGATTTTAAAAATGCATTTTAGATACTTGCCACATTCATGCTCATGGAAATTTATAATATCAAATGCAGTATTTCAAGAAATTACAAAATAATGTAACCTGTCATAAAAGAAAACAATAAATTTTAAAAATATAAGAAATTATGAATAAATATACAAACTTACATAAAAGAGAATAACTAAACTGATCTCTAAAATCAATGAACCATGATTTTGAAGGTTAGAATATGTATCTTTGGTCCTGTGTTCCTCCTTATTCTTATTTATTTATATACTATTTTCACATTTCAATTATATTCACTTTTTCAGACTGCTTTCACAATACAAATTTATATTTCTAAAATTACTATGTCATTAGAATTGTTTTCCACTTGTAACCTTCACTGAAGGATTTATCCTTGCCTTTTACAGATTGTAGAAGATGTACACTAATCTTGGCTCCTCTTTGAACTTCAAAGCCAGGAGAGACATCATTCCAACTTCTGCTTCTATCATCATAGACCTTTCTGTAGCTCCTCTCCCCCATTTTGCTTTATAAAGCCCTGTGATTACATATGAATAACCAAATAACCCAAGATAGTCTTCCCATCTCAATATGGTTAACTTACATCTTCAAACAGCCTTCAAAGCTTAAGGCATTGGGACTGAGTATATAAGGGATAGGGTTGAACATAATAAAAGCCATCTATAACAAAACTATGACAAACATTTTGAATGGGGAAAAGGTGAAAGCTTTCTAAAATCTAGAGCTAGACAAGGATGTGCATTCCCACCACTTTCATTCTGCCTGGTCCTGGCTAGAGCTGTCAGGCAAGAGATAGGACTGAGGGACATCCAAACTGGAAAGAAGAAAGTTGGGGCTTGTGCTGTGGAACAGCAGGTAAAGCTGCCATCTGTAGACTGGCACTCCATATGGGCATTGGCTTGTGTTCTGGCAGTTCTACTTCTGATCCAGCTCCCTACTATTGTGCCTGGGAAAGCAGGGGAAGGTAGCCCAAGTGCTTGTGCCCCTGCTCCCATATGGGAGACCCAGATGAAGTTCCTGGCTTCAGACAGGCTCAGCCCTGTTCATTGCAGTCATTTGGGGAGTTCATCAGTGGATATAAGATCTCTCTGTTTCTTCCTCTCTTTGAAATCCATCAATCAATAAGTGAATCTAGAAAGGAGGGTGTCAAATTGTGACTGTAGACAATATGATATTACATCAAAAGAATACATCCTAAAGTTATTCTAATTACTGAATTCAGCAAATTTTTAGGACAAACATGAGATTCAGGAACTGCTTCCTATTCCAAAAGTGAATTGTTGGAAAAACAAAGCCACAGTGCCATTTATTGCAGTTACACAAAAGTAAAATATCTAGGAATCCACAAAGAATATAAAATACATTTACAATTAAAAGTATAAATATTGGAATGAAATAGGACACAAAAAAGACTTCATCTCCATGGATTAGAATTAACATTGTTAATTGTGCAAAGTAGTTTATAGATCCAATGTAATCTCCATTAAAATGCCAATGACATCCTTTCTAAACATATTCTTAAAAATTCTAAAACATGTATGAAGACACAGAAGACTTCAGGTAGACACATCAATTTGAAAAAAAAAATAGAATAGCCCTGAAAGTATTACACTACCTAACTTAAATATATACTTAAAATTTAGGCCGGCACCGCGGCTCACTAGGCTAATCATCCACCTTGCGGCACCGGCACACCGGGTTCCAGTCCCGGTCGGGGCACTGATCCTGTCCCGGTTGCCCCTCTTCCAGGCAGGCTCTCTGCTGTGGCCAGGGAGTACAGTGGAGGATGGCCCAAGTCCTTGGGCCCTGCACCCCATGGGAGACCAGGAGAAGCACCTGGCTCCTGCCATTGGATCAGCGCAGTGTGCCGGCCTCCGCGGGCCTACCGCGGTGGCCATTGGAGGGTGAACCAATGGCAAAGGAAGACCTTTCTCTCTGTATCTCTCTCACTGTCCACTCTGCCTGTCAAAAAAAAAAAAAAAAGTTTAGTAACCCAAAGTGCATGGAATTAGATAAAAATAGGCACATGAAAGAGTGGAGCAGGATAGAGAAAACAATAGACAATAATCTGTGCATCTATCACAAGCTAACTTCACAAAGGTACAAAGTACACATAATGGGAAGAAGGCAAACTCTTAATAAATGGTGCTGGGAAAATGGTATCAACATTCAAAAGAATGAAATTAGCCTTTTATTGGCTGGCGCCCTGGCTCAACAGGCTAATCTTCCACCCAGCGGCACCAGCACACCTGGATCTAGTCCCAGTCGGGGCGCCGGATTCTGTCCCGGTTGCCCCTCTTCCAGGCCAGCTCTCTGCTGTGGCCCGGGAGTGCAGTGGAGGATGGCCCAGGTCCTTGGGCCCTGAACCCACATGGGAGGCCAGGAGAAGTACCTGGCTCCTGCCTTCGGAATAGCACGGTGCGCCAGGCCTGTGAAGTTTGTCCAAGACCAGAGTGGGAAATGCGCTCGGGTGCAGGGTCTCCCTGGACCCCTCCCCCGTCAGGGGGCAGGGCGCCTCAGTCCGCGGCTGCCCACCACTTCCAGGGGCTGAGAATGACTGAGGGACCACCCAGCTGTGGCGGGGAGGGCTGACAAGCCTGTGTAACAAAGGCCTCTCCGTGTGGGGGTCGCCGTGGGGGCCTGGGGAGCCAGGGTGCGGCCACCTGGGCATTGCCCATGAGAGGTGTCTGGGCCACACCTCTGCTTCTGGCTGGAGCCCGCCGCACCCTGAGCGCTGGGGCGGAGCGGGAGGGGAGACTGATGCTGGACAGGTCCTGCTGGTCCGCGGCTTCCTAGCTGATGTGGGCAGACCTTGCTCGCCTCCCCTAGGCTGGGCGACGCCCTGGAGCCCCTCCCCAGGAACACGCCCAGGCAGACCGGCCTCCGTGACTGCTCCCAGGGAGAGAACTCCTACATGTCCCGCAGCGCCCTGCCTCCAAAGCCCCTCCCCCAGAAATCTGCCCCGCTCCCCTGTCTGCTGGGCCGGGGCATCGGGGGCTCAGGGGACCTCTCCCTTCCCGCAGCCCCGGGGCGGCCGCCACTGCACGGACGCACGCGCCCGGCCTCAGTCTCCCCCATCAGCGGGTGACCCCTTGGGGGTTCCCTGGGGTTCCACGGATGGGGAAACCTAGGGCCCTTGAGGGACGGGCCCTGCCCACGGCGAGACTCCGCGGCACTGTGGAATGAGGCAGACTCCGCAGCCACTAGACGCTGCCCCTCCTCCGCGGGCGGGCGGGGGGAGGGGGCCCGGGACAGCTGCCGCACATCTGGGGCAAACCAGGAAAAAGTGGCAGCGCAGATGTTCCCAGGGCTGGGGGCCAGCCTGGCGGTCGCCTCGTGTGGGAGGTGCAGCAGACGCAGCACCCCCGGCCGCCCCCTCCCCGCCGCTCCGAGCACCAGGCCGCAGCCTCGCGCCAGTGTCTGGGTGAAGCAAGGTGGCACCGAGTCCCCATGACCCCGGGAAGTCCCTGGGGCTTGGAGCTCAGGACAGACGTTCCGGGAAAAGAGAGCGGCTCGGGGGCCAGCGCGGTGGAGGCGGCTGCCTCCTGGCTCCTGCCCACCCCTCAAAGCCCCAGGCCCAACGCCCCCTCTTCTACAGCCAGGTTGGGACTTTGTGGAGCCGCCCCCTGCTGCCTCCCCAGGGGCGCATTAGCAGGACCTGGGCGGGGGGCGTGGAGGAGCCCGGATGGAAGCCGCACCCCGGTACAGGATGTGGGGGTCCCAAGCGGGGCTTAGCCACCTTGGCCACAGCTCCACCCTCTCACATCCTTCTCAGCCTCTCTCAGCCCAGGACTCCGCCCCAGCCTCCTGGCCCCGACCCATTCTCAGCTCTGCCCCCGGTCTCCTCGGCTCCGCCCCCAGTCCCCTAGGCCCCGCCCCTGGTCTCCTCGGCCCCGCCCCAGCTTCTTTGGCTCCACCTTTGCAGGGCAGGAAGCTCTCGGGTTCAGAGGCTGAGTCCTTTGCCCAAGGCCACACAGCACAGCAGGGCTCACATCCCCACCCTCTGGAGCCCCAGGCGGCGCTGGGGGCGCTGGCGGCGCTGGGGGCGGGCAGAGAGGCCCAGGGCCCGGGGCCTGGGTCCTGCCCGGTGTGAGGAGGGGGACAGGGCGACCCCAGAGCACAGAACAGGCAAGGTAGAGGCCCACAGGGCAGGGCCTGGGCTGGTGGCCAGGGCTCGGGGGCCACCACCACATGGGGGGACAGGCACTAAGTCACAGGGGAGGCCGGTTTAGTGTTGGCCGTGCGAGAACCAGGACTGAGAGGAGGCCGCCGTGCTGGGGTGCGTGTGCGTGTGCGTGTGCGTGTGTGTGTGCAGGCCGGAAGGCTGCTCCGAGGAGGAGGAGGAGGAGTTGTGCAGAAGAGACAGGAGGGCAGGAAAGAGGCCTTCAGGGAAGGTCTGGGCAGGCGGGTGGGGGCTCGCAGCCCTGTCCCTGAGGTGCGTGCGTGGGCGTGCGTGGGCGTGGCGGAGCTAGGGCATCTCTCTTGGCTCCTAGTTCCACGCCGGGCAAGTTGGGCTGGTCCTGGGCCCCTCAGGTGTGGGGTGGGGACGGCTCGTGACGGGATCAGCCTGATGAGGCCTGGCATGGCTGAACCTGGGGGCACACGGGCCCCGGGGTGCTGGGCAGGGAGGCCGCGGCTTAACCCCGCCCGGCTTCCCGGGAACCCAGGCCCCTCGAGGCGCCATGGCTGGGTCCCCGGGCGTCACGTGGCTGAGGCCACAAAGGGGCCGCTGGAACAATCCCTCCCTCCCACACTCGCAGGGCACCTGTGCCGTACCCAGCCGTGCCGTCTGCCCTCTTCTGACCTCTACGTGTGCCATCGCTGTGCCCTCTTCCCCAACCCAGAAAACTCCTATTCACCCCCTCAGAGCCCCAGCGTTAAGGGCCCTCCCCCTGGGAGTCTGCCCTGACCTTGGCACCCTGAGAGGTCCTCCCTCTGGACTCTGTGTCCTTGAGGGCCAGGGCCCAGGAGCGCTGACTCCACGCAGCTCTGGCGCCCAACTCTTCCCCAGATGTCTGGAGCCGTCCTGTGCCTGGCTCACTGCCGCAGCCCTGCAGGTCCCTGCGGCCTGGTAGGACCACCGGTTGGTGGCATCTAACACAGGGAGCCCGCGGCCAGGGGAGGCCTGGGTTTCTCCCGCGCACCCGGCAAGCGGCTCTGTGCAGGCCCCGGGGGCGGTCTTGCCCTGGGCAGGGAGCTGGGGGTGGAGGGTGGGCGAGGCTTGGGGACAGAAGGCCAGCCGGTGTGGCCCACTGGGCTCTGGGCCTGGGGGGCCAGGACACAGAGTCTGGGAGGGCGGGGGTCCGGCCTGGCTCTGACCTGGCTCCTCAGCCCAGGCCAGTGATCCGCGGTGCCAGCCGCGCGGAGCCCCCAGCAGAGGCTTTTTCTCGGTAGCCCAGCTCTGCCCACTGGCTGCAGCCCCCCGCCTCCCCCCATACCTCGCAACCCCGGAGCCGTCTCCCGGGCACAGGGGGTCCCGCCCCACCCGGAGTCGCCTCGGATGGCCGCACAGCCTAGCCCACTCCGGGTCCCGCCTGTGCCCTTAAGGGACCTTCCCCCCTCCCCCCCCGCCCCGCCCCGCTCCACACCCTCTGGTTGCCTAGCGAGCAGGCACTGCGGAGCCCAGGCCGGCGCTCCCCGGCCGCGGTGGCGCGCAGGGAGCGCGCCCCCGACAGGTGTTTCGCTCTGCGCGCAGCTGGGCGGCGCCATAGCGGCTGAGGAGGGGGCCCCGCTGTCCCTGCTCCCACCCTCCAGGGCGCCGCAAGTCGGGGGTCTGAAGCGGCAGAGGCGCGCGTGCCCCGTGGAAGTGTAGCAGCCAGGACTGCACCCGGTGCCCATATGAGATGCTGGCTCTGCGGGCTGTGGCTCGAATTTGCTGAGCCACAGCACCAGCCCCTCAAGATTCCTATTCTAGTTAATAAAGCTTATGAATCCTATTATTTGCAAACTGGATATTTAGAAACAATATACATTATTTTATATTCTGATTTCTAAATAGATTAAAACCAACAAAAAATCTATTTTCCCTTAACATGTTACCAAGGCAAAACAGTATAAGAATCTTCTCCATTATCCATAAATAACCTTTGGTTTTTCCTTAGCATGGGTTTTATTACCTTCGTATAACCTAATCTTTCCATATGAGACCCAGACATTGAAACTGGAGAGGAATACATTGTGTATTCATGATAAGCAATGTGTGGAGTGAACTCTATATTTTCTAAATGGGGTACACCTGCTTTACTCAGTCAAATGATCCAGGGGGACACTACAAAAAGGAAATTGTGGCAGCCTAGAGGGACTGCTTTGTGCTGCAAAGACTAAATGTTGAGCAATTATAAACTCAACCTCTGGCATCGCCATGTTCTAAGCTTTCCTTTTCCTGGTATGTTTATTCTAGCAAATTGCATCTACGTGATGAAGTCCATCTGATATAGGCAGACAGATAGAATTAAATTAATTAGATTTGGGGGCTGGAGATCACACCGTTGCCCTGCCCCTTATGGGATCTCATGCCCCTGCCTGACCTCACCTGTAAGCCCACCCACCAATCAGACTAGGTAACCACTTCCTTTGGAAGTGAACAAAACACCTGGAGCACAGTCTGGCACCTTCAGGCACCTCTGCCTCTGCTTTCCTGCCCACCTTTTGCTACCTGTGGCTGCTCCTAATCACAGGCTTTGCTCCAATGGCTCTTGCCTGCTCTCTGCCTGGTATGGACCCAGCTTGTGCTTCTAGACTTCTTTCTCCCCTAAAGAAAGCCCTCAGTTTCTTCTGCATTTCTTTCACTGAATAAGTGCTACAAACTCATCATGTCACCTGGTTAATTTGAGCTGACATTCAGAATTCTTATCTGAATAGACAGCAAGAGCCCTCCAAGTATTATTATTATATAAAAATATTAATAAGGCTAGTCAATAACACAACTAGTAGCTGGACTACTTTTTTTCAGTAGTCCAATCATCCCCTCACAACAGCACCACCTTTAAAGAACGCTTTCCCGTGTTGCCTAGCCCACCTTGTAGGATCTCATCTGTACAGTATTTTCTTAGAAATTGACCCACTGGTAATATAATCCTCATAAAAATCTTCCTGATCTTATCTTCACATTTTCTCTCACATTTCTGTTGTTTCATGTTACCATTCAAGTTGCAAGAAGCTATTTAGAGTTAACGATCCTAATGGGTCAAACGTTTTTAAACAACTACTGTTCATTCAAACTGGACATTAATAGAAAACAATCAAAAGTGTGATTTTATTGTTTTGCTAACATTATCTAAAAAAATGTCTACCAATGATGGGGAAAGGGAAAAGTTACCCTTGGTTTGACATACAGAGACCTTTCCTTGAAGACTTCCAAGGAGAAGTCACAAAACTTTATCCCCATGCTTCCCTCAGACAACATGGCAATTGGCCCAACAAGAAGTGGAGGGGCAAGGAGCCAGCGAACACTGGAAGAGGGACTACAGAACAGCCTATGAGGACAGAAAAAGCAGGAGGAGAAAGTGGTGAAGCCGGAGAAGAACCCAGCCTAGCTGCAACCATCCCCATGGTGATAAAAACTGTCAGCGCTGACAGGGGCGGGAAAAGGTAGCAACTGGGAGGCCGGAGGAGACCATTGCACCAGCAGGGCCAGTCAGGGTGCGCCCTCCTGCTTGGCCCGGCCGCGGACGGGGAGGTGAGTGGCCTGCCAGCTATGCAAAGCATTCAGTGCTGCCACTGCCTCAGAGCAAAGGAAGAGGGCCAGGTTCAGGCTCTGACTGGCTCCTCGGGGCCGGCCTGGGTGCGCCCCTGCTTGGCCAGGCCGTGGACGGGGAGGTGAGTGGCCCGGCCCTCTATGCACTGAGAGTGCTGTCGCTGTCTCAGAGCAGAGGAAGAGGGCCGGGTTCAACCTCTGCAGCTGTTCCCCTGTCTTTGCTCCAGGCCCGCCACAGCCTCTTATAAATTGACCTCAGAATTTGGCGCCAAAGCGGCCTTCAAACAGGGTCCGTGTGTCCCATGGGCAGCATGCAGCGAGGTCTGGCTCTTGCAGTGAGCGGGTGAAGAGAGGACCCTGCGGTGGATGCGGGGTTGGGCCGGGGGTGCCCCTGGGGTCGCAGGGAAGGAAGCTGGTTTTGTCCCTGAAAGGTCAGTGTTCATGGCCCCAGTGCCAGGTGCTGTCAGTCCCCCCAACTCCCGCATTGGGGGCAGCCACCATGTTGCTCTTCCCAGACCCCAGAGCTGGGCAGCTGAGGGCGCGATTGGCTGAAGCACACGCGTTGGTTCATGTGGGAGTTAAGGATGCACCACAAACTCTCAAACCAGACAGGGTCAACAGATGCAGGAGTCAAATCGTCTTCTGGGAGGACTGTTTTCCCTATTTTATATGTGAGGTGCCTAAGGTAACAGGATATTTATATGGCAAATACTTTCCTTTGTGGTTGTGTACTTTGAAAAATTGTTTTCAATATTAAATAATTCTTCCAGATGTAGTGTGAAAATTATATATGAATGGGGATTTCTTGAGACATTACATTTGTACTAGATTTTATAATAAAAATGTTTTTGTGATAATCAGAGTTTTCTGATTTTTTATGTAATAATAGCTGGGGGAATGAAGCACTATAACTTTAATTTTACTGAGGTTCTGCAACTGGCCTAGATGTGAAATCTTTCACATGTTATAGGTGCAATAAATGAAAACATGGCTGTGAGCTAACCTTGGACAATCACCCATTCAGCGAACCAGCTGCATCAGTTTACCACATTTGTAACCATCTTCAGTACATTTTACTTTAGAGTTTAGTTAATGGAAAATATTGTTCGGGATTCGTAACCTTGATTGGCTTGCTCCGCTTTTGTTCCCCTGAAAAGGATGCACACATACAGATTATGTTCAGTATCAGCACCTATAGGCCCCTGCCAGATGAGGTCAGCAAAGCTGTGGACCATTTGCTGTTGCTCTCCTGTTTTGACTGGAAGATTTTTAATGAGACCTTTAAATGGGTCTGTGACACATGATGAGTTTTATGGTAAGAAACACAAGTTGTATGGACATATGTGCATTCCTATTAATAAGCATGCACATTTCTGTTAGCACCCTTTAAAATGAATGAAAGAGCTCTTGACTAGGAAGCTGCCTCAGAACTGCCAGGCTCCTAGAGGTTTCTGAAGCACTAAACTTTGGGTGAGGCCTGGCTTGGGCACTTCCAAGCATTACAGGTAATTGTGAAGCATACTGATCTCATTCTGAACATACATGACAAAACATAAAACTTGGGATTTTTCACTTTTTAAAATGCTGTTTAGACACTTTTAAAATCTTTGAACTTGCC